>NW_020954953.1:26636798-26720384 GCF_900497805.2 Vombatus ursinus | reverse complement strand
AAAAAAAAAAAAAAAAAAAAAAAAAAAAAAAAAAAAAAAAAAAAACAGCCTTTGCCCTCAAGGAGCTTACATTCTGCTGAGGGGGTAAATATGAACACCGATAAGTACACAGATGCTTGAAGGGAGGTGACAGCAGGATCATTAGGGAAGAGAGAGAAAGCATTAAACTTTAGAATAATGAAGAAAAGGTTTGTGAACAAAGTACCAAATCATTTAAGCCTTCAAGGAAGCCATGGGTTTTAAGAGGTGGCCATAAGAAGGGCTTGGGAGAAATCTTGTGTAAAATCATGCATTTGAGACATGAAATGCTAAATTTGGTAAATGGCATGTATAAGCCTCACATGTCACCAGTGCCATGGTCACTTTGACCATTTATTAGGTTTACCTCATAGCTGGCTCATAGGATCACTGAACTAGGCTCCCACCTACACACCATCTAGTCTAAGGGCCTGCCTGATGTATAAATCCATCCACGACAAGAAGCCACCTATTCTCTGACAGCACAACTCTAGTGATAGAACCTCCAAGACGGTACCTTCTATACTCCTGGTTGGACAGCACCAAAACACCAATTGTTAGGAAGTGCTTAGGGGATGGTAGGTGGTACAATGTATAGAGCACCAGCCCTGGAGTCAGGAGGACTTGAGTTCAGATCTGGCCTCAGACACTTACTAACTGTGTGACCCTGGACAAGTCACTCAACCTCAATTGCCAAAAAAAAAAAAACAACAAACAAACAAAACAGGAGGTACTTGACAACGAGCTGGAATTCACTTTCCTGTAACTTCCACTCAAAGACTTTTGGAGCTGCACAGACTATGTCTAATCCCTCTCTCATACGACAACCCTTCTAGTTGATTAAGAACAGATCTCAAATTCTTCCTCCTGTCCTACCCCTGCCCCAAGGCATTCTCTTGGCTAGGATAAAAAGCACCAGTAACTTACATTGATCCCTTGTCTAGCATGGGCTCAAGTCCCCTATCCATCCTGATGGCCCTCCCTGGGGATATACTCCAGGTTGTCAATACTTCTCTTAAAATCTGGTGCTCATCACTACACACAAAACTCAAGATTCAACAGACCTAGAGGTGACTGGTTTTTAGATAAAGATCACTGCTATCTATCTCCTATAGCTGTCTCTAAGCAATTCAATCAATAAGTATTTATTAAATGGTAGCTAGGCTACTGTGCCTGTACTAGGCACGAGGGATACGAAACCAAAACAAAAAATAGCCATTACCCTCAAGGAGCTTACATTCTGCCAAAGAGATGGAGCATAAACACACATAACCAGTGGACCACTGGGGACAAAGGAGAGATAATTGACTGTCAGAAAAACTGGCAGTTTCTAGGTGCATTGAAATCAAGCAAATGAAAAGAGGAAATGCATTCAATGGACTAGATGTTCTGTCTATATAGCTCAAAATAAGATTTTTGGTTGGAAAAATAATCACTTTTATAAACATTATTTCTCCTCTGCACTTAGAGAAAGTTGCAGCTTAATGCAATGTTCAAGATGTGATTCACCAAGAATCATCAAGTAATTGTTTGGAGGCAGAGAGGGCTAAAGTTTTCGGCCACAGGGGCAAAAAAAGCAAGGAATTTTCTTAACTTTATCCCTGAAACAAAGAATGAGATACATATTTTTTAAATTAAAGTTTATTTTCAAATGAAGATTCTCTCCATCCCACTTCCCCTGCCCTGTCCTCTATCAATAGAGAAGCCAAGAAAGATAAAACCCCTATTACAAACATGTATAAATAAGCAAAATACATTCTTGCATTGGCCACTTCCAAAAAAAATATGCCTCAGTCTAAAGGAGGTGGGCAGTTTGTTTTATCTGAGTCCTCTGGAATTTGTGGTTAGTCATTGTGTTGACCAAAGGCTCCAAGTCTTTCAAAGCTGCTTGTCTTTACAATATTGTTGTAATTGTATAAATTGTTTTCCTGGTTCTACTTACCTCACACTGTGTCATTTCATAAAAATGACATTTCTTTTCTGGACATGACCAATGCAGGAATCTGATTTCTTGACTATGCATAATTGTTACAATTGGTTTTGTTTTATTTTGTTTCCAGTAGCACGGGGAGGGAAGAAGGATTTTTTAAAATCAATTTTTGTTCATTGAAAAAAAATAAAATTGAATTTGAGAGAAACTATATCCCATGAATTTGATTCTCCCCGGGAGCCCACTAAATAGACTGGACAAGAAGAAGCAAATGATTTTGTTGAATCTGCTCCAGAAGTCAAGAGAATTATACTTAGCCACACAATGACAGCACACTGGAAGGTCAGCTTAGTGTTGAGGGGGTAGGAAAATGGTGAGAGCAGCTGGTCATCCTAGAGACAAGAGAAAAACTTTGTGCTTTTGCAGATTCAACCTAAACCTAGCAAGGAAAAATTCAAGTGCAACCTGGTGTTTTTCCCTTTCCTTCTCCCAAAAAACGCTCCCTCCTGTTTCCTCTCCCTGAAAAACCATCAGATAATATGAGTGGAGCACCTGTTTCTGTCCTGTTTGGCCTAAAAAAAGGATGATTGAATGTCCACAGCAGCTTGGTCCCTTAAAGGATCAGCTGCCCACTGAATTATAGAGTTCAATGTGTGGACAGCTGCTCCTGAGTATACCTGTTTCCATGTGGTCTCAGCTGGCTTGCTTCAGAGGCACATTTAGGACAGATGACCCACAGTGCACCCAGCCAGAAGTATAATGGGGTACCATGCTGTCCTTATGGATGTGGCATTATGTAGAGCATTTTACAAATTGCACATCATCACATGCATATGTCTGTTTGCATGCTTTTCCCTCCCCTCCTACTCTGATGTCTTACCACAGCATGGAGGTTGCTATGTTAGAGCCATGTTAGAGGAATGCTAGCTTGGACATGTCCTGCCAAGCTGAAAAGGCTCTGAATGAAGGATCGAAGGAATGAAGGACTGAAGGAATGAAGGACTAGTTCAGTTAAGTTTAAAGAAGCTTGTCACCACATTGCCACTGGGTGATATATTTTTTTTTGGTCACAGCAGCTCTTGAAGAATATATAACCAGCATTTGTGAAGAAAGCATCACATGGAAGAAATTACAGATCTTTGAAGTTCTGAGATATTATTTTTTAGAATATAGTTTTCAGTGTTGCCTGCTCTGTGTGAAAGGGTATGGAATATGATAGAAATATTTTATATATACATATACATGTATATATATACACATAGATATAGATATATAATCTTGATAGAAATGCAGTTCACATTCAACAAAGGATCAGAAGAAGCAAGGAGACCATGGTGGGGAGCTCCAGAAGGGAGTAGGAAGAAAGAGAAGACCGGGAGAAAGGTTGCCTTGCCATGAGTCTTTCCCCATTCTAGTCCATCTTCCACTCAGTCACCAAAGTAATCTTTCTAGACCATAGGTCATGTCACGTGTCAGACCCCTATTCAATAAACTCCAGTGGCCACCATAACCTCAGAGACCAACTATAAAAATTTCTGTTTGGTATTTAAAGCCCTTCATAACCTGGTCGGTTCCCTTATACCTCTCGAGTTTTCTCATACCGTACTGCTCACAACATGTTCTTCAATCTGGTGAAACTGGATTCCTTGTTGTTCCTCATATAAGGTACTCCATCTACTGAGTCTGGGCATTTTCATTGCCTGGAATCCTCTTTCTCCTCATCTCTACTTTTTTACTTCCCTGGCTTCCTTCAAGTCCTAGTTAAAATCTATGAGAAGCCTTCCCTGACCTCCCTTAATGCTAGAGCGTTCTCTTTATTGTCTCCACTTTTCCCTGTATGTACCTTGTTTGGACATGGTTGTTTGCATGTCGTCTCCCCCATTAGATTATGAGCTCCTTGAGAACAGGGACTATCTTTAACCTTTCTTTATATTTCTAACACTTAGCACAATGCCTGGCATAAGAGGCAATTAATATATTTATTGATAACTGACTGCTACTGAAACACCAAAGGATGTCTTGAGGATGAATGCAAGGGAGAACACCAGATGAAAACAGAGGAGGGAACAAGGATAGAAGAAATAATGACAGAATAGATTCCCGGAATAGTGAGAGAATTAATAGATCTGAGAGGGAAAGAGTGAACAAGAAAGATGAAGAAAGGAAACCTATAGGGAAAGGGTACTCATGTCCTCTTCAGAGTCATGAATGATTTGTCTCTCTCTTACTAAGGACTTTCCTTGTTGAATAGAACAGTGACTACTGGCATCATGGATCCTGTTTCCACCATTGTTCATCTTTGCCACTGACAACTCAACCTCTGATTTGACTTCCAAGGGTAAATCTTATTAAGCCTTTGGCTCAGCTCACCAAAAACAGTAAAGCAAATAGCTTTCTTGTGCCATTTTGCTCTTATTTGTGTGTATCATTAACATTAAGCACATGATGTTGCAACAACAATATAATTGATGACTTAATGGGCCAGATTTTAATTCAAGTAATATTTCCATTAATCTAAAAGCTATCCCTTAAAAGTCTGTAAAATTAATTTATTGGAAAAATTCCAGCATAACTCTACCAGAAATTCTCTTCTGCATAATAATGCCTCAGACTTTAAAAGTAATTTTCTTGCTTTTTCTTTTTTAATCAACCTACATCTCCCTCCTACAGATGTACAGGCAAAAGATGCAACATGGGACCCTGAAATTTGTGGATTTGGAGGATTTGTTTTCGAAACCTGTAAAATCCATATGGACATTTGGGACAAAACAGAACATTAGAGAAACATTCAAATGCAAATGCAAAGTGTAAATGCTGAGCTGGAAGAGATTTCCACAAAGGATGTGCATGACCAGGGTCCCTTTGGGGTTGAAGAAGATACCTAGACCCAGAGGCCAGCCAGATGTCCTAAAAGAAAGAATGTGAATGCATTAGTGCAACTTACTGCTACAACTGAATTGCTTCATATATTGGAAAAACTGAGAAACTGCATGGAATAATGGATAAAGAAGCAGCCTTACAACAAGAAAGACCTGCTCTTTACATAATAAAGTTTAGGGTTTTTTTGTTTGTTGTTTGTTTTTTTAATAGTAAGAAAGTCTTACCTGTGACACATCTGACCATCATGTGACCTTGGACAAGTCACTTAATTTGTCAATGCCCCAAGCAACTCTCTATATATGCTAAGTTACATATGAGTTAGTTGCACATCTTCATATGTGGAGAGATTTCACACAAAAGGAATTCATAACACTGATGAAATCACACATGCAGACCCAACTGGAAAAAGCATTGGCCTGGGAGATGATAGCCTTCTATTCAATTTTGTTTTGGGACATCCTTGGGCAACCTACAAAAGTTCCTTAGGTCTCAGGTTTTTCATCTGGAAAACCAGGGTGTTAGACTAAATTTTCTCCTATCCATCCTCCAAACAGCAGCCAAAGTGATATTTCTAAAGCAAAAGTCTGACCATACCACTCCTCCACTCGATAAATTCAAGTCCTTATTACCTCTAGGATGAACTGCAGAGGTCTCTGGCTCACAATCTGACTCCAGCCTAGCTCTTTCCAGCCTTATTACACAAGGTATTCCGAAAGTCTAAGTGTAGTTTTAAACTTTTTAGGAACATCCTCTATCTTAATCCTCTTCAAAGCATTCTCCGGTTCTGGAAACTGACCTGCTTCCTGTTTTGAACATGTGACATTCCACCTCCCACCCACAGGTCTCTAAGTTGCCCTCTTCTCTGTCCACTATGCCTGGAATTTGCCCTTTCCTCACCTCTGCCTCTTAGAATGCCTAGTTTCCTTCAGAGCCCAGCTCAAATGTCATCTCCTGCCTCTGCTAGTGTCTAATCCCAGCTGCTAATACTTCCCTCCCAAGATTATGTATATTTATATATATATATATATATATATATATATATATAATTTTCCTCAATAGAAAGCAAGCACTCTGATGATAGGGACCATTTCATTTTTATGTCTGTGTTCCCTCACCTCACAGAATACCTGGAATATATAGTAGGTGCCTGTGATTGATTTACAAAGCACTTTCCTCCCAACCCTGTGAGGTAGATCATATATTATTATTTCCATTTTATAGATGAAAAAATAAATATACAAAGAAGTTAAAAATGACTTACCTAAAGTCATACAGTTAATATATGTTGGAATCAATAAAAAACTAACATTTATTAAGTACTATGTATCAGGTCCTTTGGTCTTCTGACTATAAGACCATATTTGACTTCACAAGTGATTGGATACACCAGCGATCATATGTTTTCTATGATGTTCTAGTAGAAATATTTTAAGATATCATACTCCTAGTCGGTCTGTGCATAGGGTAAGCAGAGTAGCACACCTGCACTTTGAGCATGTCTAAACCTGCCTTCCCATCAATACCGACAATTCCCTTAAGGCTAGAGAGCTCCAACATCTGACCCAAGCACCCAGCGATTGTCACTGGGGACTCTGAGAAACTGTTGCTCTCACTGTGAACATGCTGAACCAATGGGGTTCATTACTAAGAGAATAAGGTAAGAAACATGAGAGGTAAGCAGTGTCTGCCTCATGGATGCTTCTCTTTCTTTAATGTTTCCTGTTGCTATTCTTTCATCTGACCAAGAAGATGCTACATAGTGTTTCCAGAATAAAGACACTTAGAGAAAATGACCAAGGCACTTTCTAACTTGCAAAGCACTATCTGAATATGTTGCTGAACGTTGTTTTGAGTTGGGGTCTTTTGTTTTGATTTCTATTGGGTTTTTTGGTGGAGAGTGAAAGTGGTTTGGTCTGGGCCTCTGATTTCTTTGATATAAGGGACTCCCAAGTGAGGAAACTTTCTTCACCAATGCAGAATGGTACCTGCTTGCAGCTATGTATAGTCTGAGAGATTTTCCTAGGACCTTGAGAGGTGAGGAGCTCCACCCAGCATCACTCAGTTACTGGGAATTAGAGAGGAATTTGAGCCCAGCTCTTCCTGTGTCCAAGGCCAGCTCTTCAACCTTCATTCCAGTCTACTTATAAGTCATTCTTCTTATTGTTGTATTTGTTATCATTATTATGGTAGAATACTCTTCTAGAAAGAAAAACTGAGTCCTCCAATGCCTATCTTTTTTTTTCCAGGTCAAATCAACAAACATTTATTAAGCCCCTACTACATGTAGGCATTGTGCTAAGTACAAAGAAAGGGGAAAATCCCACAGTTCCTGCTCTCGAAGAGCTCACAATGACCTCAGTGGTCCCTTCTATCCCTCACATCCTATGATTCCAAGAACTGTGACTTTTACAAGAATAGTATGAGAATAGCACGAGATATTTTATCAAATGCTTTGTCAAAGTCCAGACAGAATCCCTTTAATCTTCTAGTTTATTGGCTTTCAAAAAAGGAAATGAAATTAGTCTGTCATGGCCCATCTTTATCCAAGTTAGGCTGGTCCTTTGCAATCACCCATTTCTTTTCCAGATGGTCACCAACCATCTCCTTAACAACCCATTCAAAACTTTTTCTAAGAATTGAAGTCAAGTCCATTGGCCTGTAGTTAACAGACTGTTCTTTTCAACCCTTTTGGAAAAGTGGAACAGTATTTGCACTTTTCCAATCTTTTGATGGCTCTTCCTTCTGGTATTCTCTTGTTCATGTACTTTCAAATAACACTGTCTGTGTCTTAGTAATCACATCAACTGGTCCTTTCAGTACCCTGAGATGTAACTCCTCTGGGGCAGGTGACATCAATCGATCAAGAGTAGATATATAATATTTTTTTTTCTTTCTTAGTCATCTCAAATATCAGCTCCCCATTTGCTATTTTTGTGATGTCTAGTATGGAAGTCACTTTCCTTGGCAGAGAAACTAGAAGCAAAAACAGTATTGAACAGCTTAGCCTTCTCTCTGTCATCAATTATCATTGTTTCATCTACCCCCAAGCAATGGTCCTACCTCACATTTGATCTTCAGTACAAGATTATTAAATATTGGTTAATATAAGAATAAGAAAATGTCATTTTTTCTTTCATTCTTCCTGTTCTATAATCTCTCATTTCTTTTCTTTTTGCTTCAATTGGTTAGTCTATTTCTGTATTTTTTGTATGACTCAGCTTTGGCATAGCCCAAAAAAAACCATCAAACAAATGATTCCATGAAAATATCGACAAAAAGTCCATTCTTTTAGTGGTATGGAAGTTACCATGTATTATGGTAAATGAAGACTTGAGAAATAGACAAAGGAATCCTCAGCACAAAACTAATGTACTCCAGCTTGGCACACAGAGGGCACTCAAAACTTGGTTTCTGATTTAATTGATTTGATTTGATTTGATTTGACCTCAAGAGAGAGCAACTCTGCCCTGTTGGATAAGTGTGGAGAAAGTTCATTTTAGAGAGGAATCAATGCCTATCTTGATGTACCCCACTTCTGACCCTAGAGAAAGGCTTTCCAATTACAATATAATAACAGATGTTCATAATAACTGTGGGTCATCAAGAAAAAGTTGAACTGTGTTCTGCATATTATCTTTAAGAAAGTTTTAAAGGAGAAATGCCTTCCCCGTCCCAGTAAAAATATGGCTGACCAAAGGTGTGAAAATCATTACCCATTGGAGACAGTTACTTTGATGTCCAATTTTTCTTTTGTATTAAGAGAGAATGGGAAATTATTCAAATATTTTTAAAAGGCGTAAAGAAAAGTTATTAATTGGGAGAATAACAGCCTTCTTTCTTTTGATTTTTACCCACAAAGACAATATTTTAACCCTAACCCTACAGAAGATCCTCATTGCCTCCCTCCAGAATTATTGTCATGACCTCCTAAATGATCTCCCTGCCTCCATGGCCCAACCAAATTGACCATCTTATTATTCTTCACACATACAAAATCACAAGTAAAATATCCAAACACAAAATGAAAATTAAAGTATGATACCATCCATTAAGTTGACAGAGCCCCATAAAGCAAGGGAAATGGATTTGTGTGGAAAACTTTTCTCTGAGTTGAAATAAGAAACAATTTACTTTTACCTGTTATTTTTGTATCAAGCACAGTGAATATCTATGCACAGCAAAACATGACCCCTGCTGAAAAGCTATTATGTTCACTCACTGTTATGACCTGCTATTTGATTGTTCTCTTTTGTGTCTTTCAATAGAAAGATCTCAAAAGCTTTCTAGATCTTAAGATTTCCACTGGCTGCCCTCTCCTCCCCCCAACCCCCATTCCTGGAATTCTCTCCCTCCTCATCTCTGTCTCCTGCCTACCTTCATCATCTATGGGAGAAGTGGGAGAAGTAGTTACTCAAATAGCCCAGTAAAAATTATGGATGGAGTATAGCTGTAGTGTGTGCTTTGCAAATAATAGCAATTTTGCATTCACAACATGTTGTCCATAGATTGATATATGTTGGTATAAGGATAGCTAACATTTATATAGAGTTTTAAGGTTTGCAAAGTGCCTTATAGATCTTACCTCATTTAATCCTCACAATAAGGATCCTCCTCACCTGAGAGGTAGGTGCTATTACTGTCTCCATTTTACCTCTGAAGAAGCTGAGGATAAGGACTTGCCCGGGGTCACACAGTGAGGGTCTACGGTAGGATTCAAACTCCGGTCTTCCTGACTCCAAATCTAGTACTCCTTCACTGTGCCATCTAGCTTCCTCAATTATGGATAAATAGGTGGATACATAAATATAGATCAGCAAATGATTGCCAGAGAGTCAAATTCAGCCCATGGTTTGTCTCTGTATCACCAGTGAGTTAAGAACAATTTCTGGTTATACAAAAGCAGTCCATGGGCTGGATTTGACCTCTGATATAGATAGATGGGTTATATATCAGTATAATAATAGCTAACATTTATTTATTTATCTAGCACTTTAACCTTTGCAAAGCTCTTCTCATCTATTATCTCATTTGATCTTCACAACAACCCTGAGTTGCTATGATTATCTCCATTTTACAGATTAGGAAAGTAAGACATTTTTGGGTAAGGAAGGAATACTGGAATCCAAAACCTCTTCATAAAAAACAAAAAAAAATTATCCCTTTCTGTTACTTTGATTAGACAGTTGGAGAAAAACTATCCTCCATTGCTCCTCTTTCTTCCCTAGCCCTCCATTTTGTTCCTTGTGCAAAAATAATATGTATCCACGTGGTTTAATAGACTCAACATTCTCTTGACCTCAGCTAACTAAGTTTTTGGTGGTGGACTAGTGTGAAAAGATGTCAAGATTGGGAACACAGAGAACCAGCCTTTGGTTCTGACTAGCTCAAGTCTCAGCCATTGGACCAAACTTGGAATTTCTAGTTGTTCACACATAGAGCTCACCTAAACTTTGGATTTTCCTCTGGTTTAGTTTGGAAACTGTTTTATGCTATTCATTGGGCTGTAGAAGGTCCTATATTATGTGTCAGATCAGTCCTGTATCCCCAGGGCAAAGGAGTCGTTGAGAGTCAGGCCATTCTGCTCTCACTCAGTCCAGTCACCCCACGAGAACACAGACTGACTACATTCAGTACTGTGATGCTGAAAAGATAGTCTCAGAAGTAAAAACATAAGTGAAACAGCCTTTGTTTCGCTGATGTAATGCCGAACAACTTGATGTAGCAGTTAAAAAAAAAACAAACTAAGCAGATTGATTTTTTTAAACTAGAGCAGCTGATGGTCTAGGCTTCCTGTAGATATAACTCAAACATCAGAATCCTAGAAAATCTATAGGAGGCTCTTCACAGTGGAGAGGTGGTGGCTACAGATGTAGAATGACATATGTTGTCAGACATTAACGATTTGAGTTTTTCTCAGTTACAAGAAAGGGTTCATTTGTGGGGTGGTACTAGGAGGAATGATGATTTTTTTTTTAGAACATGAATCAAAAATCTTTAAAGATATAAGAGATCAATAATTAAGTACAATTAATCAAAAATTTTGTGGCCACACTAGGTGCAAGGCACTGTGCTAGGCGCTGGAGAGACAAAGACAAAAATGTAATCAGCCCTGCCCTCAGGAAGCTTGTATTGTGTTGTGTTGGAGAAAAACAACATGTATACAAGGGAATAAATACAAAGACAGTAATTTTGAGAGTTGTGGGAGATAAGATAGGAAATGTATGTTAGAAACAAATTACAGAGTCGTTTTAATGCCAGGCTTGAGTGGCAAGAATGAAAGAGTTGGTGATTTATTGCGTAAACACTGGGGAGCCATTTGACGTCTTTGAGAAGAGGAGGGACATGTTCTGATAAGATCTTTCTAGTAAAAGATATATAGTAGCTTTTGTAGGATGGATTAGAATGCAGAAAGAGTAAAAATAGAGGGATCATTTAGGACTAATATAAGCCATGCTGGAGGAGTTACATACTTTGGGAGAAGATAGATATTGCAAAAGATACCGCAGCTTAAACTGTGAGACCCATTTGTAGGGCACCAGCAATTAAAATCTAGTGAATGCATTAACTGCCCACTCTGAGTCACGTGGTTCATAAAGTAAATACATTTTAAAAATACTATTAGAATTATAAATGTTCTACCAAATGTCACTGGTACGCATCAGGCAGTGTGGTATAATGACTGGAAAGCTGAACACAAAGGCAGAAATATCTAAATTCTTTGATTGAGTAACCTAACCTCTCCGTGCCTCAGTTTCCTCCTCTGTAAAACAAAGGGGTTAGAATAGATGGCTCTGAGTTCCCAACATTTTTGGATATTGTCACCCTATCACCATAGCTACCCACAATCAAAACAAGCAGTAAAGAAACAAATCATTCAGTCAATCAACTGATTATCTTGTACATAAGCATGCCACCAGAATAACTCAATGGTTGGATTTTTCTTTTCATGAGCTGAACTATTTTCAATTACATTAATAAACTTCACCTTTCTCAGGACAGAAAAGAAAAATGCAGTCTCATCAAAGTGATTCTTCTACTTATGAGGCAGGCCCTGAGAGAAACCTGAGCTGTATCAGTTAAGGGTTGTTTTTGTTTTTTTCTTCCTCCATAGTAAAGATGAGACACTGTCATCTGTCTGAAGAGCAAATGCAGACCTTGGCAATAAATATTTAACAATAAACAAGTAACCTATGGTAAACACTGAAAACAGATTTAAAATTGATGAAGGATGCACTCGAGACTCTGACAAGCTCCAGAACAATGGATTTTATAAAGGGCTCATTCAGACAACTTGCTCTTCAAAGTTTGAATTCCCTTCCAGGTGTCTTAGGGTTTGAGGAATGGAAGAACAGTGCTAGTCAACCCTCTCAGTCAATTTTCTTGTAAATCCAAGTTCCTGACACCAAAAAAGAAAAAAAAAAAGTTAAAAGTAGGTGGGACCAAGAGAAATATAAGCATGCTTAATAAACAGCCAACAATTTGTTGGGCCTTGAAAAACTTTGATCTTAGAGTGACTAAGGCAGTGAGGGTACTTATTTTTAGGGCAAACACAATGAAGCTGAAGTTTGACTTGCTTCTTTCATCTCACTAAAGGGCAGCTATGAAGCCCTTGTTGTTAAGAAGAGCACACAGCTGCCCATTCCAGCAATTTATGTCAGGAGGATCCTGCTGTTTATTATGAGGACATAAAGTACAGCTGCAAGTCCATTATTATCCCTCAATGCCTGAGCATGCTTGGCATGAGCAAGGAGGGAGATTCTGGGGAAGTACAAAAGACCATGAAAAGCCCAAGCCCCAAACACATCACTTATTGGTCCCTCTATAGTTGCCAGACAAGAGGAGGGGATGGGAGAGGATAGGTGATTGAGTTGATTCCCTCCCACACTCCAGCCATTTTCTTATTTATTTTGATTCTTACACATTAAGTAGTAATTTGGGTTTGGAGTAGATGAGGCATCAGGACGAAAGCCTGACAGCTAGAGAAGAATGCCCACTAAGGTTTCTTCCAAGAACCATCTCCAAGCTGCAGGAAACTTTACAAGCTTCCATTTGTGAAAATCACTTACAAGCGGAAATCACTGAGAAGGGAGAAGTCCCCTTCTCTAGCCTGCATCTGAGAGAAGCTGGTGGAAGGAGAGAGGACATTCCTATAGCTGTTTTCCAATTTGCCCAATGGATAATTGGTCTCCTTGATGTGGAAGTTCCTGCCAGGGACATATATTACTATAACCCATCCATACCCTTCTTATTCTGTCATACTCAGGCTATGTCTTCCTATGAGATTATTAATAAATATGAGTAAGTTAGTTTGAGATCTTCCGATGAAAAACTTTGCGTGTGAATAATAAATCCCTAATCCTGAAAAGAGGCAATGAATTACCCTTCTTGGGATCCTCCTTTGAGGATTTGGTATAGTAGAAAGCACACAAGACTTGGAGCCAGAAAACCAGGGTTCAAATCTCACCTCTGACTCTTCCTACCTGTGAGACTTTGAACAAATCACTTAACCTCCTTGTGCCTCAGTTTCTTCATCTATAAAATGAGGAGTTTGAACAAAGATATCTTCAACTCTAAGTCTATGTTCCTATTACTACTGATAAGGTGATAAATGCCCTTGAGTCCTCACTTAGTTGACCTTTTGAGTTCTTCAGAATTCACTAGAAGCACCCACAGCCTGGCATGTTTCCAAAGAACTGGCATATAACCTGAAGAAAAACATGTTTTTCACAGGCTCCTTTTATTTTTTTTTAAAGCAGTAGATCATTCCCCAAATGAGCAGTGTTCATCTCCAGGAGCACTACAATAGCAGATAACCAATAGCTACAACATGAGTGGAGAAGGCAATGAGGTTTTTCAAGGGGGTGTTTGCTTATCATAGACTCACAGACTTAGAGTAGGAAGGCACTTCAGAAGCCATCTAGGTCTACCCACCCCCTCATTCTACAGATAAGGAAGCAATTGTTGTTTAGTCATCTTTCAGTCAGATCTGACTCTTTCTGAGTGCACTTGGGATTTTCTTGGCAAAGGTACTGGAGTGGTTTGCCATTTCCTTCTCCAGTTCATTTTACAGATGAGGAAACAGTCAAACAGAGTTAAGTGACTTGCCCAGGGCCACACAGTAAGTAAGAGTCTGAGGCCAGATTTGAACTCAGGAATATGAGCCTTCCTGATTCCAGGCCCACATTCTATCTACTGTGCCACCTAGTTGTCCTAAGAAAGCTGAAGCACAGAGAAATTGACTTGCCCAAAGTCATAGAGGTAGTATTTGAACCCAGGCCCTCTGACATGGTCTTTCCCCATACTACCTTACTGAGGCAGCCAAAATATAGTCAAAAGCATGTTGGCCTCACAATCTAAGGATCCAGCACCATCATTTACCAGTTGTGCCGCCCTAGGCAAGTCACTTACTCATTTTCTTCATCTCTAAAATGAGGATAGATAATATTTCTACCATCTTCCATCAAGGGGTTTCTGTGAGAAAAGTATTTTGTAAACCTTAAAGATGGACTGTCTAGAGACTAGACATGTGATTTCTTTAGGAGACAGAGAACTCCCTCTACAAATGAAGTTTGGCACCTTCCCTGTAACTTAGAGTCAGAGTTGCCCAGGGCATTGAGAGGTAAAGTAATTGGTCCAAAATCTCGCAGCCCGTATGTGTCAGAGGCAGAACATGAACCCAAATTTTCTGGGCCTCGAGGCCAGCTCTCTATGCCTGCCACGCACCAGTCTGCTCATAAACATAAAACCTTGTGTAAACATGAGTTATTGTCATTTTGAGATGACTATCTTCTTCTTGGAGGTTTTTGAATAACAGAGGATGAAATGCAGCTGGGAAAGTCCCCCAGTGGTAATGGTTTCTTTCATTCACACTTGATGCTCTTATCTCTGATCTGTATCCCTTTGTGTTGGTGGTTCCCCACCTCTGGAATGCATTCCCTCTTTAACTCAGGCCTGGTTTCCTTTAGAATGCTCAGCTCCAGTGGAACCTTCTACATGAAGCCTTTCCTGAGACTCCTCACCCCATTCTGCCCCAGATGGTAGTGCCTTCCTTCAAAAAATTAACAAGTCTATTTCATGTATATATACTTAAATACATATGTGTGTATGTGTGTAAATGTGTATGCACACATACACATGTTGTATTGTGCAGGTATGTATATACATACATATGTGTGCATACATATACATGCATGTGTGTATGTGTGTATAGTTTCCCTGTATGGAATGGAAGCTCTTTGGGGAATGGGAATGTTTTATTTTTGTCTTTGTTAAATCCAGCACCTAGCACAGTATCTGCTATGTGATAGGAACTTAATGGATGCTTATCAATTGATCGGTTGATCTATTAAACATAAGAGATTAGGCCCATGGTCATTGGGCTTGCTGCTATGTATCTGCTGGTAACATTGTTCTTTTACAGAAGATGGTGGTAGCTAAGAAGGTGATTGCCAGTGTCCACATGGATAACCTAAGTTGGCTTAATTCCAAGGATTACACAAGTTGGATGTGTTTCATCTAAAAGGGCAGAGGCCAGAAAACAAAAGCAGTTGCTTTTCTTCTTCCTGTCATAGTGGAAAGATCAATACACTTGGAGATAAGACTTGGGTTCAGAACTCATCTCTGCCACTTACTACCTGTATAACCTTGGACAAGATGTATGATCTCTATGGCACTCAGTTTCCTCCTTTGTTAAATGAGGGAGTTTAACTCAATGGTCTCTGAAATTGTTGACAGTTCCAGACCTGCGATCCTGTAATGCTACAAAGGATAATTAAATCAGCGCTGACTGGTTTCAAGAACAAGGTGGTAAATGAGCTACAGCAGACAGGAATAGGGGCTGAATTTGGCAGCTGTGACAGTGATTACATGTCCAAAAGCCCTCTATGTGTCACAAACCACTGCCTCCTCCCTAGCCAATCAAAGTAGGACATTTTCCTAGCAGCCTCCCTTCTCTCTACCTCCAGCACATCTCAGATCTCCCTGTATCCTCTGGATGTTCAGAAATAGAGCTGCCCTGTGACTAGGTCCCTTGGCAGGGCAGAAATGTCACTGGTGTTTGCAAGGCACATGGAGCAATACACAAGTACAGTCCCACCCACGGGTATATTAATCAGGCAAGTGTTCAGTTGGGGCAAATGATATCTCCCAGGTTATAACCTGCCAGGAGGTCATTAGTTGGCATCATTCAGAGAAAGATGAACTTACCTTGTAAGCCCTATAGCCCTGAAACATAAGCAAATGGAAGAAGGTATTTTGGAAGTTTGTCAAAATGTGGCTAGGTCAGACTTTTACCTGTGCTGCCCCAGACTAATACAATCTCTTTAAATGTCTTGGTGAATCACCTACTTTCCCCTCCCCCTTGCTAAAGCCCCCAGGGTCTCAGGAACACTGCGAACTATCCAGCAATCCCCACAGGCTTCCTTTTATTTCCACAGAAGTCCACCATCACCGGCCTCAAGTTGAGGAGAAGAGAAAGGAAATCATATTTGAGCTTTCCTCCTTTCCATCTAGATCTGAGAAGCAATTCAGAGTGATCAGTCCTTTGGGAATCTGATCACTTAGGGGTATCCTCTCTCCTCTTCTTGCGCCTGGCTAATTCTCATTAATGTTAATGGAAGTTACACATGCAAAGAAGAAAGGAATATGCCCCTTGGGGGAGAGTGTGCAGCCTTTCGCATCAATTATGGTTCAAATGGAGGTCGGAAGAATTAAACAAATGTATCAGAATGGAAGCAGTCCTGTGGGAAATGTGTAGTATTTCATATTGATAAACAATCAACCAGAATGACAGCTGGTTCAGATGTTGTCCAGGATGATATTTCAGAAAAGATTTGGCCCAAAGACTTGTCCTAGCCACCTCCTATCCCAAGCTTCTTTATGGCTGTGATAGATGGAAAAGTACTGCATAGCTACAGAGCAGAGAAATGCTTTACTTGGTCCCCAATATGCATGCACATCTCACACAAATAGCTCCTTTAGCTACTTACATCAGTTATGCCCGTTGGTCCTTTATCTCTTCTTTATATCTAAGATGTGCTTTGAAGAATAGTAATAACAAATACACATCAGAACAATTGAGAATCTCACCACAGGTCCTTTACCTAGTATTAGAATAAACTCAGGGAAAATATCTACTTACCACCCACCAGTAGCTTAATTGTACTTGAAGCATATATGTGAACAAAGCAGTAAAGAGTGGATGGAGATGAAACCAAGGAGAAAAATATAAAGATGATTAAGCTTGTTAAAATAAAAGCCCCTAATGGAATAAATAGCTCTGGTTCTGAGCACAGAATAACTGCTTCTTCCCTAATTCAAATATCAGATGGAAGAATAATTCATCTATTGAATATATTTAATTTTAAAAGTCTTTCCCCCAAATGAAATGCAAACTAGTTTTCTGGATGACTGACTATTATTAACTTATGAAGTTTAGTAATCTTCGAGGAGACGATGTCTGAAAAGAGATAACATATTTGGCCTTTTCTTTTTAACTAATACAAATAAGAGGAAATGATAAAACATAATTTAAATAAACACATATAAGTGTGCAATTTGATAGGGTTCCAGAGTGAAGTTATCTAGTGATTGGAATTTCACAGCAAAAAGTTCACCATCTGATAATGAAAATGTAAAAGCATATGAAAAATAATATTGGAAAGTTCATGGGCCAGGCAGGATTGGCCACACTTTCCAAAGTACAAAAAGCCCTGACATTTGGCAGTTTTCCTCTGTATTTTCTCTCTCTCTCTCTCTCTCTCTCTCTCCCCCTCTCTCATATACCTCCATCATCACCCGCTCTCCCCTCCTCCCTGCCAACACACACACTCAAAAGGGGAACTTAGCCCAGTAAATCCAAATTAACAAGCAGGAATGACTCTGGACAAAATTGAGAAATCTATGTCAGACCTCTGGCTTGATTCCCCTTTTGCCTACTTCTTCCCTTTTCCTCAGCCTCCCTGAGCTTTCAGCTCTCACGCATGATAAGACTTCCTTGGAAGAAAAATCTGAGTTCATACTAAGGATGTGAATGTGATATAAAGGGTGGAGTGGAGGTAATCAGAATGAGAAGGGCACACTGGTTGACTTAAAGGTTCTTAGACTCATTTATTTAGAGCTGGAAGGGATCTCATAAGCCATCTGGTCCAAACCTCTCATTTTATAGATGACAAAAGTGATGCCCAGAAAGTTGACGTGACAACCAAATTCCCACAGGTAGTAAGTGGAAGAAGTAGAAATTTAGCCCATCTGTCAGGATGCCTCCCAGTTCCAGTGGACCATGTATCTTCTGACTACTCATCATTGAAGGGCTTGGTGTTTTGAGAAGATGAAGCAAACCATCGATGGTCATTTGGTCCCCCTACCTCAGATAATGGGGGGGGGCGGTTATAGCAATTTAAAAGGAAAATCAATTCTCTCTATGTCTGCCTGTCTTTCCATCTCTCCTCCATCCCCTTGTTTCTTCAGAATGTGTGGCATATAATATTTTCTCTAGGATCAAGCCATGATGGAGGAGGGATAAGAACTCTTACCTCCCTAGAGAAGTCAAGCAGGGCCTCCTCTAGGTGAGCCCAAGTCAAGGTCCCAGGCTTCTAGCTGTCCTTTGCTTTGAGTTTCTTTGCCTGAGTGCCAATGACCACACGGTGATACTGAAATGGATACATATTCCAGACCTTGGTGGCAACATCATGAATTCCTAAAAGTTGGCTCTTGGCTACCTCAGTCAGAGCTCACTGTCAGCAGGAGGAATTTCTGCGGCTACATCCATCTCTGAAGAGAAGAAAACCACAGACAGGAGGATGAGTCTCTAGGCCTTGGGCTGTACTTATCCTCCTACTGATGTGTGGTGTTTTTGCCTCCAAAAAAGTGATGTGGTAGCTACCAGCGATATCTTCCTAATAGCAGTTGGCATCGACTTAATGACTCTGGGATTCTCAGCCTCTTAAGTTCACAAGGTTTTCTCTAAGGCTGAAAAGTCTATCTCAGAATCACTATTTAATCACCTAAACTCAGGCAAAGAAACACCAAACAGAAGGCACTTCCAGGACCTTGAGATTTTGACTCATATTTATCCTCTCTAGTGGCCATATGTGATCAGGCCTCACTTTTGATGGGGTGGTGCAGGGCACCCTTCCTTGCAAGGCCCCCATAGGAAATTCCAAAGAGAATTCGATGTCATGGATTCACTAAAGAGAAGGGAAGAAATAACATTAAAAGGCGAGTCATTCCTTTTAAGGTCTACTTAGCAGGCAGTTCATACTCAGTGGCCAATCCTCTTGGACACAGATCTGATTGTGCTCCCCCATGCACCCCAACCAGAAACTACTGGTTGTACATGTCTTTCATCATAGGGCCCAGCTGACAGAGCCAGAGCAAATGTGTCCCTGGAAGGGGACCAGCTAAAGAACAGCTCCTGTAGACCTGGCAGGAGCCCTTCTTTGCACATGCTCCATGAGTATATGCTAAGCCAAAGGCCATTTGGGTGTGCGTGCGTGTGCGTGCATGTGTGTGTGTGTGTGTGTGTGTATGTGTTTCTCCTGACTATACTTATTACATATACATTGAATTTAGGGGAAGCTATGTGGCACAGTGAATAGAGCACCTTTCATGGAGTCAGGAAGACAAGTTCAAATCTAGCCTTAGATACTTACTAGGCACTGTGGGATCCTGGGCAGGCCACTTAACCTCTATTTGCTTCAGTTTCCTCAACGGTAAAAAGGGGATAATAACAGCACCTACCTTGTAGGGTTGTTGTGAGGATCGAAAGAGATCATACTTGTAAAGTACTTAGCACAGTGCCTGATACATAGTAGGCACTATCTAAATATTTATTCCCTTCCTCTCTCCTATGCCTTTTTCCAAATCTCTTCTAAAAAAAAATTTTTTTTTAAGTAGCATAGGACAAAGAACAGATCTCTGGGTCACTCCACAATAGACTTATTGCCAAGTTGACATCAATCTCTAGATGACTACTCTTTGGGCTCAGTCATTCAACCAGTTCCAGATGTGTGCCAGCTCCCATCTTTATATATCCCCCACACAAAAATAGAAAGAGAGATTTTTGTCATATGCTTTGTTGATGTCTAGGATAAACTCAACATTTGTATCATTCCCTTGGTTCTCCTGTCTAGGAACATTGTCCAAAAAGGAAATCAGGCTTTGACCTGTCACTGATGACGCCATGCTATGACCACTGCTTCCTTTCTATCTGCTCCATAACCATCCCTTTAATCATGAACTCTAGAATTTCAACAGGAATGAATGTCAAGCTTCCTTTTCACAAACTAGGACAACATTTACCCTTCTCCCCAATTCTGGAGAATGGTTCAGCAGTCACCTGTAATTTATCTATATGCCCTAGGAAGACAGAAGACCTCTTTATTGTGGCTAGGAGTTTGATGAATAGCTTTCTCAGTACCCCTCAGCAGGAAGTTACCAAACAATACTATTTGTCTCTTTTTCCCCCGAACGTGACTGTGTCCTCTCTCTCCCGACAGCACCTGTGGATTCCCAACATCATTCTTTGGAGAGCAAGCAGCTGCCTCACCCTCCCAGAGCCTTGCTACCCCTATCTATGGGAAGTGCTTCATAACTGTTACATAGCTCCCTGTTCAGAGTTCCTTTGTCCCTCTCTCCTTTTTCTTCCATCTTCCAAACTCTTGGTCAAAATTCCTTTCTGCTTTTTTAGATCTCTTTTCTTCCCTGTTTTCATCTTGAAACTCTTCTCTTTTTTTTTTTTCAAACATGTTTTATTCTCTTTGATAGCCAGAAGAAGAAAGAGGAATTCCTCAAGTAGATCATTTGTACCTATCAATAGAACCCATATCAAATTTCTTTAACCAAAAAAAGGGGGGAGGGAGATATATTTAGTTGTCTTTGGCCAGTAAGTAAATTCAGGAAATATTTTTCAAAGGAGTTATTCTTCTAAAGCTTAGCTTGCTTGAAACAGCCTAGTGTCAATTATTTGGTGATTGATTATGTAGTTTGTAGATTACCCAGGCCCTGTGCTTCTCCTTGGGCCATTCATTTCTCATTACTGAATAGTAGGAAGGGAAAAGATCCTATAAAATAAAATATAAACCCAATTTTCCGCCTACAATTTCAGTCTCCACAGAACCTTTTGCCAAAATAGCTAGCAGTGCTAATTAACAGCAAAGTGGCTAAAACACAGACAAAGGGGCAGCCCAGAGTCTGGGTTGTCAGGAGATCTGACAGTAATTCTTGAATTCTGCAAAATCCAAAGTAGAGCATGAGAGCTGATTACCAAACCATGTGGTCCTACGTTGTCTTAGAGCGTCCCTTCGAGTACACACACATACACCACACACGCAAATAACTTTACATTTTTAATAGAAAAGGCATTTCCTCATAAATCATCATTTCCTCAGAGAGGTGTATTAGTGGGCTGCTGAATTACCTAGTCCCTCTGACCCCACGACCAGATGACTATTTCTCAGTGTTTTACTCAATTAACTTCACAAGCTTAGATTTGGTTTCACAGAAATAACATTAATTAAATGAGAGCTTATGTCAAGCTATTAGTTGACTGCTTCCTGCTTAGACATTGCAATTTTGCATCAACTCTTTTCAGAAAACAAACACACATTTCATTAATGTTATTGCTTTAAGTAATGCCAGAAGAAGAGTTGGGAGCACCTGATTCTCCTCTCCCCTCTCCTCCCCTTCCCATCCCTCCCCTTTCTTCCCCTCTCCCCCTTTCCTCCCCTCCTTTCCCCTCCCCTCTCTCTCTTCTCTTCCTCCTCCCCAAATCCTTTACAATATTTAACCAACTATCTACTAGTACATAATTGCATTGGTGAAAAAGAGGGAGCTAAGTTTACTGAAGGATTGAAAAGAATGGGGCTGTAATCATTTACAAAAATAAAGTAGAACTCTATGGCATTGTTCATTATTATATGAATTCAATTTAATTCAATCATCAGACACTTGTTAAACACTGTGGCAGTTAGCTTACAAAGTGTTTAGAACACTTGGTCTCGAATCAGGAAGTCCCGAGTTCAAATCCAGTCTTAGACATTTAATAACTGTGTGATGCTGGGCAAGTCACACCAATGGACTGGACAAAGAGCTAAGGTGTTCTTACAGGCCTTTCTTCCTAGCACCTCTCTCCCCTCATTCCCTCTTGATTAGAAACTACCTTTAATTAAAACACCACATCAGAATTCCAAACCAATTTCGTCCTGGCTTTCCTAAGTGCTTTGTACAAAACATTAACTCAAGAATCTCATTATGCATTTGCAAACCCAGTGACAAACATAAATGATAATTTAACTCTAATGCATTCTCAAGCAAGCCATATTTTTTTAAAGGCACAGAGATAATATTAACTTGCCAAGAGGAGTGTATGTAGTGGATTGATCTCTTTCTTTGCTTTCTCAACAAATGGTTGAAGTTGGTATGGCAATAAGCTGAACGAATCACCGTAGTATGCTGATCTGAGAATTCCCAACAGATGCTCACTTGAACTCTAACTCAGGGCTGGATTTTTTCTAAGTCTTGAAAGACACTAACTTAGGGGCTAACTCATTCAATTAGGGGAAAGGAAGAAAAAAAGTCTGCCAAAAATATTTAATAGGACCACAGTCAAATACAATAAGGATATGAACATTACAAAGCACCTATTTTAAGGATATTGTGTTAATCTTCCAGAAGACAGAGAGACCCAATAAGTGATCACCCAGGTGATTAAGAATTGATGGGACCATGGGGGCAGCTAGGTGGCACAATGGATAGAGCTTTAACCTTGGAGTCAGGAGGACCTGAGTTCAAGTCTGGCCTCAGATACTTGACACTTACTAGCTGTGTGACCTTGGGCAAGTCACTTAACCCCAATTGCCTCACCAAAAAGCAAAAAATAAAAAAAGAATTGTTGGGATCTGCAGAGACCATACTCCCCCACTCTAGAAAAGCTTATCCAATCAGCCTTGAAACTCCTCCCTGGAGCCAACATTCCTGATTTGTGGATATGTGAGTGAAAAATCATATTAACCCACTATCTATTCAGCTGGTCCCAGAGTACAATTCACATACCATCCAGGCAGATATCAGGATACCAGCATGAGCATCTTGCCAACTACCCTGTTGTTGAACACATACCCTCCAGCCCCTTCCCCTTTCTACCTTATTCTTTCTTTGAAAACAATTATCAGATCAATATTATCATCACTACAGGAAAGAGCATAACTATATATTGCTCTACGAATACACTCAAATTCCCTGTGTCAGCCAACACCATAAGTCCCTTTTCTGGCTGCCACTCTCATATATGTATTATTTCCTCTATTATAATGTAATTACAGTATTACTCCTTAAGTATTATAATGCTCCTTGAGGGCAAAACTTTTGTACTTGTATTCCAGGATCCAAACACAGTCCAGGCACCTAGTATGAGTTTAATAAACACTACGGATTGATTGGTGGATCTCCCCTGAACTCCTCTTTCCTACAAAGGATCAGTGATAAGTATCACAAAAAAACTTATTCACTCCTGCCAGGAAAAAAAAAAAACAGAGACGCTATCATATAACAAAGAACATAACAAGAAGCCAGCCTGTGGGCAACTAGGAGATATATTGCCTTATGGTACAGAGTATAATACAATAGCTCACTCTTACTAGCAGTGATAATGATAAGAGGCACTACACACATACTGAATATATAAACTGGCTCGGTCACAGCTAAATGCCACAAGCTATTTCCAAACAATAAAAAAGTGAAAGATGTTGTTAGTGGTATGGCCATCCAATACACACTATCAGGTTATCATTAATAACGCTGTCGATCAGGCTAAAAGGGCACATAGCCATTTCTGAACATTTTGAGCAAGTGGATTTGGAGGGAAGAAATGAAGAGAAAAGGAAATATGATTCTACTGAAATCCATCAAGTACAATGACATTTTTAAAAAGGTACCAAACTAGACAATAGTCTAGTCCGGTCTTTGTGTGTCTATTTAGTTATTTGTGAAAGTGGTTTACTTCTTTTACTACATGGTTGGTTCCTGGTAGACTGGGACAATCAGTGCCTAGATTCAGTACTTTTCACACACATCTGTTGTTGTTGTTCAGTTATTTCAGTCATGTCTGACTCTTCGTGACCCCTTTTGGGGTTTTCTTGGCAAAGATACTGGAGTGGTTTGCCATTTCCTTCTCCAGTTCATTTTACAAATGAGGAAACTGAGGTAAACAGGGTTAAGTGATTTGCCCAGGGTCACAGAGCTAGGAAGTGTCTGAGGATAGATTTGTACTCAAGAAGATGAGTCTTCTTGACTCTAGGCCCAGTTCTCTATCCACTGTGTCACCTAGCCTCCCCTTCACATACATTTAGCAGATATTTAATATGTGTTTCTTGAATTGATAGGAAACAGATGACCAAGATCATACAGGTTATTTGTGGACACAGAGAGTCACTGTTTTCATTTATTGGTCATGGCACTGGTGGAGGGAAAGTGGGAGAATTACTCCATCTTTCCAAAATATAGGTCTACTCCAAATGGCATGTTGTTTTTCAGTCATTTTTGAGTCATGTCTGACTCTTTGTGACTCTATTTGGGGTTTGCTTGGAAAAGATACTGGAGTGGTTTGCCACTCATTCTCCAGCTCATTTTACAGGTGAGGAAACTGAGGCAAACTGGGTTAAGTGACTTGCCCAGAGTCCCACACTTAGTAAGTGTCTGAGGGTGGATTTGAACTCACAAAGAAGAGACTTCCTGACTCCAGACCCAGCACTCTAACCACTGCACTAACCCAACTGCCCCATCTCCCAACCCCTATGAATGGAATACTGTAAATATTTAACAACTGGCTCCCCAGGAAAAAATATTCAAAGGGCACACTTTAAAGTTTATTTTGTATTATTAATAATCCTCCATGCTTTCTTAAATCTAGACAGTCAACAAAACAATAAAACAAGCCCTGATTTGTAGCATTTGCACATTTCTGAGGTGTAAATACCCACACTAAAAATTTAATAGATGCTTCCAAGCCAATCTGAGCTCCCTCCAGCATATGCATACCTGCCCATTAACTCTCTGCCAGCTGTAAAAACTAGGACCATTGAAGCCAACCACTAACAGAAAAAGCAGGGTTAATTTTCATTTATTTTCCAGTTTAATTAGACCCCCTTTTCCCATCCACACCCACATTGGAGGAAGAAGGGGAGAAACATTTTAAGAAAACACATCTAGGCTCTCAGGGCAATACTGTAATGTTGTTTGCAATCTGTTTGTTGGGTGTGTGTGTGGTTTTTTTAAAGACATTAAATATACTCTTTGCTTAACATCAACACTCTTAATCTCTCCCCTGTATGAAATATTCTTTCTAAAAACAACATGAGAAATTTGAATTCTAATTAAGCCTGGAATCAATCTGAATATGTGTTAGGTATGCATATTTAACTTCATAAAACAGTATTAACCAGAATAAATCTCTTTCCCTTTTTCTTTCTTTGCCTAAAGACTTGCAGCTCCTCAGTGTTAATTCTTGTTACCATACTTATTTGGAACTGACTAATTCATGAGTTTCACTCATTTTCTTCAGGTGCTAACTCCAAATGCTAGCTCAGTTACAGTTTTCCCTTCAAGCAAAGGAAGACATGGTCCCATAAGTAAAAAGGGCTGAATAGCTTTCCTTATTCTAGTCCAGGTGTAGCCCTTGCCCCTGTACTAAGAACTAAACAAAGGAGAAAATCAGCTGGTGACTGGCCTTAGAACCTGCTGATAGCAGCTCTCAGAAGATCAGCTAAATAAGAGGATGGAAATAGCCCAGAGCCCAGAAACTGGAATCTGGAGACCTGAATCCTAGTCCTAATTCTATAAGCAAATATCATGGATTTGGGGCAAGTACTCCACTCTACCTACAAAATGAGAGGAAGCCAAGTAACCCAACACCTAGAGCATTGGATTTGAAGTCAGGAAGACCTGACTTCAGGTCACACCTCTAAGTGACCCTGGACAAGTCATTAACCTCAGTTTTCTCATTTATAAAATGTTGCTGTTGTTCAGTCATTTCAGTTGTGTCCAACTCTTCGTGACCCCATTTGTTTTGTGGGGTTTTTGTTTGTTTGATTGTTTGTTTGTTTTTTAGCAAGGATATTGGAGTGGTTTGCTATTTCCTTCCCCAGCTCATTTTACAGATGAGGAACTGAGGTAAACAGAGTTAAGTGACTTTCCCAGGGTCGCACAGCTAGTAAGCATCTGAAACCACATTTGAACTCAAGTGTTCCTGACTCCAGGCCTGGTTCTCTATCCACTGTACCACCTAGCTGCCCATCTATAAAATAGGGATGATAATAACACCTCCCACAGAGTTGTCGTGAGGATCAAATTAGGCAACATATGTTAAGCACTTTGCATACTTTAAAGGGCCATGTAAATGCTAGTTATTGTTTTTATGAAAGGGCCAGATTAAAAGAACTCTGAGGGCTCTTACTGTTCTTGTGTTTCCTTGAAAATGATAAACACAACTACAACATTACAATCACACATAGCATATTTGTAGTTTATTTTGTACCCTTACTCTTTAAAATTATCTTGTTGATCTTCTCCAGCCTAATACTACTTTATAATTTTGAACAAATGATGAACTTGTCTCTGAGGCCAGCCCTAGAGTACTGCATTTGTTGTCAGAGAACTAGAATTCACATACTACCTCTGCTATTTATTAGCTATATGGCATTAGGTAAGTCTCCTTGGCCCATAGTTTCCTCATCTGTAAAAGGAGGGGACATTTTCTTCTAGATCTAAGCCCTACGAATCTATCTTTCACGATAATTCTCCTAACTCACCTTGTATGTGTCAGTAGAGAAGGTTGACATCTTTTCTATTCCTTCTTTCTCCTTTTCAACGTTTCTAATTAATAGTACTTGGAATTTCATATGAACTACTTAGACACCATTAAAATCATCATTAATGCTAATATAATCCTCCTTTTCAATACCATATGGACCTTTTTTGCAAGCTAGTAGATGGTGATATGGAATGCATGTGGGTTTGATTTATTATTTAACTGTTCCTTTTTCCATAAAGAAAGGACTCACACGTGTCTCAGTCTCTATTACGTTCCCTTTGACCCATTCATACTACTTGTATTTGTCTTAGAACAGCTGCCACCGTATTAAAATGACTCTTGGCTATTAAAATGACCACTTTGCTTCCTGTCTAATATCCACAAGAGACAATAGTCTGATAATCCAAAGTCCTCCAGGATAATCCAGGTCCTCCACGGATCTGTTCAACTGCTCTTGTTTTACAATTCTCCCTTCCACATTGCGAGGGTTAGGGCCTCAGCCCGAATGCAATATGGAGAATCCATATAAAATGTATTGACCCTCCTTTTGTACCAGAGAAGAAGTCTGAATGTTTTCCCTTTTTCTTTTATGTAGTGTTTACAGCACCTTATTGTAAAAATTGGGTTAAGTATTTGGTCATAGGCTATATTATACAATACTATACATATATTTTATGCATTTCTGAGTTTTTTGTGTCATCTGCTGGCCTTTGTATGTTGTCTGCAGCTTCTGCAAAACTCCCCAAAAATTCCCATTTAATTTCTTATGCCAACCCATAATATATCAAAACTGTGATGTGGAAAAGCACGATGTGGAAGGTATAACTATATATCTAAAAAATTATCCAACAAACTTTTTTCTTTTTGTCAAAGCTGGGTTTCCCTATCTTACCCAAACTGTATGGAGTGATTCATGGCCTGATACCACTGCTGACCAACAGAAGCTTTGACCTGTTCCATTTCCTCTGATCTTGGCTACTTCTCCTCTCCTGGTGACCCCTAGTTCTTGTGGGGTCTTGCTCTAGGGAATAAAACTAGTGTAGTACTTCTCCTAGCTCCTTGGGGATGATACCTACCATAGTCTTAGATTAAGAATTGTTCGTGGTACAGGTCGAAGTCTCTAATAAGAACCAGCAAGGGAAAAGTTGCAGGCAGAAGGTTCTTCCTCAGGGAGAAGTCAGAAGTATTCAATAGGTCATGTAAAGCCAGGGTCCATTTCTGATGATGTGGCTAACTGAGGAGACAAGAGCCAGAAGACACAGACTAGCTAAGCTGGGATCAGGAGCTAGTACCAGGAACTAAGCAGAGTTGAAGGACTGGGTGAAAAGTCAGTCTAAGGGTCAGGCTGAAGAGTTACTTAACAAGATAGCAGGAGTCAAAGTCCCAGGAGAGAGACACTGAAAAGGAGTTCAAATCATTTGCTGCACTCAGTTTCTTGTGGCCATGTGCTTATTTTTATACCCAGTAATCTTCAACCTTCTCCTAAATTTGTTGCAATTAAAAAGTTCCTACTGCAAACAGCAGCATTATTCTCTAAAGAAATGGCTGCCTTGAGTGGTGATGGACAGGATCAATCTGTTGAAGTTAGAAGAATACAGATTTCAGCTTACTCTTGGAAAAAAAAATCCTTGCTAATAATTAGAGCTATCTAACAATGTAGAATCCTTCTACATTGAGAATTCTTCACTGTTTTATGTATCATGGACATGTTTGTTAATCTGATCAAGCATATGGACCCCTTTCAGAATAATGTTTTTAAATGCATAAAAACAAAATGCATGGGATTACAAAGGGTACCAATTATTTTTAAATACAGTTATAAAAATGTTTAAAAAAATTTTTAAAGTTCATAGTCTCCAGGAGAAGAATCCCTGCTCTACATAGTAATGGGAGTTTTCTCTCTAGAAATTCTCTATATTGATGAAATCAAGGGTCCTAGTCAAAAAAATTAAACTGATAGAATGAATTACCTTATTATGTAGTGAGATCCCCATCACTGGAAGTGTTCAATCAGAGGCCAGATGACTATCAGGGATATTATAAAGGGGATTCTGGTCCTCATTGCCAAAGGTAGCAGGGGGGGACAGCAGTGGCAATCCAGCTAAGATGAATTCTGAAGAAGCTAAAAGGTGGGACCAGACTAAAGATAGTATTTATTCCCCTCCAAACAGAGGCCCAGGCATAAACATGGCTGAGGAACATACCCAAGTCTGTGATAGTGACAGAAAAATCCAGAGAGAGAGAGAGATCTAAAATCCAAAGAAGATATGGAGTCTGAAGACAGAGAGAGTGAGAAGATGGCACCATGTTTGAAGCAGGCCCATGTTTCCTCTTTCTGACTGCCTTGATAGGATTGTCATAGCCATTAGCTTATGTCACATGGCGGGAAAAGGGAGAGAAAAGGGAACATCGTCTCAAGCTTTCACTGTGTTCAAGGAACATAAATGAAATGAAATGCACACATATGAAACAAGTTATAAAAAGAACTAGAGTGCAGACAACCAGGTTGCCTAGAAGCAAAACCACATGTAGGGTCTCCTTGCAAAGGGTCTGGTAGGTGCCACTTTTAGGTAGGTACCAACTTGATGAGACCAATAGAGCCCTCCAGCACTTACATTACTTCAACACAATTTGATCCACACTGACACAATGGATTCAGGTGCCTGTCAAGTGCCTGTCCTGTCTCAGCTGGGACCAAAAGCAACTTAAACTTCTTTGTTTTCATTCTCCTTGACAATTGAGGGGTTGGTGCATGTAATTAAAAGGAGTACAGGCTGGATGTTTATATCAACATGCTTTGATTTATTTTTACCATTCTGATAAAAATCTTTATACAATATATGCTGTAATTAGTGACCTTTGACAAAACATATTAGGCTTAGAAGAGAAGGAGCCAGTGGGATGGGCATCTAAGCCATGAGATGCAAATGAATGACACCAATACAACCACTAAGCCCATAGAAAGCAGGGCACGAGAGCTACAGAGGCAGCTGATGCAGCAGGATGTAGAGCTCTGGGCCAGGAACCAAGGAGACCCAAGTTCAAATCTGGCTTCAGACCCTAGCTGTGTGACTCTGGGTAAGTCACTTAACCACTATTTGCCTAGTTTCCTCAACTGTAAAATGGGGATAATAATAGCACCTACCTCACAGAATTGTTGTGAGGCTCAAATAAGATGCTATTTGTAAAATGTGCTTAACGCAGTGCCTAGCACATAGCAAGTGCTATATTAATGCTTATTCCCTTGTCAATGGGAAATTGCTATTGCAAAATGTTAGAGTTGGGAGTGACCTTAGCAGTCATCTATTCTAACCTGCAACTGGAAAAGAAGCTTAAATTTGCTTCTTCTTCATTTCTCTAGATTGCTTCTATTTCTGCCCTCTGGGGCCAAATGGAACAAGTCTCACCTCTTTGGATTGGTTTGTTTTTTGGCTGCCACGTCAAACTGTTGACTCATAATGCGCTTCCAATCCCCTAAAATCAGAGGTATGCTGAAGCCAGCTGAAATTGGCACTTAAGAGCCAATTATTACATTTTTGGAGTGAGCATTTATACCTCAGAAATCAGCAAACTCTTCAAATTAGGGTTCGATTTATTGTTTCACTGATTATCTAGACTTAAGATGGAGAAAATGTTAATAATGCAGTTTAAACTCTAAATATAATATATACACACATAATATATGTATATGTATACACATATATATGTGTGTATATGTGTGTGCATATATATATATGTGCATGTGTGTATGTATATGTTTATATATGTGTGCCTACATGTGTGTATAGTTTTGAGAGCCAGGTGTTAAACATTTAACAGAAACAATGCTGCCTAAAATTCCCAGATCTTTTTCAGATAAACTTGTGTAACCATGACCCCTTCATCTTGTACTTCTGACTTAAATTTCTAGAAACCAAATGTAAGGATTTACATTTATTCCTATTAAATATCATCATGTAAGATTCAGCCCAGTGTTCAAACTTGTCAAGATCTTTTTTTAGCTAAGCACAAATTCCCAGAGGCACTAAACTAGAATCCTTCTTCAAAGTTGACATTAAATCATTAACAGATACTTCTTCTGTCTAGTCACTCAATGAATTCCAAATCTACCTAACTCTCTTGTTATCTAACCCACATGGCTCCATCTGTTTCACAAGAATCATATGAAAGACAATGTCAAATGCTTTGCTAAAATCACAGTGAATTGTACTCCATCATTCCTCTGATCTACATATCCAGTAAAATTATCCAAAAATACACTAAGGTTAGGTATATGGGACCTCTTCTCAATCAAGCCATGGCTTGCTCTTGGTAACCACTGCTTCCTTTTCTATATGTCCACTATCTCTTTAATGTCCAGAATTTTAGGACTTTTTTTTTTTGGTGAGGCAATTGGGGTTAAGTGACTTTGCCCAGAGTTACATAGCTAGTGAGTGTTAGGTGTCTGAGGTTGGATTTGAACTCAGGTCCTCCTGACTCCAGGGCTGATGTTCTATCCACTGAGCCACTTAGCTGCCCCATATGTCCAGAATTTTGACAGAAATTGAACTCAAGGTCACTTCTTCAAGATATCTGCCCTGCCTCAGTCTGGTAGAACCTTTTCTGTTCCCCACAATCATTAAAATATCACTGACAGTAGTCCAACCATCATATCTCTCAGTTGTTTCAGTACCCACTGAATGTAGATCATCTGGCTTAGATCACTTGAATAAATCAAGGGCAACTAAGCCCTACACCTTACTTATCTATTCCATCAATTACCCATTAGCAATTTCTGCTTTATTCTTTATGGTCCAAACGTCATTCTTCAAGGCAGAGAAAACAGAAATAAATAATACTAAGTAGCTTTATTTTTTCTGTTAGTTACTATCAAACTATCCACCCTGAATTTCTTAGAATTTCCTTTCCACTCAAGATAGCTTTTAAATGAATTTTTGTCCTACTTAGGTAAGGGGTGCAGAGTGTCTTAAAAGGTCTTTCTCTATGAAGGACACTGGGAACTTGTTTCTGGGAGAGCCTTGATGATGTGTAGAAGTTGAGAAAGTGTCTTGGAAAGACTGTGGAGCATGTGTAGACACTCTGGAACTGGTTCCAGTTGACTGACCACAAGTAGAAGATGAGGTACTTTGATTGGCTATATCATCATCATCCAAAAGAAGCCTGTCTGCTTCAGCTGTGTTCTCTCTGACCCATTTGCTTTAGTTTCAGTCTTGGCAGAATGTGGCATCCTTTGCCTCCCGCACCCAGTTAACTGGGAGTAGAATCACCTACCTTGGGAGTTTCAAATTTTCAGGAGAGCAAGCCACAGGAATCTGAGAATCAGAGTTCAAGCTGTGTGTTGCAGCCAGCCCAGTACTGATACCTCAAGGATCAAAAAGCAACCATCCAAAGTCATCTCTTGGAGTGATCTTCTGGACCCATGCCAATAAAAACAGAAAGGAGGATTCATTTCACAGCAGTATTGCCTTTAGACATGAGCCTGGTGGGACTAGTGTTATATAAGAACTTTGCTAAATTTTGAGCCTACTCCTTCAGAGATGAAGGTAAAATAGGGAAGTATTGGGGAAAATGTTTGTTCATTTGTTTTTGCTATTTATGTCTGTAAAAGTTATCTAGGGTGAAGTAGTTAAGTGGAACCTGGGGAAATCCAGCCAGTGGGAGCTTGAGCCAACAGTAATAGAACCCACCTCAAACTTTCAGAGTTCCCCCTCACAAACCCTGAGGGGCTCCTGGAGAGGGGGCCAGAGCATAAATGTTACACTTGGATTTCCTTAGTTTTCCTCAGAAGTGTGTACTAGGTAGAGAGTTCACTTCTGAGATAGGAAGACCTGTGTTCAAGTGTTGTCTCTAACACATGCTGACTGATTGAGTGACCATGGGCAAGTCATTCAACCTCTCTGTGTTCCAGACAGCTAAGATTATGAGTTGCAGAGAAGATGGCAACCTACATTAATGGGAATTTCCCATCTGGAGGTCTCCTATATCAAAGAAATTCAGAGGTCCCATCCCTACTTCTCTTCCTAGTTTTCCTTGCCACTGTAAACTTATTCTGAACTTTAGTACTTCTAACCCTTATAGGACTGTGCCATGCTATTGAATTAAGCTTCTTTTGTTTTCCTAGTTTTATCCTTCAAAAATCTAAGTTAGTTTATTAGTTCTATGTTCATATACCTCAGTATATTCAAACAACTCCCTGTTCTCCCTTTCGATTATAATCTTTCCCGTTTTCAGAATTTCATTCATAAGAATAAAATTCCCTCCTCCTTTGTCTTTTCATCCTTCTTTTCCTCTTTAACTGACTTTGCTGATAGAATTTTAGCATACAGGATTTTACTTATCCTTCCTCTGAACCCTTTGAAATCTGTTCTCCAAAAATCTAGGCTGTATGTCAGACCTTGCCTAGCATTTCCTCTCATTCTCTATAGCACACTCCAAGAGGGAGGGGCCACTTCTCTCCCACCAAGGGTCTCATCATTTCCGCTGCAGCAACAAGTGAACCCCTGTTAATGATAACCAATCCAGAACAGAATTTCCCTCTTGGTGGTACCTCCACCTTCAGAAAAATGAAATAATCGTTAAACCAAGTCACTGGCTACTCTGCTTTTGGCAGAGATAGTTGCTGCAGACATCCGGATAACTGAAGTCCTTCATCACTGCTATAGGATTCCTGTGAAGCAGGATTGTGCTATATTTCCCATACTCAAAATTTATTTTCAATTTCCATCCAGGTGGTATAGTCTAATGGCAAAGGCACAGGGAAAGCTGGTCTGGCCATCTCTTCTTCAGTTGTAGGAATAAAGGAAGAGACAATGGGTGAAGATGTATAGGGATGCTTAGATGTGGAGTAGTGAAGAGAAAGGGCTTGATTTTTTCCATCAAAATAGGATGAGTCAATATCTAAGAAGGAAGGCATGAGAGAGGCATTGGGTGCTTGAAGATGGAGGAGAAAGTTTGGCAGAATTGCAGAGGAGAGGGGCAGCTAAGTGGCACAGTGGATAGAGCACCGGCCCTGGATTCAGGAGGACCTGAGTTCAAATCCGGCCTCAGACACATAACACTTACTAGCTGTGTGACCCTGGGCAAGTCACTTAATCCCATTGCCTAGCCAAAAATGAAAAAAAGAATTGCAGAGGAGAATGGGATAGTAGTCACTAACCTTATAAAGGAATAGCTCTGGCAAGGTTTTTAAGCGTGGAAAGGATTTTTCCATTACAAGGTTTATAACTTGTTAAGTCACAAGTTTAACAAAGGTGCTGAATTAGTCTGGAATATCTGAATACATGGTAGAATGACATCCTCTCACCCCCTACCTTCACATATTATACCCATCCTGCATCAGGAGGTGATTTTAATTTTTCCCCCATAGTGAATAAAATGTGAGCAGTAAGGATGCTATGAATGGACCCATCACAGCCTTGTACTAACTTCAACAAACATCCTCCTTGACCTCACCCAGTGGAAAGAAAAAAGAATGGAACAGGAATTTAGGGGCATCTCTACAAGTGTCACTAATATAAGTGGAATAAAATAGTTGGCCAAATATGTCCAAGCAAGAGGGCAGATACTTCAATGATCTCTGCTACTCATGGAGATATTTAGGCAGACTACAGTGAACTGTATCCATCAAATACTTGCTACCATCAGATTCTATCTCACAAGATTGTTGTAAGGATTAAATGAAATAATATATGTGAAGCCCTTTGCAAACATTCATGGACTGTGTAAATGCTAGTTATCATCATCATCATCATCATCATCATCACCACCACCATCATTATCATCGTGCTATAGTCCATAGAGTTAGTCTTTCCCATTTCATCAAAGTCAACAAGCGTTTATTAATCATCTATTGTATACCAGGCACAGTGCTAAGTGCTGGTACAATGAAAGGCAAAACAACAGTCCCTGCCCTCAAGAAGCTCACAGTCTAATGGTGGAGACAGCATACAGATAACTATGTATAAACAAGATTAAGCTGGTGATGGAACCTAGAGGGACGGCCCTAGCATTAAAGAGGACCTAAACATTATCTCTGGCCCTTTTATAATGCTATCCTATTGTAAATGTTTGAGGGTCATCTAGGGACCTTAGAGCCCATCAAGGCCTACTTTAGAATTTTACAGATTATTAACTGAGATCCAGAACGATAAAGTAATTTGCCCAAGATAACATACTTAGTAAGGAGCACAGATGATACTCAAACCCAGGTGCTATGACTCCAAATGCTAATGCTCCTTCTACACATCTTTTAGAAACTAATCAAAGGAGAAAAAAAATCATATCATCCGCTCCAGTCATTCACTGAGATGGTCGTCTTGATTCTATATTCTGGAAACTTTCCATTTCAATAAGCCAGAATAAGACATTGAGACATCCAGTCCCTTGACTGTTTGTTCGTTTCTAGAAAGTTTCTATCTCTTTCACTTCATTTTTGTTTAAAATGCTCCTCTCTCACAAGAACATCTTAAAGAGATTTCATTTTTCTTAGATAGCACCTCAGTTCCTATGCAAGAGACAAGTGTCTTAGAAATTCAGGTTTAGCAACCATGAAAATAGAGAATCCTCAATGAGCCTAAGTTTTGGAATGAACTGGAAAGATGGACTAGGTGTCTGTCAGCTCTAGAGAGACAGTTTCTTGGAGATGTTTTGAAAATGAAAATTCCCAGTTTGCTTTCAGGTTACTGGCTAGGGAACTACAGATATGAAAAAAATCAAATCTAATTTTGAGCTGTTTTCTTATGAAGTACCTCATGCCCAGAGGCATGGATAAACGTACACACACATTCAACTTTCTCAAAAGGAGTTTTTCAAACCTATTTATTTCAGATCTCTTGCTTTTTCATAGAATTTTCTCTGTAAACCTAGTCTACTTTTACTCATAGTGATTTACTGATGAGAATAATTTATTAGAAAGTTATTACAATGACATGTATAAATTTATAAAAATACATAAGTGAGGGAAATTACTACTAACTGGGGGAGGGAAGGAAGGAGAAGGACCAGGAAAAAAATAAAGATTATGCCTATATAACCATGATAAGCTAGACAGTAGAACTAAAAATTCATTTTTAAATAAAAATGACATTTTAATTTGCATTGACAACTAGAGGTAATCAAACATATAACCAGAGTATAGAGTGAAAAAAAATCTCAAAATTAAACTCCTAAAAAGAGATTTAAGTGATTATATTAAGTCTTTTTGCTTCCAATAGTTACCAATGATATAACCCAATCCCAAATATGCATATTTTGACTTTAGCACAGTAGTATCTATATAAAATTTTTCTTGTTCTCATGTTATTTTTAATCTTCTTTTATGTGTATGTAATGTATGCTTCTTAAACTTTAAAATCTGGGGCTCACTTTTGCCAGAGGCAATCTTAATACATGAACCACGGTGTAATTCCACAGTGCTAATAATAAAAAAAAAAAGTCCAACTTGATTTACCTTTTAATTTAATTACAATAACATCTGTTTCTCCAAAGTTTTGATTTGTTAATGTCCTTTGCAATGTTTGACCAGTGGCCTGCTATTGATACCATACCCTAACCAAATTTTGTTATTGGATTGTCATCATTATTACTAACCAAACGCTCCTACATTACAAGCAAGGGCTATCACCTTTCCCAAAGACTAAGGCTATCTGTAGAAATAAGTTGTCTGACTGTTGGGCTCTTTTGACCACTGTAATTAGTTTTGACAAGTTGTCAGCCAAATAACTGGTCAGTTTGGTCCCCCCCCAAAAAAAATCCATTTCAGTTCAGTCAAACAACCTATTTTATTGTTGTGTGTATGTTATTTAATTGAATTGATTAGTGGTTTGACTTTATTGATCATTTTTCCAAGCAATCAAATCAATTGAATATAGTCATTGTTGCAACAGTAATCAGGTTTTTTCCTCTACAAAGATGAAATCTCACAATAACAAATATAATTTTAATAGAAATTTCTGCGCAATTACAACAAAAAAGAGATGGAAATTCTCTTTTCCATTCCACTCCTTTTGAACAGAACCCAAAACAACAAAAATCACAGGCAATGAAAGAAGGCTCAAGTAAACAAGCATTTATTAAGTGCTGACTATGTGTTAGGCACTGTGCTAAGCTCTGCCTGCTTTCAACTTCCTTCATGACCATCAGAGCAAATTATTCTCATCCGCCCATTCCATCAGAGAAATCTTCACATGCTTGTAGTAGACATCCCCCTAACTCACCAAGGAACATTTATGAAGCACTTGAAGGTTTACAAAGTGCTTTATATACATTATATATCTATATGATCTCTTTTGATCTTCACAACAACCCACAGAGTTGGCACTTGCTTTAAGAATCTGTAAATTTTTCATTGAATGTATTCATTTCATTGGCACAAACAGCAGAAAGTTTCTGTAATTTAGTAGATGATCTATCAGAATTACTATGGGAAAAAAATCATCAAGCTGTGGTAAACATATTGATAAACCTCTCCAAACTAGGGTAGCTAGGGTGCTACCAGGACAGCAGGTATACAGTAAGAACTCAAATCCTTGTCAGCCTAGTAAGACCTGTCTGAGCCTGTACTCCATAGATAGCCCTTTCAAGAATTCAGGGCCACTTCCATACCACCATGGGCTAAGTGTGGACAGATAATAACTAGCAAATCAAGGATATGAACCCAGATCTTCTGACATCAAGTATAATGCTCTTTCTAGCTAGGTAGCACAGTGGATAGAGCTCTGGACTTGGAGTCATGAAGATCTGAGTTCAAATATAGCCTCAGACACTTACTAGCTGTTGGACCCTGGGCAAATCACTTAATCTCAGTCTCTCTCAGTTTCCTCATCTGTAAGATGGAGATTATAATAGCACCTACATCCCAGGGTTGTGGTGAGGATTTAATAAAAAGTCTTTTGCAAACCATAAAGCATTCTTTAAATGGCATCGTCATCATCATCATCGTTATTATTATTATTATTACACCACACTGCATTGAGACCTTGCTGATGACAATTCAGATAATTTCCTTTGGATTTACTTGGTAATCCTGGTGTTATTCCCATATTTGCCCATTTCTTTTTCAGCCTTCTTCCATTAGGATGCCTAGTGACCATTTGGCAGATGGCATTAAGACTGTCCCCCCTACACTGAGATTATACTCTTTTTCTTTTCTCTTCAATAGCACAGAACTGAAAATTAACCATTCAGATTATGCTGATCTCAGTGCAGTTCACTTTAATGACTATAAGGACCAATCAGTAAAATTAAATTTCTTGATTTTATGGACATTTACTTAGTACATTTGATCATTTAAAATAGATATGTAAATTGCCGTTTGCTTCTTTTACACAAGACATAAGACTTTTCCTCCGAGACATTTTACTGATTGCTTGGTGGATCACAGTTCTTTCTCCCCTGACATAATGCTTTTGGAGAGATTTTCAATTCTACTAATTAAGCCCAGTTTCCAAATTTATGGAGTAGTTATTACATTACCACTTGCAAGTAATTTATAGTGGTTTCTGGGGTTTGTGGATTTTGGTTTTCTATTGAAATTCTTTGAGTACATTGTTTTTAATTTACAAAAATAAAGCAACTGAAAGAAGCATTAGACTTATTATCAGGTGTAGGTTTTCATCTCAGATTTTAAAAAAAATCTCTTACACATTTATCAAAGAATCTTTTATGATAATGACATGAGGAATGTCTCTAAAGAAAAGTCTTATGTCAATCAGTTGTCTGGAACCTGCAAAAGGTTGCATTCAGAACCATAATTATGGCAGGATGACCAAAGTGATCCATGGCACTGAAGTTATCGGCTGCTAATTTAGAGAGCACAGGCTGCACTTGCAGTCCCTCAAAAATACAGCAATAACAAAACTTAGCATGCAGTTAGCACAAATATTACTTAAAGCATTTCCTGTTCCCTCTCGCTGCTATTGCCTTCCCCTCTCAGATTACCTTTCATATATGTGTATGCATATGTGTATGTGTGTGTGTGTACATATATATTATATACATTATATATATATATATATATATATATATATCTTCATTAGAATGTGAGTTCTTTGAGGACAGGGACAGTTTTTGTCTTTCTTTGCATCCCTAATGCTTAGAGCAGAGTACCTTATGGCTGGTACAAAGTAAGTGCTTAATAAATGCTTTTTGATTGATTAAAATAGGAAGCCAGCAGACAGAAGTTCCTCTCTGCCCCCTTCTCAAGCTGTGTTTTGCTCAATCTCTCCCCTCAGTAAGCTCCTCACCAGTGTTTTCCTGTCAGCAACCTGGAGTCTCTGTCTTCTTCTATCAACAAGGGGGTCCTTTGTGTTGTATAGCCCAAGCACTGGTAGGTGGTTCTTGTCCTAGGTGGAAAATTTTCTGATTGTGGTTCTGGATGCACTGATCATCTCACTGGCCTCTATCTCATGAAAGATTTAAATTTCTTTTTGAAATTCCTTGCAAGATGCTCCTTAGATTCCTATTGTTTTGTTTTGTTTTGTTTTTATGCTTTTTGGTGAGGCGAACGGGGTTAAGTGACTTGCCCAGGGTCACACAGCTAGTAAGTGTTAAGTGTCTGAGGCTGGATTTGAACTCAGGTCCTCCTGACTCCAAGGCCAGAGCTCTATTCACTGCTTAGATTCCTACTGACCTAATTTTCAGTTTTCACCTAACCTGCCACACTTTGAGGACTGAGCTATTTCTCCAAATTGAACAGTCTTTTCATTTTTCTTTAAATTCCCCTTTTTCCTACAATAGGTTCTCTATCCATTAGTCATGCAGAATTTATGCTTCAGCATCTGTTCTTAAGTGTGCATGGATTTCCCATGAGGTGCCTTAAAATAGTCTCTGGATTTCAACAATGGGTTATTACTTACTTTTCTATTCCCTCCTGTTATTTCCCCCCCTAGTTAATGGACACATTGTCAGAGTTCTCTTTTCTAAAAGTAAAGTAACCATATGATGGTTTGGGGGTTGGAGGAGGTGCTTTCCTTCTACCAGAATGTTGAATTTAACCATACCACGATCAACATAACATGCTTCTCTGAAGCACATCTTTTCTATAAGTTCCAGGCCACAACAAATCACTGTGTCCAAGATAGTCCCTTTTCTGAGAATTGTAAAAATGCCCAAAAAAACTTACCTCTTTATCCTATATTTGGATATTTCAATAGATACAAGTTCATGATCCCATCAGTATGGGATCCTTCCAGGGGTATAGATCACATCAAGCTTTCTCATCCTGTACAACGCTTGTCCAAGTCTTTGCATAAACTTTTCATAGTGAACCAGCCAATATTTTGAAACCTTTCCTCTAGGTCCCTTGTCATTATGGAGATGAGAAAATAGGCATATTTCAGTAGTTATTGATCCCCTGTGGATTCCCTTTTTAAGGTAGTAATAATATTGGTGATTTTTCCAAGTATTAGATTTCTTGCCCTATTTCAGATAACTAGAAAATCAATTATTCAACGGGTTCAAAATTCTGTCTTCTCCAGTACAGATTTTCTTGATTTGGAGAACTGCTCTTTCCATCTTCATTTTCTACAGTATCATTTCAATTTCCTCATGAAGCACATCAGCAATGATGAAGTTAAAGCCCAAATATTGATAAAGAAAATAATGTATTATAGAAATTCTGATGTATCTATCCCATATTTCAACTGTTTGTTTTACTCCTTTAGTTTTATCTTTAAATTTTCTTGGAATACTTTGATTTAATTTGATCTTATATAGACACTGCTATAAATTCATTTTCCCTCCAACATTTCATGTTGCCTTATAAGGCACTACTATTTATAATCTTCACTAGCTTCCTCAATAAGGTTTTATAATTGAGTTTAATTCTAAACCAGTGAAGTCCTTGGCAGCTGTTTCTCCAGGTGTTTCCTGGTTGAGATGATTATTACCTTTTGGCCTGCTCTTTGTGTTGATTGCTTTACAATGGTTAAACTTTCAAAGCAAATGGTGATAGTCTATGTCAGTGACTTTTCCCTCTTCTATTTCCCATTTTCTCCTGTCATTAGCTTGCTTGAATAACTTGGTTTTGAGCTATTTAAGCTGCATGTTGCATTTTCTCATCCTTTTTGCTTTTTTCCAACTTGGTATTGATTTTGATCATTATGCTAACAAATCAATGGTATGACTGCACACAGATAATACATAAATGACCCCCATTAGTAATCAGTCATTTCCTATCACTTAAAATACAGTCTATTTCACTTTTTATGATGTTGTTCAATGCTCATGATTTCAAGTACCTATTGGGTCTCTTCTTGAAGAGAATATTCATGATATTTAGGCATGAACCTTTTATATTGTCTAGAATCGTATTTTCCATCCTTGTCTTCATCATCTTCCTCTATCTACATCTTTGTATTAAAGTCATCAGAATAAAGACACATATTGAACTATATGTAATTTGAGTTATATATAGATATCCACTGAATTGAATATTGAGTTCTCTGAAGGATTTTTTTTACCTCTTTATCCAATGAAATAGACAATATATGAACTGCAATCATCTTCACGATAACCTTTTTGCTTGTGCTCATCAGGACCACAAAATGAGATGACAGTTACTTGTGAAATGATATTTTTGGAAATATGATAACACCAACTGCATCAGCATCTTTATTTCTCTCTCTGAGGAGATCCAACCTTAAATTTAGAAGCAATTTTCTTTTATCTTCTGGCTTCATTTTTAGTGGCATATCATTATTTATGTGGTCCACTTCCTTCAGGAACATGTCAACTTCTTGGTGGTTGGATAAGGATCTCACATTTAGAGTACTGACAGTTAATTTAGCATAAAAAAAATCTAAATATTATAATTCTTAAGAGCCTCTGTCCCATTTTCTATCAATCTTTCACTGTCACTGTAGAAGACACACAAGACTCAGAGCCATTTTGTATTCTTGTTTCATGGATTGGCATAGCCAGTCTAATGGAGATGAGCCTCTCTGTGCTTAGCAGAGCCACAGTCTGTTGCTAACATCAAACTTAAAGGCTTTTCAGTAAGGTAGACATTACCAGAGGTAGCTCCCTACTGCCATAACGTTTGAGAATACTGGGTTACTTTCATATATGATGAGCCATCAGAATAGGACTTACGTGGATGCCATACCTCATACAGTTAAAACCTATTTATTTCTGTGTGGATAGTTGAAGGTCTCAATGAAGAAGTGGAGAACTCAGAATGTAATATTCCAGGAGGCAAAGGATAGAGGCTAAGAGCCAAGAATATCTTACCTGGAACAACCAAGTATAATGCTACAAGGGGGGAAATGGGCTTTTAATGCAATTTAAAACTTCCAAGGATTTCTCTGTGCAGAAATTTTGAAATGCAAACACAGGAGTCAAGGGTAACATAAAAACGTAAATGTGAATGAACGATCATAAAGGACTAAACAAGAATAAACTGTTCATATTCTAATTTAGCCTAATTTTTACTAAATGGTCTAATTTTTCAACTTCTTTACTCTTATTTAATATTTCTAGTATGGTCTCATTGTCCTGATTAGGTAGCCTAAAATTTAGCTGCTATGTTTTAATTATTTAATGTATCAACTTTTAACCCACAGAGAAATATTCTGTTAATTTTTATTGGTAAACATTTTACCCTATAACTGTTAATGTCATTTGTCATAGAAGGCTACGCCCCTTTCTGTTTTCCTAGCCTAGCCTTCCCATGCAGTTTGTAGCTCAGCTAATATCTTACTTTCTTCAAGAAACCTTTCTCAGTCCCCCTATTGCCTTCCCTCTGAGATTTGTTGTTGTTATTATTCAGTTATACCCAACTCTGAGTGACCCGATGGATTTTTGTCCATGAGATTTTTTTAGCAAAGATACCAGAGTAGTTTGCTATTTCCTTCTCCAGTGTGTCCCCATTTTACAGATGAAGAACTGAAGCTGAAGCAAATAGGGATTAAGTGACTTGTCCAGGGTCATATAGCTAGCAAGTGTCTGAGACTGAATTTGAACTCAGATCTTCCTGACTCCAGGCCCCATGCTCTATCCACTGCACCACTTAGCTGCCCCTCTAAGACTATCTTCAATTTATCCTCTATTATCTTATTTATACAGCGTTGTTTGCATGTTCTCTCTTCCTGTAGAACATAAGCTCCTTGAGAGAAACGGTTATTTCTGCTTTTCTTTGTATCCCTGATTTTTAATGTTTTGCATCCTCAGTGCCTATTCTGCATGGAACATAGTAGGCACTTACTTGTAGCCTGGACCCTTTCTAATCCTTCATCCATTATGTATCTACAGAGCAAATTATATCAAGATCCTTATTTTCTCTAATTTACTCCCCTAGCTTTCCTGATTGTAGGCTCTTGTCATTTGTATTAAAAACAAATTGTATTTGTTTTAATTTTTCTGCCATTTCTTACACCTGTGAATTGCCTGATGAGGTGATTTTTGCCTAACCATTCTTACCTCTCTTTTCTTCATTTGTCTGATTGAGTGAGCGGGTTACTTTATCATCCCCTTTACCTTGCACTCACCAATCTAGAGAGATTTATAGCAGCTGAACATCTTGGGTTCTTCCACATTCTTTGGTTTTTCCTTGAGTTCCTCAATAGATGGAATACCACATAAAATCTACTATATATTACTTCTTAAAAATCTGTTGCATTATTTCCAACACTTTGCTTTCATATAGTACTTTAAGGTTGGCATATTATCTCATTTAAGTCTATCTAGAGTTTAATAACCCTATCAAATTGGTACTATTATTATACCCTTTTCACAGACGAGGAAACCAAGGCTCAGAGAGATTAAGTAATGATTGTCCAGGGTTAACATCCATCAAGTGTTTGAGGTAAGATTCCAATCTAGATTTTCCTGACTCCAAGTCCAGCACTTAACCAACTATTCCACCCTTCCATAATTCAATTTGTTGCCAGTGTCTGATGAGTAAGATTCTTAGAAAAATGGAAGCATATGGTATTAACACCTGGGCAACATAATGGTTTAGGATAGTTACGATGCTATAATGTCTTGTCCTTGACCCCCTCTTTAAGCCCAATTGAAATTTCTTTTAAAACTGATACCCACAACCTGAGCTCATCTCAGTAGAAAATGATGAAACATAATTTGAAGAAAGTGAAAAACTCTACCAAGTAGACACAGTTGAAAGCAGTGGCACAGATGGGTTTGTTTGTTCCACCCTCCCTCAGTGAAACAGGGCAATTGACCTACCAAACTTTCCTAAAATCACACTGTGTATCTCTCCAGAGGTGGTTTCCTCTGGGCTGCAAAGCAGTGTGGGTATAAAAAATAATAATAGTAAAAGCAGCAGCAGTGATTTCCTGAGAAAGTAATTTGCAATGAGAGTGTTTTTTTGAACTGTTAAAGAGATAATGGGATTTTCTTTGGAAGGTCTGCTAAGCATTGCTCCTTTGAAGGATATTTTGGAAAAGTCAAGGAGAAAATGAGGTGGTGTCTCATTTTCTGCCACATCATGTCCCTTCAATATTTGGATGTTTGAGAGGTAGTGTAGCATAGTGGATGGAGGGCCCACTTTGGAATCCGAAAGACCTAGGTTCATTTCCCATCTCTGTCATGTATTAACTTTCTAGCCTTGGCCAAGTCACTTAACCTCTACAGCAGGGGTGGGGAACCTGTGACCTTGGGGCCACATGTGACCTTCTAGGTCCTCGGGTGCAGCCTTTTGACTGAATCCAAACTTCACAGAACAAATCCCATAAAGGGATTTGTTCTGTGAAGTTTGGATTCAGTCAAAAGGCTGCACTTGAGGACCTAGAAGGCCACATGTGGCTTCAAGGCTGCAAGTTCCCCACCCCTGCTCTAGACTATAAATTGCAGAACTAATAAAAATCTGCATTGGTAGGAAGTTTCTTCAGCTGGAGTTCCCTATAACAATGACATCATAGGTACAGACCAAAAAAAAATTATAATGATCTTTTACCATGTTCTGTTGTAAGCAAAAAAAGACATTGTAATGGTCTATCAATACAAGCCAGGGCTAAGAATTTCACCGGCAGAAGCTATGATTAAATGAATATTCGTGCTAATGTAATTGGGGACTGGCTAATGAGCCCAGTGCCTATGAGCATGGGCAGCATGCTCAGCTGATGAAATCCCCATGTGAATTTTGGAGCAACAGCAAACATTCTGTGACTGATCCAGCCTCTTTCATTAGCTATATGAAGTTGGACTTCTTGTTGTTCAGTCAGTCGCATTTGACTTTCATGACCCCGTTTGGAGTTTTCTTAGCAAAGATACTGGAGTGGTTTGCCATTTCCTTCTCCAGCTCATTTTACAGATGCGGAAACTGAAGCAAATAGGCTTAAGGGACTTGCCCAAGGTCACACAGCTAGTAAGTGTCTGGCTTCAGTCATGTGTGACTCTTCATGCCCTCATTTGGAGTTTTCTTGGCAAAGATACTGGAGTGGTTTGCCATTTCCTTCTCCGGCTCATTTTACAGATGAGGAAATTAAGTTAGACTTGGGGTGCATTCAAAAGCCAGTAACTGGCCAAAATGAAGCTGTGTCCTCATTCTTTCCTAACCGTATCCCAGAGAAGAGACAAGAGCTACTGGAAGCCTCCGTAGGGAAAAAGGACTCAGAATCTCCCCAATGTGATACTGCTGCAACATGGCAGATGAGCACAAGGATTCGCTATTGCTTCTCTACCCGGTATGTCTCTTTCCTGCTTTTAGATGAAGGGGATTGGAGATGGCCCTCAAAAGAACAAATGGGCAAGGTCATCAGAGAGCAGGGAGCTGAAATCCATGCTAGGTTTTTCTTTCAGGCAGCCAGTGAAGCACTGAGACCCTGAGAGCTTTGTGCTCGTTCCCTCACTGAACACAGCCTGGTAGGAACAAGGAGAGTTCTTTGCCACACATGTGCATAAGGACGGGGCTTATATGACCAGTCCCCCATGACCCTAGTGTCGAGTAAGGTGAGCAAGCCATACTGGTGTCTAGGTTATGTAGCTTACAGTGATTAGATATGCAAGCTGAAAGGGACTCTCAGAGATCATCTGCTCCAACTCCCTCATTGAACAGTTGAGGAGGATGAGGTGTATAGAACTCAAGTGACTTGGCCAAGGTCATCCAGTTTCTGGGGACTGAGACAGAATGATGATTCAGGTCTCTCATTCAGTCCGGTGCTCTTTCCATCAAACTACACTTAAAGAAGTTATTTTATAAAAGACAACATCATTTTATGAAAGCATGTACCATTATTAACTTTTGTCTATACTGTGTTTCATTGATCAGAAATTGAGTTAGTAGTTATCCTCTTGGAAAATTACTAGAAGAGGATTTAGAAACTGGACTTGTTCCTTTGGCTCAGACTAACAGAAAACACAAAAATGGATCAGAGGAACATAAATATAGAGCTGGAAGGGAACTTAAATGCCACAAAATCTGATCCCATTGTTTTATAGATAGAGACATTAAGACATAGAGAGGTTAGGTGACTTGATCAGGGTCACACTCCTAGTAAATGTCTCAGACAGGATTTGAACCCAGATCTTCCTGAATTAAAGTCCACTTCCCTAGATACAACATCATGCTGCTTCAACGAAAGCAATAATAAAAGATTCATACATCTATCCCTCATGTGGACCAACCTCTACAAAAAGAGAAAGAAGTTTTAAAAGGACAAAGTTGTACCCTTCTCTTTTCTGAAACAAAAGAAGATCTTCATTCACTGGGCACCTCGTAAAACTTATGCAATAAAAATTATAAGGTGTATTTAAGCCCAGCAAAAAAAACAAGTAAAGACAACAAGCCAAAAAGCAATTGATAAGCATCAACTGTGTGCCAGATACTGTGCTAGAAATACAAAGAAGGGTGAAAAAACAAATCCCTGCTCTCAAAAAGCTCACAGAAACACATTCCTAGAAAGAAAATAAGCAATAGTCACGGTAGCACTTAAATTTTTTTAAGGCAGTTTTTCAGAGATTATGTTCCACTGAGGCTTGCAGAAGTATCCTGATGCATTTTGCAAGTGGAGTTAGGTTCTAGGTGCTTTTTGGAATTGCTGATTTTTTTTTTCATTTGTCTTTATCTTCTCTCTCCAAATTAAAATATTTTATTTTCCTTTTCCTTACTCTTTCTAAGCCTAGTCTTGGTCCTCTCCATTATCTCCAACCCGCAGACTATCTCTCCTGCACTGTCTACACTTTCCTCTTTTCTCAATCCTGACTCACTCTTAGTAAACCAGCTCAACTCTATTTTATATACTAGTATATACCTTGCTCCCTTCCCCTAACACCACCCAAACCTGGATTAGTCCCACCATCCGTCTCTTCTGCTCTTGCTTATATGCTGCTGAGGAAAGTCCCAAAACCAAGCTAACTGAGTCCATAACAAATATGATCTAATCTCAACTAGGATCTCATCACAGCAGGCTAATCTGTTTTGTCCTCCCTTATTAATAACAGCTAGCATATATGCTCATTGCAGCAAGGCAATCTGCTTTCTCCTCCCTAATTGAGTGTCTGAGGCCAGATTTGAACTCAGGAAGATGAATCTTCCTGAATTCAGGCCCAGCATTCTATCCACTCTGCTACCTACCTGACTAGTAAGTAAGCTCATATAAATACTTATTCTCCTTCCCCTCCTCCCCCCTTATCAAAACCAAACCCTCTACATATTCCTTCAATCCACTGTCCTACCTTCTCTAGCAAATTGCCCCCACAATCATCCCCTCTCACTCTCAAATCTTCACGGTCTCTTTATCTACTGGATCTTTCACTACTGAGTACAACACATTAGACACTACTATCCCTGGAAGTTATCGTCCTATATCTCTACTCATTTTTTTTCAGCCAGATTCCAAAAACATATTGTTTCTACCTTGCAAAATTACATATTCATACATAAATACATAGGTACACACAAATATTGAAAAAGCAAACTACATGTAACTGAAAAGAACAGTTTCCTACACAACCCTTTTTGTTCTTTATGTATTGAAGTGTTTGTGTTCATGGAAGAGTGTTAAATTCACAATAAAAGATTTTTTTAAAAAAACTATCTAGATACATTGCTTCTACCTTTCTTTTCACTCAGTTTTCAACCCATTGCAATTTCATTCCAGCACACAACTGAAACTGCTCTCTCCAAAGCTACCCGTGACCTTTTAACTGCTAAATCTGATTGTCTTTCCTCAGTCCACATCCTTCTTGGCCTTTCTATATCATTGACACTGTTGCTCATCCTCTCCTCAACCATGCTCTTTTCTCTGGGATTTTGTGACATTATCTCTCTTATTTTTCTTCCTATCTATCTGACCACTCCTCAGTCTTCTTTGCAGGGCCATCTTCCTATAATAGTTTGCTTTCTTGCATAGTTCTTCATGACACTTGGAGATAAAGGCATATATACAGGGTGAATCAATCAATCAAAGGCATTTTATTAAGTTCCTACTGTGTGCCAAGCATTGTGCTATGCACTGAGAATGTGGGTATGAGAAATAGTAAGGCCAGTTTCCTTACCTATGCAATCCATGCATGGCACTCCTTTTCCCATTTTGGTGATGTTGAATTGGCTTTCTTGCCTAGGATGCATGTTCTCCTTACCCCTCTCTCTTAGAACCCTGAATCTCCTCTATGTCTGACTCAAGTGTCAAGATCTGTTTCCTGATCCCACCTCCCCAGGTGCATTGTGGCCTAGTGGACAGAGAACTGGCCCAGTAAGACCTGGATTCGAATCCTGCCTCTTTCCCATACTTATTGACTGTGTGATCTTGAGAGTCATTTAACTTCTCAATGCTCTGGGCCACTTTCTAGGACTGTTTAAGACTCAAAGTTGGAGCAGGTAGGTGGTGCAGTGGATAGAGCATTGGCCCTGGAGTCAGGAGGACCTGAGTTCAAATCTGGCCTCAGACACACAACACTTACTCGCTGTGTGACTCTGGGCAGGTCACTTAACCCCAAATGCCTCACCAAAAAAAAAAAGACTCAAAGTTGCAGAAAAGGTGCCAACCTTCATGGGTAGAGAAAGCTTTCTCACCCAGAAGTTTGTAACAAGGAGTATTTCATTTCTGTCTTTTTATTCCCAAGGCCTAGCATGGTGCCAGGCACATCTTAATAGAATAGAGCTTAATAGAATTCAAGTTGATTGATTGATTATCCCTGTACAGATACCTTTACCTCCCAGGGTCATCAAGGACCAGGCAAGACAATAAACATATTGTAGCTGATTATGAATTATACATGTTTTACATATGAATTATACATAAGTTATATATATATGTAAATGAATTATATATGTTTTATTGTGGCCTGAATAAGGACATCATTAAAAATAAGGAAAGACATTTTACTATATACCCTAAAACCTCAATTCCCTAGGGTTAATATTCATTAAAGTTATTATGGCTGTTGTTATCACCATTATTACTTCAGATTCCCCCCTAAATGCAGACAATTGGATACAAACCTACATATTTTGCTTTATTGCCATTCACATTGTATACCTCATTAAAATTTTGCTGCTTACTTTTGTATTCCCACAGTGTTGAGTACAATGCATCACACACAGCACACATTTAATAAATGTCTATTAAGTGAATGGATGAATCTTCCACCATTTCTTTAAAAATAAGAATTCCCTAACTTCAAAAAGTTTGAAAACTCTTGCTTAAGAGTCTGTTTGGCATAGAATGTAAGGTTTGTAAAGGGCTTTACAAACAATTTGAAGGGCGAGGTCATAAGACTCCAGCATTGGGCTTGAAGTCAGGAAGGCCTGGATTTAGATCTCATCTCTGACACCAGGGCCAAGCTCCCAACCTCAAAGGGCAATGGGCAACTTTCTAAGATGGATTGGGGTTCTTAACCTAAAATCTTTATTTTGAAAACTGTTTCATATTATTGGCTTTCTTTATGATCATATGTATTTCATTTTATGCATTTAAAATATCATTCTAAGGAGAGGTCCAGGGGCTTTATTGAATTGACAAAGGAGTCCATGGTACAAGAAAGGATAAGAACCCCTATTCTAAAATGTAGACAGGCTTCCATTTGCTTAGGGAAAGGGAGCATCCATCATGATCAACAAAACAATAAATCAAGCCTTGATTTGTAGCATTTGCTGATTTCCTAGGTATAAATGCTCACACTGAAAATTTAATAATTGGCTCTCATGAGAGCCAGTTGCTGGGGATGGAGGTGGCTCCAGCACACTCATGCCAGAGAACACAAGTGATTTGCCCATGGTTATATAGCTGGGAACCAGCTAAGGTGGAATTTGAACTCACATCTTCCTGTCTTCAACTTCAGCTCCCTATGCACAAATCCATGATACCTTTTACTACTTCATTATTCCTTGCTCTGCCTTCTGGAACCAAAGATAACTCTACCTTCTGCAGGCTGGCCCTTATTTCCCCAAGTAGAATGTAAGCTCTTCTAGAGCAGGTAATTTTTGTTTTTGTTTTTATCTCAACTTCTAGCATGGTACCTTGCATGCAGTAGGATCTTAATAAATGCTTGTTAACTGATGATTCTTCAAGAACAAAAGTCTAGGTTTCAATAAAACCATATGGCATATCTATGAGTGGTTTCATTTTATAAGAATGTAATTTCCTGGAGGGCCTGGGTAGTGATATATTATTTGTAGTTAATATTATCTCCAGTAATTCTCTCCGTGCCCTATATAAGTACTTTTTGACTTGTTGGCTAGTAAACAAAAATGATGGTGGGGCTCATTTATGTTCTAGCTGGAAATAAGAGTGAGAATACATCTTTAAAGTTTTCTCAGTGAAAAATCACTCAAATTCAATTGATTTATATTTTATTATGATAATCCCCAAGACTCCTATTAAGAGCCCAATCCTGCCTATTAGAAGGCAATCACTATTATAATTTTTTTTAATGTGGTAATGTGAACTTTTAATATTCTAATTGCTGCCTAATTTTAAAATCGAGTCATAGTATTTTAAAGTTGAAATAGAATTTAGATGCCACCAATCTGACCTCATAATTCTATTTGTCTTTTTAAAATTTATCTTTTTTTGGTACAATGGTTAATAATCTGATATGAATCTTAATTATTATGTAAAATAAAATGATAAGTTATTATTACAATGCTTAACATGTTAGCCTAAGAACAGGAAACAACAGGGATGTAGAGGAGAGCAGAGTATGATTGTTACCTTCAAATATTTGAGAAGTGATCATGTGGAAGACAAAATAGACATATTTCACATAGCTATAGAATGTAGAACTAAAACCAACATCAGGAAGATAGACGGAGGCATATTTTAATTCAGTATAAGACATTCTTAATGTCCTTAACCAAGAACAGTGGAAGTCAAAAGGTAAAGGTCATGCTTGCTATTAAAAAATTTAAAGAGAAGCAAATCATATACCTCAACAGCTTTGGGAAGGAAATGAATTTTTAACCAAAGGATAGAGGCAATTACAGAAGGCAAAATAGATAGTTTTGTTTACATGAAACTTAAAAGCTTCTTCACAAACAAAATTAATGCACCTAGGATAAGAAGAGAGAAGTCCACTAGGGAAAATAATAAGAGAAATTCAAATCAAAACAATCCTGTGGATTAACTTTGACACTGCAAAGCAACAAGGATGACAAAAGATGAGAATAGTCAGTGTTGAAGGGATTGTGAGAAGATAGAGTCACACTAGTGCATTGTTGGTGGAGTTGTGAACCAGTACAACCATTTTGGAAAGAAATTTGGAATTATACAAATAAAATGACTAAAATGTCCATGCACTTTGACCCAGAGATTCCCCTGCCAGGACTATGTCCCAAAGAAGCCATTGATAAGAAGTAAGTCCTCATATATACCAAAATATTTATAGCAGCACTTTTTGTGATAGCAAAGAATTAGAAACAAAGTAGATGCCCATTAATTGGGGAAACTCAACAAACTGTGGTACATGAATTTAATGGAATATTATTGTTCTTCAATAAATGAAGAATATGATGAATACAGAGAAACATGGAAAGAGCTATATAAACTGATGCTGAGTAAAATACACAGATCCAAGAAAACAAAATATACAATTACCACAACAATGTAAATGGAAAGAACAACCACAAAATCAAAATAAAAGTGAATGCTACAAAATTATAAAGAGCAACCACGGTTCAGAAGAAGAGATGTGAGAAGACACCCCCATCCTAGTCCTTTGCCAAGGTGGGAGGTCCACAAGTGTTATACGATACACATATTTTCAGATTTTTTTCAGTGTATTGATCAGTTAGACTGACTTTTTTTTTGTTCCTTTTTCTTTTTGTCTTTAAAATACCATTTGTTTTATGGAATGGCTCTCTTAGAGGTAGAAGAGATACAGGTAGAAATTATGGCAATGTTAAAAAAAGATATCAATAAAAATTTATTTTTAATCAAGAGATATTTTTAAAAGAAAGAGTGGTGAACAGGAAAAGAGTTGTAGGATTAGGAAGTGTTTAGAGAAGAGTGACTAGGATGGTGAACTCAAGTCTATGTTATATGACAACCAGCTGAAGGAGTTAGAGATGTTTAGCCTGGAAAAAATAATGGTAATCATAACAATGATGATGATATTTATATAGCACCTATTATGTGCCAGGCACTGTGCAAAACATTTTATAAATATTATCTCATTTGATCCTCAAAACAACCCTGGGAGATAGGTGCTAATAACAGCATACTATCCCCTTTTATAATAATATTATCCCCATTTTACAACTGAGGAAACTGAGTAAGTGACTTGCCCAAGGTCACAGAGTTAGTAAGTGTCTGAATCTGGATTTGAACTCAAGTCTTCTTAACTACAGGCCCAACTCTGTATCCTTTGTCACCTGGCTGCCCAAGAAGATTCAAGAAGGATATGATAGCTGTCTTCAAATATGTGGAGGGCTGAAAAGTAGAAGATGAACTAGGTTTGCTCTGACTCCATAGGACAGAACCAGTAACAATGAATGGAATATTCTAAGGGGGAGATTTAACTTTGACATCAGGAAAGACTACCTAACAAGGAAAGTTGTTCAAAGGTAAATGGGGTTATCTCATTGTAAATCTTTAAGGAAAGGACTTGCCAGTTAGTTCTACAGGGGATTTTTTATTTTCAGTTGAGAGTTAGGTGAAATGGCCCCTTAAGTTCCTCCCAACTAGAAAATTTTGTGATTCTGTGATCTCAGAATGGATAACACTCTTCATTTTTCCTAATGAAAATGTTCAAAGGGCATAATCCCAATAACAGGATTATTGAGTCAAAAGACGTTTATTTTGACCACTCTTGCAATGCATTGCCAGATTGTTCCTCAAAAATATATTAGGAATTACTCCCTCATTTTTTAATTGAAGAAACTGAGGTTTCTTTATACCATTAGTTAGTGCCAGAGATAGGACTAAAACCAGGGTCTTCTTACTTCCAATCTAGTACTATTTCTACTTTTTTTGTTATTTTTTTACATTTATATAGCTCTTTCAGATTTGCAGAGTGCTTTACATGTATTATCTTAGTTGATCCTCATAACAACCATGAGTAGGGTGCGGTTATTATTTCCATTTTACAAATGAGAAAACTGAGGCTCAGAGAAGGAACAGAAAGTGTCATATTCCAATCATGGTCTTTCTGACTCTAAGCACAGTACACTTCACTACAGTAAACTGCCTCAGTTCCTGAAGTGTGATGAACAGATTTTCATTCTCTCTCTCTCTTTTTTTTTTTATGAAGTATTTGTACTTATAGTAGTGAATGAACTAAGGACCTTTAACTACCAAATAAGCATGATTTTCAGGTCTTTGACTATTAAGATAGTCTGCAGCATTTTTTCAAAAACAGATATTTCACCGAAGTTCAAACAGTAAATTCAGCCTTTTGCAGAAACCTAAATTAACTATAAATAAATTGTAGTGATACAGTCCCAGATAAGCAACATTTTCAGGATCAAAGGATGGAATATGAATGCCTCTGCTGGATGGGAGTCATTACAGCCTACAAAACATTCAATCTATCGGGTGGAAAACTCGACCTATTACTATGCTATACTACCATTTAGCCCACAGAGAATCACGTTCTGCAGAAAGAGGATCAAGTCATGCTGGCTTCAAAGGGACTGAAATCCTACACAATTAAACAGTGAATCTGAATCAGGTCATGAAAAAGAAAAGAAAAAGAAGGGGGCGGGGTGGTGGTGGTAGGGAAGTCTTCTGAAGTCAATCCAGGTTCATTAAAATCTAGAGTGGAAATCTCCCACTAAGAACTAAGTTCTCTCTTCCAAAGGACTTCAGTAGTAGGTAGGGATCAAATAATTAGTCAGTCCAAATGTTCACAAAATATCCTGGAAAATGAGCAGACCACACATGAAAAATGGCATACCATAGACAGGGACTCTGAATAAAAATAGAGCAGTCTGGGCGTTTGTCATTTGAGTTTTCTTATTAATGAGTCTGTCAAAGAAACACAGGGGTATAAACCTATTTCTCAAAGGGACACTTCTCCCTCTTTTACTCATAAGGATGTTGATTATGATTCACTAATAAAATGTAAATACTTGTTCCAGAGAACATGCTGTCTTCCACTGAAAGCAACATATAGGTTAGGACAATTAGAAAAGGCAAATTAGGTTGACTTTTTAGTCATGAAACATTAGAGATTTTACGCAGTAAAATGAATGTGCTACTTACCATTTTAACAGTTAGGGTGTTTAGTACATAACTACCCAGGTACTCTCTCTTTAGCTAGCTCACACATTTGGAATGTGCCAGAGGAGAAAGTGAGGCTGGTCACTTTGCACAGCCCTCCCTCACTTAAATCTAATTCACTTGCAAGTCATGGTATCACCTTCCTGATATCATGGTCCCCTTAGAGAATGAAGAACAAACCACATTTGGAATGTGGGTGGGAGTACTTTACTGACTCCTCTGTTAGCCAACCTTGGGAGAGGGACTTTCCTGTTCCAAGGCCTCACCTGAGTCCTTTTAATTGACTAGGAGAAGACAATGGGACTAGGGAGTAAAACGGTTTTTGTTCAGTCATATCCAACTCTTTGTGACTTGATTTGGGGTTTTCTTGGCAAAGATACTAGAGTGGTTTGCCATTTCCTTCTCCAGCTCATTTTACAGGTGAGGAAACTGAGGCAAACAGGGTTAAGTAGACTTCCTCAGGGTCGCACAGCTAAGTAAGAGTCACACAGTTAAGTCTGAGGCTAGATTTGAATTCAGGAAGTTGAGTCTTTCTGATGCCAGGCCTGGCACTCTAAGCACTGTGCCACCTAGCATTGCCTGAAGCTCATTACTTTGGAGGGGAGCATCTTCTGCTCTTTACTCAAGCCTTCTTCCACCTCTTAGATCTGCTAACTCATGACTCAGGCATTGCCCAGGGTTAATGGTGTAGATTCACATGGTTTAATTTTTCTCTGCTGTTGAGAAACTTACAAAAAGTTAATAAGTCAAAATTCATTGAGTTATGAGGGTGGAATTGAAACCCCATTTCCCCTGGTGCCTCTTCTAGATGAAAACAATTTTTTAATTAAATCAATCCAAACTTGAATACATATTTCACTTGGGTACCTTCTTGAAGCCATTGTATGAGACACTGGGTCATACCCTAAGTAGTTGTATAAAAAAAAGAAGCTAATTCAAAATCCAGAAAATATTCTCCACAAACATTTACTACATGCCTACTGCGTACAGAGCATTATGCGTTCATGTGGTGCCAATGTGTACAAAGCTAGGCTTTGGAGGAGATGCAAATTTTAGAATACAGTCCCTGCCCTTATATGATCTTGAATCAAGATCCAGAAGGAACTTCAGAAACCATCTAGTCAAACTTCCTCATTTTATAGGTGAGGATACTGAGTCTCAGAGAGATTAAGTGGCTTGCCCAGGGTCACATGGCTAAGATTGAAACACAAGTCACGGAAGATTTTGGAGCAAAGGAGTGGCATCAAAGATTATGGACAAGAAGGAAGAGTAGAGATAGGAAAATTACTAAGGAGGAAAATAGGTCAGGTGAGTGGTAATGAGGACCTGGACTACAGTAGGTACACCGGCAATAGAGAAAAGGGAAAGGTGAGAGAGATGTAGCGGAGGTGAAAGCAGCACCCAGTCTCTGCTTACATGAGAGCATTTAGGCAAAGGAAAGAGACAATGGTAACCTTAAGTTTGTGAATGGGGGAGACAAGTTGGATGGTGTTGCCACAAACAAAAATAGTGCATTCAGAAAAATGAGCAGGCTTTGGAGTGAAAAATAAGGAACTCTAGTTATAGTAAACTTAAGGTTCCAGTGATGTAACCAGGGAAAGATGTTCTGTAGGCACTGGAGATCGGCATCTGGAACTCAGAGGAGAAGTCAAGGTTGGAGATATAATTAGAGTCATCCGCACAGAAATAATAGCTGAAGCCAAAGTGGGTGAAGGAGTCAAGGAGAGTTTGTCATACAAAATAGAAGGGAAGTTCTGCTAAGTGGAGGCAACATTAAAATAGATCAAAATGGCTTCTTGATAAGACCAACAATGGCATCTGAGGGTATGGATAAGTGGACAGAAATTCAGTCTGGTAGAGACTTCCCCTGCTCCACCATCCCTCAAAGCAGCATACAGGGTGGTGGCGTGGACATTCAGGGGGGTGTGTACTAAACTGAAGCACTGGGGGCTTAGGTTTATATAGGGTTTTCAGACAAAGGGCCTACTCAGATTACTACCATGTCGGCAGTGGGAGTGACGGGGTCAAAGAACATGGACTAATAGCAAAGGAATTCTATAAAGATTAACTGAGAAATTTTGTTCTAATTGTACCACAGTAGTTGGAGCACAGAAGTCGTCACGATGACAAAGGTGGAAGTAAAACCGCATCACATCAGCAAGCTTCAGGGAGAATTTTTGTAGCCTTAAATATACCAACATTGTATAACAGGAACTAGGCCTAGGAGAATGGGACCAGAGAGTCTTCTGGCTACTCAATCCAACTGCTAGTTTCACTATCCCGGCCCAGCTCGACCTAAGTTTTACACTCTGAGATGTTCACCTCAACCAACTGAACATTAAATAACTAAAATGGTGTCCATAGGATACATCTCACGACATGTTGGACCAACATTAATCCTTTGAAAACTAAAATGAGGATTAGGGTGGTTGTTGGTAGAAGGCCTCTAAGTCACTCTTCCCAAGAGCTTAGCCTGAGTCAAGAGAACAAATCCTACGGTTCTATCTGCTCAGCCTTGGAGATCCAACTGGTCTGTTCCCTAATCTTCTCCAGGGATTGTTCTACTTCTAAGCAAAAACAAGATGTGTTGGCTAAGTTATTAGCCAGAACAATAAGGTCCTAGATTAGCATGCATGGCAGTGAGTTAAGGTTCTCTCCTGGACACCTATTTCATTGGTAATCAGGGACATGGGGGACTCATAATTTGTGGATCATGCCTTCTGCCTCAAATGCCCCTATTCCAAGGTAAGACCCTGACGAATCTGTGAAACTGTCTCAAATGCCCTTCCCTGGAAGGTGGAATAGGTAGACCCTGTGTAGGCCCATGTATTTAGGATTCAAGAGGCCCTTGGGTATACCAAGGGTGCCCTTCATGTAAGGGACGAGTGTGAGGAAAGCTATACTTTCATGGAGATACATCATTCCATTAGGTACTTGCCAGAATAGAGAATAAGTGTTAAAACTAGTGTCTGGGGAGGGACATTCCTATTCTGCCAGAGTCATGCCCACCCCATTCAAGTTTGGGACTGAACAGTTACAGAATTTGGCTTCATAGCCACAAGGATACCATTGTTAAGTCCTGCCCCTAATTTTCCCCAAAGCAGAGGAAGAAGTATGAGTGGGGGGAGGGATCCACACCAACTGAGGCCATTGCTTAAGATTTCAGAGATGTCATTTGTACAACAGAATTCATAAAAGTTTCATTCATTGCCATTCAAGCACAGTCAGTTCTGTTTGAATGCATGTTTTAGAAACACAAATTTGTTCCAATGCAATTAATATATTAGGGAACATTTTAAGTGTAATATGAATCTGAAGTTTTCTTCTGCCCAGTTTCTTCTGCAAGAAACAGCAACCCTTCTGACACCCACTTACAAGCAAACTTTACATCTTTGTCAAAGTAAAGTGCCCTATTTATTGTATATTTTCTGGGGCAGTAGGGGCTGTGAGTGGAGAAGGAATGGTTTACACCACCCTCACTCCCACTCCCACCTTTATCTCCCCCCAACCCCCTACTTAACCATGACCTCCTGCCCCAAGGCCCAGGTCTGGGGCCTGCCCAACTCTCTCATGCAGCCCAAGTGCAGGTGGAGCAGCAGGCAAAGGCTGAGGACACAGCCACTATTTACTGCAGCATTTGTATGTTTCTTAACCATTTAACATGTGCAAAACTGCTACCATTTTTAATAGAATCCTGTCTTTTTAAAATTTGTCATTTTTAAAAAATTGCTTTTAAAGTTTATTTTATTTTTTAAAATTTGATGTGTTTTTTTTAAACATTGCCCCTAACCCTACTTCCCCCATAAATCCTGTTGTTTTTGTTGCATTGTTTTGCATGGCTTTGGGGGAACACATGGCAGAACTGCCCATATCTACTGACTATATCCAAAACTCCTCTCTCTACCCCAGGGATGCTGATTTGCCTGCCAACCATCAGGTGAAGGGGGCTGACATTGTAAAGTCATAACTTGCAGCCTAAATCCTACTGAAGTAAATGCTGGGTCACTCTCACTAGGGTATTCTGGTTTTGTGGTAGAGCCTCCCAGAAAATACAGGCCAGAGTTGTCCCTAGGTGTTTCATAAGCCCTGATCCTGTCCTTATGGCAATGGGAAGGTGCAGTTGCCAAGAGTGAACCAGTGGCAGAGGAGGAGGAAGATGATATATCTCAATAGGTTCCCATCAGTAGTCAAATCCTATGTTACGTTAGGAGACAGAAGGAGAGAAAGAGACTCGGACTATCATTCCTCATCTGTCCCTGATGTTTTGGGTCGGGTGGTTCCCATTCCACTAATCTGAACATCTCTTCTTATTTCATTGTCCATAGGGTGTTGCCTGTGCCCTGAGCCACGTTCCCTGTGGGAACTCATATATCATTCCCTGAAGCTGTCCACCATATTACTCTGATGAGGAATAAGAAAAGATTCTAACGTCCTAATTCGCTTCATGTTTCCTATGAGTTCCTCTGGTTGCAGCTGGGTGTTTGGGAGAACAATTAATTGAACTCTGGGGGAAAAAATATTATGGAAGCCTGTCCAGTAAGAGTGACTATAATGAGTTGGAGGATTCAGGGCATCTAATCTGGTGTTTGCGATCCCAGTGTTAGCGGGGCCCTCCACACACAAGGTCTACCTCCCAGTTTCCAGTGTTTTGGGAAGAAAAAAAAGGGAAATCCACATCTGAATGTGGATTTACATGACCAGGAGCAACTGTCCACTGGATGTACCACAAGTTTCAGTATCGGCTTTTTTTTTGTTCTTCCCCTCCTTCTCTGTCCCTTGATAGTGGATTTGCCTAGAGTCAAGTGAGGGAAGACTATTTCTTTCTTGGAACTGCTACATTGAAGGTGAAAACTGCTCTGGGGAGTCTGCCATCCTGGCCTTTGCTTAGGGTCTTTAGGGCTTGCTAGCTTGATCATTTCCCTACTGCTTGTGGATGATATTGGGCAGAGAATGTTCATATGATATTTTGATGTTTTGTCCATTTTTGAGGCATTGCTTATGTGAAATCCGTGCCATTATCACCAGGGATATAGTCAGGGTCTCCTAGCCAGAAGCAGTCATATCTTTCTGAGACTTTGATGATGGACTTTGCCTCACAATGGGCTATTGGCATGCAACCCTATAGGTGGCATAGGTATCCATAGCCATCACAATGTAGCTGAGGCTTCTTTGTTGTAGCAATGGTCCTGTATAGTCTATTTGCCTGGGCTGTGCCGGCCGCACCTCCCCTGAGATCTTTTCAGGCAGAAGATTTTTTAAATGTGATGTCGAAGGTGATGTGTTTCAGTCTGCAGGCTTGGATCCATTTGTCATGGGTGATGTGGAGGCTTCCTGGGCTCATAGTTGCATAGTTTTCTCATTACCATAGCCAGTGTGGGCGTGAATCCACTGAACAATGGATTCCATTTGGGTTGCACAGGCCTGGTCAGTTTGCTCGTTCCAGTATAACTTTTTGGGGAAAGGTCATTTCTTGTAGGCAGAGACATAAGCTATATGAAACATCTGATTATTGAGTTTAGAGGTGACGCTTCTCCATAGTAAGGCACCTAGAAGGATGATTCAGTCATCTAGTCAGTAGATTGCCATTGGTGTGACCACACTGCTGGAGCACCAGGTGAACTTCCTGGAAGGCAGTCCCTTGGTCAGACTGCCCTGTGCTGTGGGTAATGTAGATAGCCCTATCTGCAACCCACCTGCTGTTGCACTCCATTGATTCAGAATATTTTTGATGTAGGCTGTGCCATATGTGAACTAGGCACTGGGGCATAAAGCCTTCAGTCCTCTGCAGGTACATGCTTGGGGCCAGTCCCCACCCCTAATTCTAGCTTGCTATTATACTTAAATGGGGCGAGTTTAAGACCCTAGGGTAGGGCAGGGGGTATATTTATATGTGTGTTTACATGGTATTCTCTCCAATGAAGTGCATACATGACAGGGCTGGCTCCTCTGCCTCACCTTCTTCCTTATCAGAGGAACTACTGAGGTATTTTTGACCTGATCTAAAAGACCATGCCTAGAGCCCTCTCCCAGGGGCCTCCTGGACTTGATCTTTTGGTTTAGCAGATCTCTCCCATCTAATTACCAGAATCTCTTTGTGAGCGGGCAGGGGTTGGGAGGGGGGTGATGTGGGGAGGGGTAGTTCCCTCTGAATCCTTATATTTCTGTTGCAATGTTGGATTCGGGACACCATCAATTTCCTCCCTATTCACTCTATACTCTAACAACCAAAGGAGCATCATCTTATGGGATGGAATCTTAGGCAGAAGTGCCAATTTCTGGTCCCTGTGTTTCCTAGAGGTGGCACAGTGGGGTCTGATGAAAGGAAGACTTGAATTCAAATTCAGTCTCCAACACTTATTAGCTGTGTGATCCTGGCCAAGTCTCTTAACCTCTTGTCTCAGTTTCCTCAGCTGTAAAATGTGTATCATAATAGCACTTACCTTGCAGGGTTGTTGAGGATCAAATGATTAAATGATATATTTGTGAATAGCACTTAGCACATAATAGACACTACACGAATACTTATTCCTTTTCTTTTCCTGGTTCTATTTGGACTGGTTGTGTATATGTGTGTATGTGTCCTGAGGTCTGAGCCCCAGGCCAGATCTTCTTGACCTTTCCACTATTGTTATATGCCCTAGCTCCTCTTCCAGGGGCCTTCCAGTCTACTGGCAGGACCTCCTATGAGTGGTATCTGCTGTTTTATTCCTCCTCCTGAGCCCCAAAGAGGGATGTAGCCAGGCTAATCATATGCTGGTGAAGAACACCTCCTGTATGCAGCAGGAGCATAAGGGATGCAAAGGCATCTGCCAGTGAATAGCATTATCATCAGGGATGACATAGTCACCAGGGCACAAATATTGCCATCACTGGATTGATCACTTCTTCTCAGGGACAATAGGAAAGTTATCTAAGGTGGGGTAGATGACAATAATGGTACCTTTTAGCCATTCTCATAGATGTACAACCTTGGTATTCCTATCAAGTATCAAAATGACTATGGTATTACTTAAGAAGGTGTCCATGGTCAGTCCTCCGAGTGCTATCTACCTTTGCCTATCCTTGTCTCTCTATCAGCCAGATGAGCCACTCTTCCAGAAGCTCCCTGGCCTCTCCATGATGCCTTTTCCTAAGGCTATGTAACTCTCACTCTTCACTTCAGTCTGATCCTTCTAATCTTGGGTCTTAGTTCCATTATCATAGACAAAGAGATACAGGAATCTTTCTACTCCACTGTTTGGCTTAATGGAAGACTTTTCTTGCTGTTAAAAAGAGCCATGAGATGGTGTCCATCATCTCCTTGGGCTATTTTCCCTCTTAAATGTTCCCTGAACCAAAGTTTCAGGTTTGTTGGGATCCAGAGGACTAAGTCCTACAATCAATGATCATTTTTCCAACTCAACTGGACTAGATGCCTTGTCTCCAACCTATAGGGAATTTTCCCAACTCCATGGAGCTCCAGGTTCCTTTTTTCTCCTAGGGATTTCTTCCTCCAAAATGCCATCTGGACCAGTGTGTCAGATACCCTATTTCTGGCACTAACTTGTCATACAAATTTGGAGTGGAGTTTGGGTGAATGGAACACTTCAACCCCTAGAATGGGTCAACATGATTTATTGATACTCACAGTCAATCACTGCATCATCAGGTATAGACAAATGGACAGCAATTCAGTTAAGGATATGACCTTTTTCACTCCCTCCCCCATTCCACTGGACAGAATGCAAGGTGATGGTCTAAATGTACAATGGGTCTTGTTGGGCACAACTCAGTTTTGCATAAGATTTTCAGATGAAGGGCCTGCCACCACGGCAGCAGCCACATTGCCAGTGATACAATGGGTCAAAGTACATTGCCCAATAGCAAATGGAGTTCTCTAAAGGTGAACAAGGAAGACCTATTCTAACTATGCAGGGCACAGAAGCCCTTATGATGATGGTGGAATTATGATTGTGCCATATCAGTGAGTGGTGGAAAGTTTCAGTAGCTAGAACAGTGTTTAGTTAAGCCTTAAGTGTAATAGGAGACAGGTCTTGGAGAATGAGGCCTTAGACTCTCCTGGTTATTTTGTATCTTGGGGGGTATTCACATTAAGAGGTCCTGAGGATAATGGAAAAATTGTAGAGACAAAGTAATTAGGGAAATAGAAGAAGGAGAATGTGGTTTCTCTAAAGCTGAGGGTAGATAATAGATCCAGTAAGGAGGAAGGAAGTGGTCAAAAGCTTTGGAGAGGTCAAAGATTAGGATTGTAAAACTACTTACTACTGGACTTAGCACACAGTGAATTTAGAGAAAGTAGTTTCTCTAGTGTAGTGGGGATGGAAACATAATAGCGTGGGCTTGAGGTGGCAAAGACATTGTATCTATTCAACATTTTTTTAAAAAGAAGTTTAATGGGAGAGAGGAAAAAGAAATGATTCTAGGTGAGTGAACTAGATGGGTCAAAGGTGATAATATCTGTTTAAAAAAAAAAAAAGAGTGCTTAGCCTAGTGCCTGGCTGTAAACCCAATACAAATATTCCCTTCCCTCTCCCAACCCTTTTCCAACAGGAGGATTTTTTTATTTGTATTTTTATATTTAAAGGTAGGGGAGGTCCAAGCATGTTTGTCTGACAATGTGAAGCAGCCAGTGGTAAGGGAAAAAGTAAACAGTCCTGGAAGAGGCAATAGGAGTGTGGGTCCAGGTTATAATTAGAGGAATCAGCCTTGTGAGAAATGTGGATTTCTTTTGTGAATACAAGTAAAATCGAAAGAACAAGGAATGCTTAGGATGTCTGAAGAAAAAAGAAAAGAGGCTGACGAAGTGTACATCAGAGGATGCTACAGGTGGTGTGGAAAGAACCTCAGAGGTCATGTGGTCCAACCACCTCACTTTACAGATGAGGCCCAGGGAGATAAAGAGACTTACCCAAAGTTAAATATGTTCTAAACATTGGGATTTGAATCCAGGCCCTCTGACTCCCAAGGTAGTAGTTTCTCCACTGTACTACTTTGTCTTCCATAGGAAGGGTAATAGATGTTGACATTTGAGGAGGTTGGTCTCAATGGTCAGAGCGAAGTAGAAAGCTAGTTTAACTACTGAATGCAGCTCAAGTAGAGCTATATCTCACAAATTTATAAAGATTAGATATTTGCAAATGGTGAAATAAGTTTAATAAGTGATTTTCTTTTTTTCTCTATCAGCAGCAGTGGATCTGGAAATAACATATAGTAGGGGTTACCCCAGGGCTGCTATGTGGCGCAGTGGAGTCAGGAAGACTCATCTTCTTGGATTCAAATCTGACTTCAGATATTTATTGACTGGGTGACCCTGGGCAAGTCACTTATCCCTGTTTCCTCAGTTTTCTTATTTGTAAAATGAACTGGAGAAAGAAATAGCAAATCACTCCAGTATTTTTGCCAAGAAAACCCCAAATGAGGTCACAAAGAGTAAGACATGACTGATATGACTGAACAACAATAAAAAGGGGGTCACCCCAGGATGAGCATTCAAAAATTAAGAGTAGCAGGAGATTCAGTAAATAAGATTGTCAAGGAGAGTGAGACATTAAAGTGGCAAATTTTAGAGGGTAGATGGCACGTTCAGGAAGGATTCCTGAGCCTTTTTCCAGGGCTGCTCATCTACCTTTGGTGTCCACTTTCACTCAACTCTCACCTGTGGCTCCAATAAGCTGTAGCATGTGCCGTGGCCATACCCCAGGAAAACCATCTTGGCACCTGGGCTAAACTAGGTTGAGTGTAATTGACAGGCCTCGAATCCATCAGTGAATCAGAGGGATGTCTACTTCAACCATGTGAAGACTTCCTGGGAAGTAGATTGGTGGATGAGAACAATTTGTTCCAACAGCCATGAAAGCAGCTGAAGCAGATGCCGTGGATTGCTTAGAAACTTGGTCAGACACTGAAGATGCCAAGGTCATCCACTGCATCCCAGGCCATCGCCAGTTGTCTTAACTTTTGTCTTGCCACTAGACTTCAATGACTCAGAAGACAGAGTAAGGCCAATGACTTTGTGCAACTCTGCCTCACTTAAATCCAATTCACATGCAAGTCAAGACATCACTCTGTGATGTCATTGGTCCTTTTTGAAATGAAAGACAAAAAACAGAGGGTAGATAGGGAAACAAGCAATGCCAGAATGGGGGACATAGATTGGGAGACTAGAGGAGGCCCAAGGAACTAAAGGTTCAAAGGAATCAACAGATACATAGTAGATTTAGGGTGAGTGACAGTGTGACAGGTAAATGGACAGGAAAATGGCTCAGATTCGAAATTTCAAAGTTCTAGATCAAAGGTGGTAAAATTCTTAAAGACGGTGAGATATCTAGGTGGTACAGTGGATAAAAGTGCTTGACTTGAAGTCGGAAAGATCAGAGTTCAAATCCAGCCTCAGACATTTACTATCTGTTTAGCCCTGAAAAGTCACTTACCCTCTCTCATCTTCAGCTTCCCCGTCTGCAAAATGAGGATAATAATAAGACCTACCTTTCAAAGTTGTTGTAAGGATAAAACAAGATATTTGTGCGGTGCTTTGCAAACCTTAAAGCATTTAGCCAATATTAATGTGAGACCATATCGGGCATGTGGCTGAAGCAAGTTGAAGAAGGTCATTGGAGTAGAGGAAATTGAAGAAGTGAGAGTTAAGGAGGTCTTTAATACAAATTTTGAATTCTATAGCATACCTAAAAAATGGACTTTCAGATTTTTCTTGAAGACCTTTGTTGGGTGGAGCCCTCCAATCTTCTCTTCTCCAGGCTAAATAACCTTAGTTCTAAAAACTGATCCTCATGTAACATGATCTTGTGGCCCCAGAAGCAGCTGGTGGTGCAGAGGATACAGCATTGGGTCTGGAATAAGGAAGACCTGAGTTCAGATCCGACCTCAGACACTTACTGGTTATGTGACCTTCAGCAAGTCACTTAAAATCCGTCTGCCTCAGTTTCTCCAACTATTAAATGGGGATAATAATAGCGCCCATCTTGCAGGGTTGTTGTAAAGATCAAATGAGATGATGTTTGTAAAAAGCACTTAGTACAGTGTCTAGCACATGATTCATTGCCGTTGAGTGAAGAGGATAGGCAAAGTGCCTCCTAAGGCACTGAGTGAAGAGGATAGGCAAAGAGTGGAGAGGATAGGCAAAATGCCTCCTAAGTTTCTAGTGGGGAGGAGATACCAGAGTAGAACCAGCTACCAGCCCCAAACCAAGTTGATTCTACTCTGGCCCTCATCCTTGTCTCCTCCCCACGAGAAACTTGGACTCCATTCTAGGAACCACCCAGGGCTTGGAAAGGTAAGCTTTTGTCTTATCTCTCCCAGACTCAAGCCTCTACCTCATTTCCTAGCCACCGGTTCCATTCCACCAGGGTAACTCCTATCTCTTTCTACTTTCCCTTTATGTTTTGTCCTCTGTAGTAGAATGTAAGCTCCTTGAGGACAGGGACTTGCTTGCTTATGTTTGAATCCCAGTATGCCTGGCACATGTTAAAACACTTAACGAAAGTTCCATCCATCCACCCATCTATCTTTCTGTCTATCCATTGATTACTCCAGCATTTCCTTAAATGTGGTCTCCAGAGCTGAACACAGTATTTCAGGTACGATCTGACTAGGAGAGTGAAACTACTACCTCTTTTTCTGGGAAGCATACTTCTTAGTGTATTCTAGAATAGTTTTGAATATAGTGAGTTTTAGATACATACAAAACAACCAGGGTTGAAGTTGGTGATACGGAACTAGGGATCAGGAGACTAGGGCTGGATGTGTAAAAATGATAAACTCATGGAAACTGATAAAGTCATTAAGTAAAAAAGGTGGTGCCATAGCTATCATCATGCCACATGGCCACACTTCACCTCCCACCGCTCACTTGACACCCCAGCTTCCTCCCTCAAGTCCAGTGCTCTAAGACTGATGAGAGTTCACCATATCTAAGCATTCCTATACCCACTACAATACATTCTGGTCATTTTCATGCTTGGAATTGTACATTTGCTCCTTTCTACTCCTGGCTATAATACAAACACTGCCTTGGAAAATATATGTAACCACTGCTAGGCTTATACTCCAAAAAGATAAAAGAAAGAGAAGTTCTTTCTGTTGTTGTTTAGTTGTGTCCAACTCTTCATGACCCCATTTGGGTTTGTTTTTTTTTTTGTTTGTTTTGGCAAAGATACTGCAGACTACTACCAAAAAGATCAAAGAAAGAGGAAAAGGTCAAATATGTAAAAAACTATTTAGAGGACTATTTAATCTATTAAACTATTTAATCATTTGGAGAAATGGCTGAACAAATTGTGGTATATGAATGAAATGGAATACTGTTTTGCTGTAAGAACTAGAGAAAAGATGGTTTCAAACAGTCATGGAAGGATTGCATGAATTGATAGAAATGAAAATGAGTAGAACCATAGAATTTTACTTTAACATTAATATTGTAAAAACAAAAAAATTTGGGAAGATTTAAGAACTCCAATCAACTAAGAAAATCAACCACGATTCCTATGGACTGATTTTTTAAAAAATGATGCATACATCATGAGAGAAAACTAATATTCAGAATAAGAAACTTTTTTTTTACGTGATTAACAAGGGAATTTGTTTTGCTTGACTGTGTTTATGTGATATGGGTTCTACATTTCTATCATTTTTTAAAACTGGATGGAGGGAGGTAGAAGGGCAAAAAGAATAATGCTTGATAACTCTATACTTTTTTTTTTAAAGGGACATGGAAATCAATTGTTCTATGACTCCACTCACCATCCCTGTGACTTCCCATTCCTAGCCACCACTGCCCTATATATGTTGTCTTCCAGTTAGAATGTAAGCTTCTAGAGGGAAGGCGCTACCTTCCTTCTTGTATCTGAACTTCCAGTACTTAGCACAGTGCCTGGTATATAATATATGTTTAATAAAAGCATTTTTCATTCATTCATTCATTCATAGAAAAAAGACCTAAGACAGAGTCTTGGGGGTACATCTACTGTTATGACAAAGATAACAAGCCAAAAGGAAACTGAGAAGCCAGACAAAAGGCGAGAGAACAGAAAAGGAGCAGTGCCATAAAATTCCAGAGTAAAGAATTCTTAGGAAGAGAAGTTAGTCAACACTATCAAACGGGGAAAAGAAGCCAATTAAGGAGGAAGTTTTAGGAAAGACCATTAGAGATCATTAGTAATTTTGGAGAATGGAGTTCAGATGAATAATGAGGTTATAAGCCATACTACAATGAGTTGAGAAGTGAGAGAAGTGGTGGTGATGAGTGTAGATAGCTTTTTTCTAGGAGTTTATTTCTTTCTGGAACTGAGGGATTGGCTTTTTGGGCCAGGTAAGTTGAATTCATCTATGACAGATTTCTTTCTCCTTACTTATCCTGGTTGTCATTTTTGTTCTGTAGTGGTTAAGTGGACTTCATCATTTCCAGAAAAAACAATCCAACAGAGAACTGAGCAGCTCTGCTTTCTTGCTGTGGTTAGTTGTCAACAACCAACATGAGGAAATTCTGTTCTGGATCAGATTTATACTAACAGGAAGTGGTTTCTTGTTTGGAAAAGATAGGATACCTTTGGGGGGAATGACTACCTTATCACAGAATTTATGATAGAAAAAAAGAACATCAGGTACAGGAATGTTCAAAAATGAAATTCTGAAAACACAAAAGGAAATAATTCCATTAAGAAGGGAAAATGATTTGTTTGAAAAAATTAATATAGCTACATAGAGAACTCACCAACCAATTTAGATGTCTAAAAGAAATGTACAGAAGATGGAAGCTAGTCCAGGTAACAACATAAGCTGGTGGGGAAATTAGGGACAAAAAGTGTTATTTTTTAAGCCATATTGGGAGAAATAAGAGAATCAAAGAAGAGATAGGACCTTTCCTTGGGTCTCTTCCTTCTGGGCTAACTTTTCATGAAGCATTTCTCTATGTGATTCTACCTATTTTTCCCCTGAATCCTTTCAAATTTACTGTCTCCAATGACAAAATCACTTCTCTTCCTTCTTCCTTTAACTTTCACCCAAATACTCTGCCATGATATTTCCCTCCGGCTCCTCGATTCCCTTACATTAGCATACCTTAATATACAATGTTAATTGTCTCCTTTTACTTATTCAGTTTCTTTTGAATAAGGTATACTCATCTAGTCATAGATTTCAACCCATCAAGTTTCAGGGAAATATACAAGATCAAATTAACCTCTTGAGTTAGGACTTATAGCCCTTCCGCGTATTTACTAAGCTTTCAACATCTGTATGGAGACACTTGACACCATGAGTGTCATTACTGACTCTTTCATCTCTATCAAATTCTGGGAGTTTACGGAGTGTACAGGGTAGACTAGCACCTCTGGTATTACCCAAAGTCATGCTCAAGTCATCACCTGTGATGCTGTTGGTCCTTTGAAAAAAAATGAAGGATAAACAACAACAAATCAATTTCTGGGTGTCTCGACTGGTACTCTTCACAATATTTGATTTGGAAGACATACACAGGCAGTCTTCTCTCCCCCCCCCCCTTTTTTTTTTTTTTAGTTTAAAGTCATTTTGATTAGATTTGCAAGACACTCAACAAATACTTTCTTACCAGTCTTCATTAGGTGTACTCCATCTACAGCCAGGAATTTGTCAACCTTAAAGCTGGGGCCCAAATATTTGAATCTCATTTTTAGATACATTCTTAACCAGCTCTAACCTTCCTAACTTGTTTTTCTTTTCTGCATAATTTGCCTTTGATGGACAATAGCGAGAGAGACATAATCTGTGCCATTATGGTCTTCAGTTTCTTGTCCAAGATTCTGTTTCAGGTTCCTTTGGGTAGTGTCATTTGGGCCTACATAAATCACTCAAAGTAGGCAATTGTCATCTGTTTTAGTAAGTATTGGAGATTCTTCTATTGCACCTTGGTTATATGACCCAGGAAGATGATGTTATTAGTGAATTATTAATAAATATCTGCCTAAGTACACCTGATACTACTACGCCTATTCTCTTCCTCTAATATTTACTGAATGGTCTTTCACCTGATAGCTTTACAGAAGCTATGCTCTATCATTCTTTGGGAGGACAAACTCTTCCTGCTCTGAGCATCCAGCTCTCTCCTCCATAAGAAGAGTCCCAAATCTGTTTTTAAGCTTCTATTAGAGATAATCCTTTTCCTTCCTTTTCTTTTCTGCAACAGTTTTCCTTTCGCTATCATCCTGATGTTATTTCCTGTCTTCATCAGATCTTTTTTTCATCATTGATGCCTCACTTCTGTTTCCTTGAGGAACACTTTATTCTCCTTATAACCAAGAATGTGGAGAGGGATTCTACAGGTCCCTTAACTTTTTCTTCCAGAAAGGTGATAAACCTATACTTGGGACACAATTGGCTATAGCATAAACTCTAACATTGCAAATTTCTGCACATTTTTTACCTATTCTCCATAATTGAAAATTTTAGCCTTTTAAAAAAACCACTTGTGGGTATTTATACTGCAACCCTAAGCACTTAAAAATTTTTACAGAAAATTATCACTTATTCATAACTTGACAATCCAACTCAGATTCCTTTCCTTAATCTCAATAAATCCACCACATTCACCTCCACTTCAGCTTTGCTTCAATCTGTTTCACCAATTTTGACCTACCTCTCCAATCTAAATTAGTCCACAAAACTTTTCTAACTTACCTTGCATTGTCTTACAAACTCCTTATCTTTTTAAGAGTCTATTCTTTAGGTTCTACTCCCTAATCCTGTTATATCTTCCTTGATCCAAAATTTGTCCCAATAGTTAGGTATGATGATTGCTATGCTACCAATTTTTCTCATTTCTCCCAAATGTTTCCTCCCCAAATTAAACCTCTGACCTGAGCAAAAATAGTTACTTGATAGGAGTTAGAGACAACAGGGTACAGAGAAAAAAAAATAGATTTAGTCAGAGGACTCAGTTACAAATCCCAACCCTTAGCACTACAATTTGTGTAGGATAAAGATTGGGGATTTGACCGTATGACCTTAATCTTCTTTGACCTCAAATGTGTGTGTGTGTGTGTGTATGTATTTTCACATACACACACATATATATGGAAAATCTATATAAAATAAGGGAGTTAAACTACATAGGTGTTCTATCTCTTGCTTTGCTATTTCCTTTAAAATTTTTCTAAATTAAGCATCTTCTGTGTGAGCATTTTGTTAGATACTAGAGAAAAGTGCTATTGTTTAAGGCATTTTTCTGCCCTCACAGTTCAGACTACTATTAGTATAAAACCATAAGAACTGCTGCATAAATATTAGAGGGTCATTGGCCTCCATATAAGTCTTTATTATAAGTCATCTTTTTTAAAAATCAGCTTTTATTCCCACCACTCCTTGTCAAATAATTAACATGATTAGCAGTACTCTAAATTAACAAGCTATCCCCTCTATTGACCCTCTACCAGGCAGTTCAGTCACCATTAAGTAGTTCTCCACAGAGAATTATTTGACCCAATTACTTATGGGAAGTAGCCACTTCATTAAGATAATACTGTATGAAATACAGCAACCCAGAAAAGGTGATGAAGTCTATGAGGAAGTATGCCACTCAGATTAAGCCCTACGCATTAAGACTAGACTATAAATTGTCCCTATCTTTCCCCACTCAGAGTTTGTCTTAACCCATAATCAGTAACTGATTTTAACAATAGTATTAGCAAGTACTAGCAAAGCCCCTGCAGAAATCCCCAGTTGGACTTTGTGAATGATCAAAGACTTGTGCTAAGATTCATTAGAATACATCTGTATGATTCACATTTTAATTTGATTCAGTATCTAAACAGTTACATAGTCACTGTTACATCTTCAAACATGACAAAGCTTCTCCTTTGTGGGAAAAAAACTTCACATAGTGTGGCTTGGTTTAATCAAGCTGTTTTGCCTCTCAAAAAAATATGAAACCAAGGAACATAAATATTACAGCTTCAACATTTTAATTATTACAAAAATAAAAAATAAAAAAGATGAAGCTTAGAATTGGATCACTTCACTCTCTCTTCTTGCCTCTTTCCAGTTCATGATGCTTACATTTCTTAATGGCTACATCCTTTTAACTGCTGCCGCGCTCAACACGTGGTTGGTGGTCTTGATCTCCCCTCTAATCCTATCCACCCAAAATTGGCTTTGATCACTGCAGGCATTCTGCTTCTGGTCCTCATGTCATTTTGCCTGAGGGTACAAGAATTCTCACCCTTCTTGTACTGCTTCTTTTTGAGGTTGGTGCTGGCCATACTTGCTGTAAATTCTGTAGGCTTGAAGGACATTCACCATTTTGGCAGCAGCATTGTCAGCATGAAGAGATACCCATTTCTTTACACAGATCCAGACCCCAGGGGCACATACAAGGAACCAGATTCTTTCAAATCATATGTATTTTGTTCTTTCAATCACAACCACCTAATAGCGAGGCTCAGATGTTGCTTGGCTTTGGAGAAGGCAAGTATAATAAGGGACTAGTACACTGTATTTGCTAATTATAATAATAATTAAAAAAAAACCCACCAGGTAACAAAACCCAGAGCTAAATTAAGAACAATCTCTGAGTGAACAGGATTCCAGGGTTGAATTAAAAAAAAAAAAAGATAGCATTTGTTGGGTCTTACCCTCATTATGACCTTATGATCTAATATGTTATGAGCTTTGAAACAGTAAAAAGAAATTTTTAAAAAAGTATTTAGAATTTGATTGCAGGTTCTATTTAAATCTCAGCCATGAGATAATTATATTTATCATATGGACCACACAGACAGAGTCAATCTAGGCTAGTTAGAACAGGAGGTTAAGATTCAATAGGAAAAGACAACCTTAACAAATGGCTAGCTGTATTGTTTCAGGCTTCTGCAAGTTAATATTTATATAGGACCACAGATCTAGGGCTACAAGGGATGTAACTAGCCCCCTCATTTTCTATAAAGAAATTTAGGCCTAAAGCAGTTGGGACTTGGAGCAACATCAAGCAGGTAGCAGTGCCAAGGGTGGTTTTTGAGTCCACTGGACTCTGACTCCAGGGAACACGTACCATACTGCCTCCCAATATATAGCTTTAGTTTTAAAAGAACTACCAAGGTGGGATGTAAAAGGTAGGGGGGTAAGAGGGTTTGAACTTTGGGAATAAATCAATTGTTCAATCAATTTTTTCCTCCTCTAGCTGAAGAATTGTAACTTTTCTTGAGGAGAAGGAAGATGGGTCATTTGTCAGGATAATGGATGGGGTGCCAAAAACTTCCCAGCAAACAGAAGGCTTCCTGATTCTCTAAACTGGGGCTGGAAAACAAAGAAGATACTCTGTCCAGAACATTCAATGATGTCTTCAAGATGTTCATGAGGGTATATGTGCCATGTTCTGCTACACAGCATAACGAAACTGAGGCATGCTAACAGATGGCCTCCAGAGCTATATTATTATTATTATTATTATTGTTATTAAGTGAGGCCTGGGGAACCTCAGTTAAATAACATGATAGCAATTCTGGGTAACTGTAGTTTTCATTTACTCATATTCTTCATAAGCTGTGACCTTATTCTTGGAAGAAATAAATATATTTCTTCTCTTAAATATGTTCTGAAAAATATGCTCTTGTGGTCTGAAATGCATGGTGACAAAGCAAGAGGAAAAAAAACTGCCCAAAGAGAAGGGCAGTGTAAGCAGACAGAAAGGGGGTAAGGTAAGGAAGCAGGCTTTATCTAAGTAACCAAGGTCACAGATCATGGCATTTCACCCTAGAGACTGTAAACCAGGAAAATGACAAAATAAAAAAAGAAAGCCTCTGGGCTAAGGGTAAAGAGAGTTCTAAATCTCTCAGACGGTGTTCTAACTAAGGCCTATAGCTAATGGAATCTTCTTTCACAGCCAGAGAACTATCAGAATTGCAACTATAATGTCAGATGAAGTTAGCCCAAGTCCAAGGGAAAAATCTTTAAGGAACACACACACGGAAATGCTTTCCCTCAACCAAGGTCTGGACAGCGACTAGGCTGGGAGTAGAAAAGGTACCTTTTACGCAGACTCCAAATATCATGAATTAATCAATTCTGCTTTTATAAGGTTATATTCCTCTTAATTACTGAACGAAGACACATTTGAATACTCAGACTTCTTTCTAATCTGAAGACAGAAATTGCCCCTGTTTAGGTTTCAGCAGCCAGACACATCTTAATAATAATAGCCATGTCAGATGGATCTAAGGAGCTGACTTAGAAAAGGTAGAGAAAAATCTCATGCAAAAGTGTGTTGGGATTTAAGCGAGAGATTAGAAGCATTTTCTGCTCTGGGCATTACCTCCTATATAATATATAGCACATCCCTCTAAGAATGTATGACATTATCGGAAGGTGCTAGTGGATGCTAACGTATGAATGTATTGCTTTTATTGTAATAACATGTCTGACATTTTTGTCATTTTGACAAATGTCATTTTTAAGATTTACAAAACACTTTACATACACAGTCTCAAACTGGCCTGGCAAAAAGGCTGAGATTGAAGCTCAACGAGAGGCTGGATAAATTAGTTTCAAAAGCAGAATTTGAACCCGAGTCTCTCCTAAGTTCAGCCACTCTTACACCATGTTAATCTTATCCAAAAGAATATGGTACTACCAAGATGAAATGCTTTAAAGTGTAATTATCCTTATACAAAATAGGGAATGTTGAATACATCAAAGGTAAAATAGATAAAAAAAAAAAACCCTTGGGTTTACATTTTATGAAACACTTCATTTGCAAAGTGTTCATTTACAAAAAAGAGAAATGGTCACTAAAAATTAATTTGGAAAACTATCTTAAAAATAACTGCTGCAACTGGGTAAAATATATCATTAAATCTCCAGGACAGGGATTTCTAATTTTTTAAAATGGACTTCTCTGGCAGCCCAGTGAAGTTTATGAACCCTTTCTCAGAAAAACATTTTTAAATGCATAAAATAAAAATATAGGATTACAGAAGGAAGCTAACTATAATAAAACATGAGGAAACTTAGATGGGGGGGGAGAGACTAAGTGACTTAGCCCAGGATCACACAGGTAATACCAAAGGTGGCTTTTAGATCCATGTGAACTCCAGTGAACGTGTACCACACTGCCTCCCCCACCATATAGCTTTATAGCTTGCAAAGTACAAACAGAACTTCCAAAGCAGGATGAAAAAGGTTTTGAATTTTGTGGATAAAGTGGTTGTTGAATCAATTTTTAACTTTTCAATCAAAGTATTTAAAACTCCAAGTATATAGATGCCCAGAAATGTCTTAATAGACTCCCAATTAAGAGCCATTTGCTCCAGAGACTCATTTTTTATTCATCATTGGGAATTCCAGGGATTAATATACATTTTAAAATGTTATTTTTCAAAGAAAATAACACAGCTAATACTTCATATACTTGACAGTTTTATGTTAATGTTTTGCCATTCTTTGGTAATCACCCATCCTTTCCATTAAAAGATTTTGTGTCATGGAGCTTATTTTCCATTCTTGTAAATGATGTGAGAATGAAGAAAGTAATTCCCTATGATTCACACCTTGCATGTGGAGACCATATATAAAAAAGACCAGTCGTAAGAAAATACTTTATTAATATGACTAAACCAAAACTAAAAAGTTACCTAGACTTTATTTGCTCGTGATACTTACAGACTAGACAGGGGACCAGGCAGATGACATTTACTCAAATAGATGCTAAGTACTGAGAATGCTTTTCGTGAGAATGAGTTCTTGGTGTAATTGGGAAGAGAAAGCTCACAGGACTGCTGCTAGTTTTTACTATTTGATGAATAGAGAATAATTACTTCTAGGGCTCTCAATTTGTGGCTTTTCACCAAGAGTTTTATTTTTAAATACAAACTAACAAATTCCCCATGGATTTCATGAAAGAGAGCTTTTTGATGACTAAACCATGCATAAAGTGTGATAAACAACTATGAAAAATTGAGATTTAAACCACAAAAAGGGGTTACAAATGACTATTTCTTGAAAGCAATCTCAATAGAGTCCATTGAAGCCATTTGAAGGACAAGGATCCTACAGATAAACTGTACTTGCATCTTACTGATTAAAAAAAAGACTAAAAACACAGCACTATTTTGGGGAAATTTTGTTAGATTTCTGATTTTTAGGCATCAAAAATTTAGTGCCTCCACAAAATTGTGCTCCACTGTCTCCCTGGCTCTAGCCATGACCCTAGATTTCTGGAGGACATACCTCTGAAGCATAAACCCTGAAGGCTCTACCAACCTGGAATAGCAATGAATGAATATGCTGAGGAATCACTTATTTAAGTATAGAGATTCATAACAAGTGTGTTGGCATCCAAATGAATTCTTAGCTACTGAGACTCATAAAATAGAAAAAAAAATACAAAATAGTTCAAAGCCTTGACCCCCTTTTGTAGTGATGCAGAGAGGCCAACAAAAGGGCAGCTCTGTCTTACAAAGCATCATACAAGATTTGGAAAACTGTACCTAAATGTGAACACTGCTAAAGGACCAAAAACCTGACACATCTCCAAGAAGAAATGAACCATACCCATGTTTTGTTTGTTTTTTTACAAATGAAATCAGAAGACAAGTTACACCCAAGTAGAATTTAAGGTCATGGACTTTCCTGGGACAACTGAAGTGTCATCATTTTCCATGAAGGATCAGGAAAAAATTTTGTTGGACAAATATGTCACCTTGTCTTGTGAAACTCATGATGATTATAAGGAAGGCATCACCATGAAGATCATTTTGGCGTATGCAAAACAGATTTTGCAAAGAATGAAGTAAACAAATTCTATTAAAAAATTGACAAGATCCTCCAAACTAAGTCAACATATAGATATTCAATGACTTCAATGTGATGGCAGATAAGAGGGAGGTTAAAATTATGTTGGAAAATATGATTTGAGATGATGAAATTAAAGAGACCAAAGCCTTGGAGATCATTAAGAAACATAATGCCTACATATCATGAATAATTTCTTCAAGAAGAATAAAAAAGTACTGCGTATGACAAACTGAAAAATTACAACAAATAATACTATTTTTATAGATGAAAATGACTACTTACTGACAATGTCATTTCAGAAATAACTGTAGGGGCAGCTAGGTGGCGCAGTGGATAGAGCTCCAGCCTTTGAGTCAGGAGGACCTGAATTCAAATCCAGCCTCAGACACTTAACACTTACTAGCTGTGTTATCCTGGGCAAGCCACTCAACCCCAATCGCCTCACCAAAAAGAAAAAAAAAAGGGCCAAAAAAAAAAAAAAAAGAAATAACTGTAGATTATCAGTCAGACCATCAATCGGTCAAAGAAAAGTTCACAGTCAGCGTTGTTAGAACAAATGGTAAAAATGGAAAGATACTCTGTAATAACAAGAAACCCTAAAAAGCAGACTATTGAAATAAAAGCTGACTAAAACCTGGAAAATAGATTAAAGACACTGACACATTAGAGAATTTTTTCCTTTTGACAAACTGATGAGAAAATCACAAAGAAACCAAAGGCAAGACAGTTTAGCTAGATTACAAGCTTATTTACAAACTATAAAGCAGATTGATAAAAAAGTTGTAATATTGTTTCACAAAATAATAAAAAAGCCATGGAAGAAAAAATAAGATGACTCAATACAGATGGACAAAAAACTTAAGTAAGCTAGATCCTCTTAACAACATTTATACATGAGACTGGGAGAGCAACAAATGGAAATAATTGGAATTCCTACATCTGGATTTAATATCTCAGTATTCACTATACCATGTGAGATAACGGAAATGACAATAAAGTAAATGACATTAAAAAAAGCAGCTAGACAGACCACATACTGCTGGAAGCACATGACGGTAAAGCACTGATGCTTCAATTTTTATAGTATTTCACTCCAAATCTATCCATATTCAAAAAACTTCCTTATTAATGTTGATTATTACCATCTTTCTAGTCATTCAGGTTTACAACTTTGTAACTGAAAAAAAGAGGTGTACCAGAATGATAAATTTTTCAGGATATATATGAAACATTAAAAGTTATGGCACATCCTCTAACTGGCCTTGCAATTTCTTATACCTCTTCAATACATCTTTCAGCAGCCCAACAACACAGATTAAGGAGTCTTAACAGGAAATTTGCAATTTTGAAGTCCTGGAATTTATATACAACAGAAGAATGAGTTTCCCTTCACTTTATATTCCTTATGTACACCCTAGTCTTGGTTCAATGGCTAGTTACTCATGCTTTGGGCTCCTGGTCTAAAAGTATTAGGGAAATACAAATACTTAGTAGTCTACAACAAGAATATTGAATGACAACTATTTTCTTTTGCCATTGCCTCCAAACGTTTCTTAACATCTTAAACATTTGAGCACCTACTGCATGTCCTAAGATGTCTTATTAGGCAGTGATGATGCTAGAAAGGCTTCAAAGGCCATCCTCTCAGGAAAATCTGTTTAATTTTCTCTTTGGAGTTGTTGTTGACTCGTGGTTAACAGGAGTATTTTGCTTGTTTTATTGGTTGCTGTGTCTTCTAAGCACCCAGGTGCTGTGGTCAGTAAAAAAAAATGCCTTCCCTTTTTCAACTTGCATCCATTTATCCAAATTTTATCTTTTCTTCAAAGTCTATTTTTACTAACAGTTTCTCACTTCAACTGGTCTACCCTGCTTTCCAAACCCTGCCCTCTTATAGCACCTAATCATATATTAATAATTCTGTACTATTTCACTTAATGAGTATTTTGTTCAATAAGAATGTCAACTTCTTGATGGCAGGGACCAAAAACTGTGGTGCAACAGAAATAGAAGAAACACAAATATTAGATCTAAAGTCTTAACTTGGACTTGGACAAATCACTACATCTCTCTGGCAATCAATTTTCTCATTGGTAAAATAGCTCGTATCAATTATTACCGAAAGGCCCCTGTTGTCCTAAAGTACTTTAATTTTTAAGTTTCCTTTCTTCTACCATGCCGAGCACAGCATTAGAAACATAGTAAGCAGTTAATACATTAAAATATCCTTAATTCTACTGCTAACTCTGATGTGCTTAATATGTTCTCTATGATTCACTTAGTCTTTCAGCTTGCAAAAACACCTTTTTGTTCCAATAAACACATTATTTAAATGCCTTCTACTATAGACAACAAAGAGTGCTAGGTAATGGAGATACAGAAATATGTGATAGAGGCTCTCCTACCAAAAAGCTCAAAACTGCTAAGAATGAGGATGAATCAAAGAGAGAGGTCCAAATAAAATGCCTGAGAAATCTAAGGGGGAGACAGGAAGTGACATTCAAGTACAACTGACAAGTATTTATCACTCACCTACTATGTGCGAGGCATTGGAGATAGAGAAAATAGTCATCCCTGCCCTCAAGGAGCTCACATTCTATCAGGGAGAGACAATATGTACATATAAGTACATATGAAACAAATACATTATAATTTTGGAAAGGGATTAGTAGGGGAAGGAAGTGTGAATCAGGAAAAAAGAATTCGAAGAGGCAGAGGTGAGGAGGAAGATGTACAGAGCACTTCAGACACTAGAAAAAGCCTGTGCAAAAGCTATGAAAGGCTACATCACAAAAAGAATGTGTTTGATTACCCAGCACAATGGAAAAAATTGAGTATTTCCTTTCCACTTAGAATTTTACTCTAATCACAGTGAAAAAGGAGTTTTGTTTCTACAGGATTCATTCACAAGATAAAGCTTTCTTTGTGCCCACTAAAGCATTAAATTAGTAGACTAATTATATTTTTGCAACTTAGCAATTTATTTTTTAGTTCTTTATTCTTCAGATTGATACATTATCCTCAGTCCATCATTTTTTGTAACTACTAAAGAACTAAGGCATGTATGCTGCAGACAATAAAATACAAGGACTGTGAGAGAATAAGTTTCATTAGTTTTATTTTAAAATATCCACTCCCTAAATTATAAAGGACGTATATATTGCTAGACATGCTGCATCATTTTATAAAGTAGTAATTTTAGCTAGAATAGGTTTAATTTTAATTAAAACAATATTTTCATAAAAATGTTTGAGGGAAACTCCATTACCATTAATATTTTATTTTTAAACTTTGGGCTACCTTTTAAATAATTTTTAAGTATCCCAGGTATTAAAATTTGAAATAATTTACTCTGTAATTTTCCAACCAATTTGCTTACCAGATCACAAAAAGTTAATTATAAAAAGGTATTTTAATGAAGAAAAATTTAGACAAATTTTAAAAGTGCAATTCATATCAGTCAAGATGGCACATTATTACATTTTATTAAATTGAAAAAAAAATTGATCAGTTTTTCAGTGGTAATCCAAATATTAAAAGCCTGGCTTCACAGCATCTGCTTTGAATAGTAAATATGGTTAGAGCTATCCTATAATCATATCTGTAATGAAGAATAATGACCATGATAATGAGCAAAAGAAAACATTGATCAAATGTTATTTGAGTAGTAAATAATGGGAGGGAGACAGAATACCTAAAAATGATAAGACCAAATAAAAATGTTTGGTAAATTGAAATAGAAATTAAATGATTAAAAAAAAGCCTATTCGGAAACTTGCATGCCTAAGTAGAACTCCAGCCTCTCTCTCTATCCTGTGAAATTACTGGAATGTAACCCCTTTTTGATGTTATTGTCTTTTAGGTTTGAAGAAGGTGCTTCACCATTTAGGAGACCAATGTATAATCTGATTCTACCTCCCTGGAAAAGCTATATCTAGATAACAAAGATGAAATAGAATTCAAAACAATCATACCTTTTGTGGATGAACAAATTCAACTTAAGCCATTTGTAGTGTTTATTTACTCATTTCCTTTTCTAGTCACTGAAATCATAGCAAAGATTACAGTAATTCTTTATGTTAACAGAGTTCTAGAATCATGGAACTTAGTTCTCTTTTAAATACTGCTAAAAGCATTAATGCAAATTAAAAGTTAAAATGTGCAATCTTTATTCTGACACATTCAGATACATTAAAAATTATCGTTTCAGTAAATAAAACCGCAGCATTTTAGCTGCAACTGGCTTTTGAGGATAAAGCACATGCACCTGTTCCAGTTGGTTTATTGCACATCATTAATTACAGTAATATCATATATTATTCTCCATTCACATGTGTACTGGGAATATTCATTTCCCACCACCATATACATTTTCCATAAACAAAACTCTAAATGTTTCACATAAGTTGCTATAACACAAATCACAAAATATATTTGGTAATATGAAATAATTAATTGTAGCACTTTTTAGGTGTAAGTTAACTTTTGCCCTGGGAGTTGAATTTTTTCCCCACAGAAGAACAGTCAGCAATGAGGAATCAATAGTGTGAACACTGCTGCACATACCACCCACCACTATTTAATGAACTTTTTCATTGGCAATTAGTGCAGCAGAAACATAGAAAAGAGAGCACTGTGCTTAGGTTAACCAGTTTGATTCAGCATTGAGTACCAAGTAGGTATATGGTTTTGTTAACAATACCATCCTGATAACAAGCATTTTGACATGAAACAGAAGCATGCTAGGTAAAATGTCAAATGTGTGCACCATAGGAATGTTTTAAAAATTGTTCCATGGTGTTATACAGAATTGATTATATCCAGTTAACAAAATTTCCATTTCAAAATGAAAGCTTTTATTAATTGTGGTAAGAGAAAATTAGCATATTTTTACGTGATCCCTCAAAGTTGGCTACATATATGCTGAAACAGACATTTGATAAAACACTCTACAAAAGTCCAAAAAAGTTCATAGGGCAGCTTACTGAAAGCTTAATGTTTTTAATGTGAAACACTCAGTATATTTTGCTCTATTAAAATGGTAACTAACTGTTTTTGGAATTGTGTAATCAGACAATGAAAGCCCACTAAACGTAATACTGCTGAATTATAAAATATTCATATTAAGAAGAGTTCTGCTAAAGAAATTATTTTTGGTATGCTACAAAGCAGATAAATCTATCATCATTCAGTGCACTAGAAAAGTAATTAAAAACTATTTAAAAACTGATTATAAATAGTATATATACAAATTTTGGTTTCATGCACAGATAGTTTAAATTACCTATTTTTAAACTACTGTAAGTCAAGCTGCTGCACTGTAACATATATGAATATCTAGAGTCACTCTACATATTTCCTCACATTTGTCTGTCGTAAGAAAAAAACAAAAATTCATTTCTAATTAGGCATATTAAATAAGCTTCTTAGCTCAAAGTTCAGAGTTTCCAGGTGACTTGTCAAATTGATAACTGATGTTTTCATCACCATTAATATTACCTTAAATTGTCAGTTTTTTGACCTTCTATTTCTATCCTACGCTGCCTTCCCCCCCCCACTTTTTTTTGGTGTGAGGCAACCAGGGTTAAGTGACTTGCCCAGGGTCACACAGCTAGTAAGTGTCAAGTGCCTGAGGTCACATTTGAACTCAGGTCCTCCTGATTCCAGGGCCAGTACTCTATCCATTGTGCTACCTAGCTGCCCCAGCCCCAGCTGACTTTTTAAAAAATGAGATTTGAAAGTGCCCTTTAGAGTTTTCCCCACAAAAACGTTTACAACAAATGTTGCCAGAGTTTTGCCTTAGAAGTTGAGATTTCTGACAATATAGCAATCTCTTGCCAGGAAGGAACAGCAAAACTCAGTCACAGGGAATCAGTGCTGCTGCACCTATAAACCAGCTCTATCACAGTAATTACATCTTAAGTACCATTAGCTGAAGGTGAGATGAGACTGCTTGAGGGTTCCAGAGTATGCATATATTAAGTGCATGGAAACCCTTGAAAGTAAGTGACAAGGTACCACCACAGAGAATGAACTTGTAAATCAAGTTTTATAACTAAATTTCCAGAAACAATGTTTGAGGGAAGAAAAGGACATCACGATCTTTTATAAGCAGCAGCAAATTATAGCTGTGTTGTATAATTGCCATTACAACCAGTTAAAAAGTAAAAACCCCAATGAATTAATGTCTCTTTTATAATTAACTAATATAAAATATAAACACATAAATTTCTTTTATTAAAGAACGCTGATGTGTGACTGATCCAATAGGCTGTTTTAGCCATAGAGACACTGCCTACCTATTCCATCGATCCAGGCTACCTACTCCCTAAACACTTCCCCCAACCTCCTCCCAGGCCAAAAAAAATCCTTTTTGGAACTCGAGAGGTTAATTAATTACAAACCGCAGAAATAAATCTGCTTTTACAAATGCAATTATTCACCTTTAGAATTTTATCATCTAGAAAAATACAATGTTTTCACAGAAAAGGAAAGCGACCAGTATCTGTGAAATAAAATGATGCACATGAAAAACTATTTGGTTAACAGGTGGTCTCTTTGCATGTAACAGAAAATTTTATGTTCATAAACCTAAGTGGCTTTAACAAGGTTGCAACTTGGATAAACATTAAAGTAGTCACAATTCTTACAATTCTTAAAATCTGCACACAGACAATTCACCAAATGCAACTTTTAAGTGCTAATTTTCCCCCACTTCCATGTTTTAATCAATTATCTAAAGGTGTAGGGGGGTGGGGGTAGGGAGGGATATGGAAGGGCAAAGAAAACATGAGGTAACACCAATAGTGGTGTCTAAAAGGTTGTTTGCTGTTTTTATGTCTGTCAATCACCTCATGAGAAACAGTCAATTTAACCTTTGGCTTTGCCTAGGTCGTAGTCCCCTGAGCTAATAATGACGTAACTATAACCATAACAGTAAAAGTTTAACACTGCTTAAGCTTTACAAAGGAAAAATGTCAAATCAACTTTTTACAAGTATTAGGAAAATTGTAAGAAATAACCAGATTCTTTGCCTTTTAGTATAGACCATGAAAATTACCTGCTTCTTATGGAAAAGCTAGAGAAAATGGTTCAACAAAGAATCAAACTGGTTTCTCTTGGTATATCATCACACTGAGCCTCTTTGCTCTTTTGCTGTGAGCAGACAGTGATTATTTTGGAGGAGGAAAAATAAGAAAGTGTGGAATTAGTAATGCAGATGCTGAAAGGCAAGTGGCAAGACTCTACAAGAAGAATGCCTCCAGTAGATACTCCTTTGTTCCCATCTCTACTGGCATCTACCCCCAAGGGAAAAGGCCAGAATAACCAAAGCCAACTTAACAGTAGTGTGCAGAATTGTCAGCTGACAAACAACATAAAAAACAAGTCACGCTGTGTTATCTGTGGTCACGTTCTTCAGGGTTAGTCCAGTAACTCAAGACTTTACATTCTTCTGTCTTTATTTATTTATTGATTTTAATTAAACATGGATAGGTTAATAAACAGACATAGTCCAGAGTTAGTAGGTTGGTATTATAACATTTATTAAAATAATGCTATGGGTT
>NW_020954953.1:26626401-26636788 GCF_900497805.2 Vombatus ursinus | reverse complement strand
ATAAACTGAAAATCATTTCCAAGTGAGACAAGGTGATAGATGAGGTCACCATGCAGGTGCTTACTGAGCTTTACTGCTGACCTTTGACTTCAAAGCTGTGAAGGTATGTAAGAGGGAATGAGTTGATAAGTTGGGGAACACAATGTCACTTGATAAATTTGCCATGTCTGGTACTGAGTTGTTAAAAAAAAATGAATAATCATGCAAGTATTTAGAAATCAGCTTTGTGCACAAATTGCTTCAACTATCACACAAGGCCAACTGTTTCAACTTCACATGAATTAGGAAGCTTAAACGGATACATAGTTGAGCCTTTATATGCAAATTAATGCTAATTTCTAACATTCTTTTAAAAGTCAAAAGCAAAGGAAGTTAGAACTAATGAAAAAGTTGTATCATAGAAATTATCTGACATGGCAGGTAGAAGTTCTATAAAATTTTGTATAAGTTTTAAGTAACTTTTAGACTAAAAATTGGTAAAATTCACAAATCTTTATTATGTGAAATTAGTGAAGTCTTTTATAGGTCACTACTATTCAATCAATAAGAATATAAGTCATCCCCTTAAAACAAAACAGCGCTCTATTTACTTTTTTTAATTTGATAGTGAGAAAGAATAACACAGTTTTTGTCTCAGATCCTTTGAATTTGAGTTGAGCAAGTGCATGAAACAAAAATACTTATGATTTTAAAAGAATGAAAATGTTTTAAAAATGAATGAGCAGTCTGGCATAAGATAGAAAAGTTATCAAATTTTTTTTTTTCACAGTATCAGATTTGGCAAATTTGCATCAAGGTAACATAGCAAATATCTTCTAATTCAAACCATCAACTCATGTGTCTTCCCTGCCCCCCCTCCTCTTTCCTCACACACTGGGCGGAGCGGCATGCATTCACTTCTCTCAGAGGGAGGAGCTGATTTTACGAGACACTTGACTAAATGACCATGAAGGAAAATAAGGCACTTTCTTTTCTTTAGACTTATTCCAATACTTAAAAAATAAAAAAGAAAGACAAAAAGGCTCTTTTGGTCTTTTGTTTCTTGACAACCACCAGAAAAAAATCATTTAATGAAATAAAGGGTTTCTTTGTTCTTTTTTTCTTTTTTTTTATAACACTTGAAAGTATAAAATGCTACATTTCCAAAAATATATATTTTTTTCTGCACCAGCACCCTTGTATAGTAAAAGTATCTACTTTTTTTGTTCATTTGTTTCAATGCACTACACTTTTATCTACAATTTCATTACATGTATACAGCAAATAGGCAAGCATGGCTTTTACATCCTTAATGATTTTTCTATACAGGGAGGTTTAAAAAAAATATTTGAACAGTTTGCCCAGTAATGTGACACATAATGCATGTACCTTGTTCTCATATAATCTTTTAAGGAGGTGTAAAATACAGGCTCGATAATTTTAACTCAGATTTTTTTTTTCTTTTTTAAAAAATAGTGTTGCAGTTTTGTTCTTTGCATTAGTTTTCAAAATTCCTTGTTAATTTTTCTTTCATGGCACACTTTCTTTTACTACATCAAATTTGGCAAGCAATATAAAAAAAGGCTGCAACTTCTGCCCTTTGAGGGCACTGTAGTGACTAAACAGCATGTCAAATTTTGAATACTTTTTGAAATCACTTCACCAATGACATCCCTGACCAAAGGTTCATGCATGATGCATCATCGCACAGTACATTCAGAGAGAGAGAGGGAGAGAGAGAGAGCTTTGACTTCCCTATGAGAAGAAAAGGATTCCTAGAAGTCTCTCACAGTAACTGCCTCTGTCATCGGGTAGTTAAGGGCCATTTGTTGTCATTTCTTAAGAGAGGCCTTCTTACCGTTCGTTTAGGGCGGAACGCTAAAGGATGATCAGTGCTGAGGGATGGATTGGACCTTATTGCTTTACTACTATTCAGTGCAGGTTCTACAACCACTTTCACCCAAACAGGGGGGAAAAAAGCGGAGTTGGAGGACAACAATTTCTTTGTCTTTTGTTTGGTTAGATGGTAAGACGAACGGACAAGTGCCTCAGCTCGCTGCACTGATGACAGGCAAGCAAAGGCGATTACCAGTTAACTGATCAGCAGGCAGGCATGGTCAGGTCATCATTGGGTGAAGAGTTCAGAGGTCAGAAGGTCATAGGTTAGTTGCCGGTGGCGGCTGGGTGGTTAGAAACAAAAAACAAAACAAAAAAAAGAAAGAAAGATAGAGAAGAGATTAGTTTCAGCTAGTGACGGCTTAATGACAACATGAAAAACTAATCACAACTAATTAAAAAAAAAAAAACAAGCATGTTTAATTCTGACAAACTGATCGACACCATCTACAGAATGCAATAAAATCATGACCATCTTATATCATGATTTGAACATATGAAGGAGAGCCCACTCCCACAAAACTGGTTAACAGGAGAAAATAGAAATAAAATACAACTAACAACTAATGGTTAGTAGCAGTCAATGAAGGAAATTGAAAAACAAAAACAATGAATAGGTTTTGGAACTTGGTAAAAGAATTTTGAAACAGTCAGTGCAGTTATCAGTGTCTGACTGCTATTAAGCATTAGTACTTTCCCAGGTGCAAGCATTAAAGCGACTATTAATGATGGATGTGATTATTAATAACTGGTGGTTAAAAGAAATGAATTTAAAGAATTTAAAATTTCTATAAACATTTTAAACATAAACTCTGGGCCAAACAAGGTTTCTTTTGTTCAATAAAATTTTTATTGCTTTTCAATTATTCTATTTACAAACAACATGGAAATCCTTGGCCTCATGATACAAAGCAGTACTAAACTGTAGTCTAGCAGTGTAGCATCATCATGGGAACCAGGAAAAGGCCAAGCCTTGTGCTCAAGCCAGTTCTTTCCAGTTGAAAATACTATTTTACACATATAGAACACTTATAAAATGCACTTGCATGTAAACACTGTAAAGTCCTGCCATTTAAAATTCTATACTTAAAAAGCTCTAGATACATCAAAAAATAGAGAAAATTTCTAATTGATACTAATATGGCATTTTAAAACTACAAACAGCTCTCTTTATTCAATTTCAAAGCTAATACTCTGCAAATACAATAGAATCTGACATTTCATATACATTCCTGCTTTATATTTTTATATTTTAAAAGAAGCCACCTGTAAATACTATTTTCTTTTGCAAAATAACAAAACAAAAACAAAATTACAGTAAAACATAAAAAAATTCTCAAGTGGAAAAGTTATCATTCCCAATGTCCTTTAGTTCTTCCTTCCTTAATCATCCTCTATCACATTCTGCTTCAACAAACTTGGTCCACTTTAACAGTAGTATGATTTTATTTTAAGACTTATTCAACAGCTTAATTAAAATCTAACAAATTCTGAGGTTTGATAGAGTATTTTGTACTGTTGCCATTATGACTAAGGCAGAGGAGATGAAAGTGAGAAATATATTCAGTGCAAAGTCAGATCTGTGCCATTTTATAAAATGAAATCCAGTAGGTATAATGTTCACAGATAACAAGAGTTTAAATGACCTAAATAATGGGCTGATTTACCTTCATATAATTAAAATGGTTTCTATGGTCTACCATTTAGGATACAATTTATAAACATTAAAATCATTATGCTAACTTCAATGTGACCACATCTTCCCTGAAGTTCTTCAAAATTCTGTTACTTGGGATTTTGTTTAAATTAAAAACGGCTGTTCCAAGAACAAAGAAAAAATAAATATTTAACGTGGCACAATTTTACCACTTTACAGAGATTCTAGAAATACAGAATCTTAAAGCATTGCTTGATACAGATTATAATTTTGATTAAATGGTATTACATTTTATATAAATTAAGAGAATGAAAATTTCTGCAAAAACATCAGAAAGTTCTTGGCATTATATTTTGTGGAGTATATAACCAAAACAAGCTACCAATTAATGACACCAGTACACCTGGGATACATCCTCTGCCAAGTCCCTGGCCTTCTACAGTACACACAGGTTTATCAAGTGTGCAACACCATTTACAATTCATTACAATTAAAAGTCAGTCGGCCTGTTACAGGAATCAAATTCAGTTTTGTTTTATTTATAGTTGGGTCTTATTCTTAGTAAAATTGTACTAGTCAAACCTCCACTAATTCCAAAAGGCATGCTTATAAGGATAATACAGTTTGACATGTCCAAGGGCTGAGTTTCTTTGCATTATATGTAATGCTTATACTACACCTCTAAACCTATACATTGGATTAAAAACAAAAGAACAAAAAAAAACCAAACAATCCAGTAGTATCATAAAATAATTTGAGTTATTTTAGATATAATCCTTAGACCCAATGACTGACATGTTTGTAGTGAGTGACACAACAGTGGTGTACAAGTATTGCTATTAAATATTAGTATTTCGGTTTGCTGACATTGCATTGTGAATTAAATCAGTAACAAAACTAATCAACACATATATAATTACAAAACAGCTATACATGGAATGTATTGACAATTCCCAAATAACATTGTAATTTTCCTTTAATCTGCTCATTAACCACCTCTAGGTTCAGGAATATCATGTATGCCAGCACTGTTTCAAAATACAAGTATAAGAAAAAAAATTTGGAAATAGTGTTCTTACAGTTGAAAAACTATTTTAAAAAATATTTTATATGCTACATGAAATGTTTCCTAACAATAAGAATAAAGCTCCAAAACAGTCAAACTATCTATTTTCTTTGAAGAGAAAAATAAAGGTCACACTATGTTTTTCCACAGAAAGCCTTGTTTCGATGTAAGCAGACGTGTGTGCAAGGTTTTTTAAAATTATTACACACTTTATAGGAAAATGACCTCTAGTTACCTTCATGGATGGTCAGTTCACTACTGAGATCTTGATGCATTTCTCTTATGACATGATTATGTGTAACTTGTATACAAGGCCCGTTTAAGTATAAGAGGCTAAATAAATATTATTACTATTTATCTTTGGAAAATCATACTATTCTGGTATGGACAATGACTCTGTCCAAGTTAGTGGAATACATTACAGAATGGATGGTGACCATGTAAGGCAGGTAGGTCTTCGTAAGTTCACAGATGACAAAACTGGAGTGTAGGCCCTGTCCCTGTTTGCCACTGATAAGAAAGACTTATCAATGACCAACTGAATTGTTAGGCAGCAAATGTGTCCCATCTGAGAAGCCCGAAGAAAATGGTTTTCCTATCTTGTTTGGGAATCTTATTTTGTAGTGAGAAAGCCTTTAGAAAACAATCCAATGTCAATAAACCGAAAACAACACTTCTCAATAAACTTTACAATTCATGCAAGGGTCCAAGGTTACCTATAGGTGGCAAATTATAATGGTGAAAAGGAGAAAAATGAAGACTTATTCTCCAAAGTTTAGTCAACAGGGACATCCAAATAACTGGATCTATTTTCACTGCAGAACTTCAAAAGTTATTTTACCTTCAGATAATGTATTTTAGCAGCAAATGATAGGTGACAAAGGATCCATTTTAGCAAGAGAATGAAAAAGTAAAAGAAAACTGCTTTTACTGATTCATATAAATCCAACTACCTTATATAGTAATCTTCACAGTCCTTACTTTGCTGACTTCAGTTAGGTACTCAACAAGCACTTCCCTCACGGTTATGCAGTGGCTTGAATAGTTTTATTACCAAAGGAAATAAAAACTAAATCTTCAGTTTTCTCCAGAAGTACTTGGGAGGAATAAGATCCTTTACTTCTCGCTCATTAAAGCACCCATCCATTTATTTTGCAACACCACACAGATACTTGAGTCAATGAAACCACGATTAAAAAAAAAATTGGTGTGTGTGTGTGTGTGTGTTTGTGTAAAAGGCAGTATCAAAATTTTAACAGGTCCAACTAAGGATGATTCCTTTATATACTGCTAGATACTATAAAACACTTCACATTAGATAGTCCTATATGATTCAGTATGTTTAAAGATGGGAGAAGCCAAAACAATTAAAAAATGTCTTTAAAATTACAAACGTTTTTAGATTTGTGGGGAAAGCAGATGTGCACAGAAAAAAAACCCACCATAACACTTCTCTGGCATGGTGTTGCAAATTTCATGTATACTCAACGCATTTCTTATACACAAGAACTGCATAACTAAACTAACCTCGGTCTGCGGTCACAATCCTTTGGTAAGGATGGACACGCATATCGTGCCTTCGAACTTTAGTAGCCACCGCACCTAGTTAAATTGCAATTACCAAGACAAAGTTAGAAGACATTCATTTAAAAAAAAAAGTAAAACAAAAAACACCACAAAAAAACCCAAGAAACAAAAACAAAAAAAACAAAAACAACCCCCCCCCAAAAAACACAAACAAACAAAACCACAACCCCAAAACAAACATTAACAGCAGGTTTATCAAAATGGATGTTCATTTACTACAAAAATTCATTTCAGGAAAGAAAGAAACAAGTTAAGGCACAGTAGCTTTAAAACTTAATTATAATATGTAGAATATATCTGTGTATACTAATATTGCATTCATTTCAAACATTCTGGCCTTAACCTGTTTTATCCATTCATTTATGATTCCCAAATTACAGTATTTCATGAAATCTATTAGACCCAAGCACATTTAAGCTTTACTAGTCACATATTCACTGAAGTGCCTTTCTTGGCGCAGGACTAATTAAATAATGCCATATTTAATACTGACAAGTATTTGCTAACCTTAAGACCACTTCCAGTTTCTACCACTTAGAAAAGTTTAAAAGCAATTCTTAAAGCCTACAGATTGTGGTTTTAAACTCTGAGTCAATAAGTATGAACTGCAATGAATTAGGTGATTAGTAAAGCAAACAGTATAGAACACTTAGCAGTCAGTTTACTACTATACACTCCTTTATAAATTACAGCTACTTTTTCATAGTACAGACTAAACCAAATTAATAAGCATAATTTTATTTTATATCTATGTGCAAAAAGTGCAAGTAAGTCACTGACTGCTAGGCTAAGCTTTTTTTTTTTCCTCCAAGGCTGCTGAAACTAAGCATTTGTTAAATTCAGATCAGATGAGGGTTCAGTTAAGACCGTTCTTGAATTTCTTAGCCTTTCGTTGGGAAAGCCATACCTAAAGATAAAAGGAAGGGAATTAAAAATTAGTCATCAATGAAGATCTGATGCGATGCTACTACCAATCTCCTCACTACCACCAACACACACGTCTGCATCTGTTTTGAAGGGCACTGCTTATTTTAAAGTATTTTAACATGAAAATTGACATACATGCATGTTATCTGTGTGCATATGGGTTAAAGACTCAGCAATGTTTTAAAAGTTTACTGGTTCTCTTCAATGTGTTTTACTGCTTAGACGGCAAAGTATGAACAAAAACAAGTAATTTCAAAATAACCTATATTTAAGTTTTCATTTAATATTTCATTTAATTCTTATTGAATCCTTACTCTTACTTACTGGATATATGCCAATCAGGTGAGAACATCTTTATCCAAAGTTAGCAATTTGTTTAAGTTTTGTTTACAGTGAAAACAACCACCAAAACAAAAAACCAACCCCAAACTCCTATCCCCCCTCCCAAAATAACATTCCCAAAGAACACTGCTCAATTTGCTAAATTCAGAAACACTATTTGCTACACTGTCCTTTGCTATTGCTAAGCAGTAAAATGTTTTGTTATAATTTCTTTACTTTAGATGACCTAGTCACATAAAAGTAGATTCTACATGAACTAATCATGCCTACCTTTCTTAACTGCTAGAACAATAGTGGGTGGCTAAGAGCTACACTCCTGCAGGAAAGCCCACATGAGCAAAGTTTTGGTTTTTTTTAAAAAATTAACAGATGCTGTGGGTGCCAGCAGAGAGGAGTTCTGGGTAGAAAAAGAGCATGCATGGGATTATAGGGCAAGATATTAATAAAAAGGTAAAACTTTAAAAGGGTTAAATGTTACAGGTTATTTTGAAAATGCTTCAAGAAATGTGCAATAGAAAATAAGCCTCTTATGAACAGCTCTGTGGTGTGATTCTAACCAGTGAGTTATTTTATACAATGTTTTAGTAATGAATGGAAAACACACGCATGATAAAAAAGTTTTCTAAAACAAAAGGCACATTTGTGCACATACACACAGATAACAGAGCATCTTGTCTTCACATATTTAGCAATAAATTTGTCTTAACAAGCTAATGACTTTGAATCTGAGTGTCCAGTGATCATTAGAGACTTTCAGAATTTGTAATCAATACTAATGCTGAAAAAAAAAAACTTTAAAGTTCAAATTCCTATAAATCAACAGCACGCATGCAGCACCATGGTCATATACAATTCAAGAAAGGAAAAAAAAAAAAAAACACCAGGAAAAATTATTCAGATTCTGTTTGGTAAAACAAAAGGGTTGCATTCAAAGAGTTTGTTCCACATTGACTGGTCGTGTTATAACGGCTGCTGTATTCTAGTCCTTCATCCAGCAAGTCAATGGGCTGAAATATCAGGCATGACTGGCATTTCAATCCACTCTATAAAAAAAAGGCATCAGTAATGTCTCTGAGCACACCACTTTTTGTTCATGTCTTGCAGTTTTTAACCAAGTGTAAATTACTACAGTTTTTATTTTTGCTTAAAAGTATCATTCAGGGGTCAATGACATAGTTTTTATTCAATTCTATATGGTACCACAGCAATTAAAAGCAGCATTTACTTTTCAGTGTTAGCAAGGACTTCATACAAGAGAGAAAGATCTATAAATCTTTTAGAAGAATGGAATATCTGATAATTATCAGATCATTCTTTAAAATATTAAAAAATAAATGTAAGACATCATAATAAAATGTTATAAAATACTTCCATTTTATAGTTTACAGAACTATATTAAAATATTTCCAAAGGAAATGATACGTAATGTAACTTAAATTTTAGAAAAAAATAAAAAAACAAACCAGCAATTCTAAAATTAGTTTGTTCAAAATGCATGTGATGTGATCAGTTTAAATAAAATATATAGAGTAATTTTGAAAAATTGTACTATAGTTATCCAAAAAGTAGAACTTAAATAGGATAGAGCTAAAAACTTAAGTCAATGTTCTTTTGTAATGGAACCTTTTAATGAATTCTTCATTTGACCTGTTATAACACTTTCAAAGTTACATGTTGGGAAAAAATGGAATACAGTCTTTTGTAAAGTGATCAAGAGCTAAGCTAATCAATTCAGGAGATAAACTTACCTAATACACCACTAGGTTCAATAGGATACTCAAGGATTGACGTAGCTGGTGCCAGTGTGTAAGGGTACTCGTAGGGTGTGTAAATTAAACCAGCCTCAGGTCCTGGAGGAACTATTGCAGCAGTTGGATGAGGAGTTCCGTTTGGCATGACAGCGGTCTGTATTTGTCTGATCAAAGGCATTATGGTAGGGCCAGCTGGCGTAGGAGTACGCAGGGCAGCTGGTGGGAGAACAGGCGCAGGCCCAGTAATAATCCTTGGGGCCTGGGCTGTTGCTGCAAGAGAAAAGGCAAGGGCTGCTACAGTAAGCAAAGAAATTTAGAAGGAAGTATAGAGACAGCAGTACAAAATATGGAAAGAATGAGGGGGAATGGGGAAAAGAAAGGAAAAAAGCAGGAAGGAAGAAAAATAAAAGGAAATCATTAGTACATGCGCTGATCACACAAAGTGCCAAAGCACACCAATCAAATGCACAAATAGCTTACCCTTTCCCAGTGAGATTAAGAATAAACATGCAAAAATAAAAAAGCCATCAAAAAGGTAAGCTAGACTAACAGGTTACAGAGCACAAAAGCTTCTTTTAGTTCACATATTTAATTTACCTATGCTTTTAAAGACTGCATGAGACTAAGATGCATGCAGGAGGGCAAAAGGAAACACTATTACATATTTAGAGTATGAAAAATATCTTGTAATTAAGAGTTTACAGAAATATAGTTATGTGTAAGTATTTGTAAATACCAGCCTAGGACTCAACTTGGAGAAAGACTGACTTTCTTCAGGTTGAAGTAAGCCAAGCTCTCAGTAGACAGATATAATTTCTAGCAGCTGCATTAGTTGATTACTTCTTACAGAAGTAATCTAAAAGGTCCTAATTGTGCTTCTATGAATATTATTCTAACCCTTTCAGAAGTAAATTCAAGTGAATTTTGTTGCAAACCAGAATTACTTTCAAACAGTTGTTAACTACACATTTTACTCATTTAATAGATTTCCCCCCCAGTTCTCCTTTTGCTTTGTCATATGAAACTATAAAACGTTGTGCATGTACTTAGCCTACATACCATCACTATGAAACTCAATGATCATTTTCAAATGAAAATTAAACATCCTTATAGCATGCTCAAATACATAAAAAGGAAAATGTGAATGAAAAGGTATCACAACCACTAATTTCTGTGAGCTCT
>NW_020954953.1:26618479-26626390 GCF_900497805.2 Vombatus ursinus | reverse complement strand
AAAAAAAAAAAAAAAAAAAAAAAAAAAAAAAAAAAAAAAAAAAAAGACGGAAGACATGCAAGGAAGATGACAGGAAAGAATTTAATATCAAGTTTCATTCAGACAAACTTCATTATCTATAAAGTTGAAAATACATTATATATGTGTGTGTATGCATGTACATATATGTAAGTGTGTATGTATATTTGGAGTTATAAATTAACATCAAACTGTTATTTATGAAGTAGGAATTCAAGTTTAGAGCTTGAACTTACAAGGAAAGCAAAAAAAATATATTTTAAAATACCATAACACAAGACATGTTGGCATGATAATGTAAATAGAAGGTTCTTAATTTGCAAAAGGATTAAAGATGGTAGTGTTAACTCTGTACCAAATGCACAATTGTTTCAATAGATCTTCTACTATTCATATATACTCCTGCTAAAAGGAAAAAGGTTTGTTGACAAAAACAGCAGAAACAGCTATTATACTGGGCTAGTCTAATCCTTACGTGATTTAATGTTGGCATCTCTGTAGGTGCCATTCAGAATTGCAAGTTCCATCAGCTGCATCTTCTTAAGGCTGTCTTCTCCTTCTGCCTACATAGGTGAAAAATAGAAGAGCATTTATTATTTCAAAATAGAGCATTTAGTTCATTAGAATAATTTGTGCCAATATACTTTTGATAGATAAACATTGATTGTTAAATGCAGGTATGCTTGAAAATTTTTTTGTTCTACTGGGCACCAGGGGTTTAGAGAAAAAGGGCACTTAATGCATGGGAAATAGATTCTACACTACAGCAATGTTCAATTTCTTAATGTTCGTTTTAAATATTTACTTTGATGACATAAATGATGACATTAAACTCACATGCAGTGTTATTTTCTTTGGCATCATTTTACTCATTCATTACATAAAAAGGCAAATATTATCAAGAGATTCAGAAAAAGAATGATTAATTTCAACCTACAGAATGATATTAAAACATTGCAATAAGCATTTTTGTCTTCATTTGCTTAGTAAAAAAGCCCAGTTGAATGCCTATAAAGATCAGAAATCAAAATTCACATATATTTATAGAGTTTCAATTCAATTTGCTTATCAAAAGCTTCAAGTTTACCTAAATAAAATAGAAATACTAAATTTTTAGTTCTCATTGAAATACTCCTCCCCTCCTCCAATCATTTGTTAATTGCATCACCATCCTTGTCTTTCTTACTGTTGCATCCCTGCTACCACCTTAGTTCATTACCTCTTCTGTGAACTCCTAAAATAGCTTTTGTTTTTTAGTTTATCTATTTCCCATAGCACTACCAGAATAATGATTCTCTTTAAAACATTTGAAGAATCCATACTACCTACCAAATAAAACCAGGAATTCAAAATCCTTCACATGCTCACCCCAACTTACCTTTACAGACTTTCAACCTGTTTATACCCTACTACAGGCCAATCAAATTTGACTACTTGAGGTACCCAAACACATGTCAATGTCCTCTTTGGTTATTATTCACTGATTTCCTTAGCAGCAAGTCACAAGCTCATACATAGGTATTTAGACCTGGTAGGGACTTTTGATCATGGAATTCAAACTACTCAGTTTACAGATGAGCACAAGTGGCCAGAGGTGACGTGACTTGGCCAAGGTCACAAAACCGTGTATTGTTGTTTTTAAACTTTTCTGTACCACAAGGTATATTTAGTTCTGTTTTACAGTCCCCCCCACCCCCAACCAGATTGTTCAGAGGTCAGAGACTATGTCAATAACCTTTATGTTTCCTAACACACCCATTTTGCACACAGTGGGATATTTATTGAATAATACTAATTTAATAATAATACATAGCATTCTTTTTTTTTAAGCATTTTAAGCTTTGCAAAACACTATATATATTACTTCATGTGATCTCACAACCCAGGGAGGGAAGTGCTATTATTATCTCCATTTTTTGCAGATGAGGAAACTGAAGCAAACAGAGGCTAAATGAATTGCCCTGTGCAATTAAGTACTAGAGGCAGGATTTGAACTCAAGTCCTTCCTGCTTCCAAATTTTATTTATAATTCTTTAATAATTATTAATGACATGAAAGCTTAGGAGAATTCCTAATTACATAATGAAAGATTATACTTTTTGAGCCTCTAAAATTTCAAGCCTAAACTTAAAACTATGTGCCATAAAGCTTAATTCTGGGCAGCAGATGGTAAAAGGACCTAATTGAACAAGTCACTTACTTACAAGAAGTAAGTAAAGTCAAGATAAATGTTTCCTCCCTCATCTGTTGTAAAGGCTGTTCTCTACTGTTCCTTAAAGAGGAGATGCAGGAAGGCACCAAGTAGAAATACCTGGGAGTAAAACCTATATATTCCCTGATAAAGAGGACTCAGTATGTGTAGAGTATCATTTAAAGCAATATAATATAAAAATACATTTAAAAATATTATTTGTTTTTCTTAATTCAGGTAAGGGATCGAGGAGATCGAGGAGAACAAGAGGGAATATAAATACCAGAACTTCCTTTTGCATGAAAACTCATGGAAAATAAAATCCAGTGGATGTCATATTAAAACTATCTACCACTTTTAAATGGTAGGCTAAAAGAGGTGACAAAAAGTGACAAAAGACTATGTCATAAACATAATGTTGAGTGTGTTTTACCAACTAATTCTAACAAATGTCCTATAGGGTCAATGATATCTAGGCTAGTTTCCTATTTATCTGTTAGGATATTTTATTTATTATTTTAAAAATCCTACAACAGTACTCTGTTGCCTATTCTCAAAGAGTTATGGAATATCTTATAGAATCTTTATGAGATAAAAAGTGCACCTTTCACTTAACTTGATAAGGTCATAAAGTAAACATGGCATTAGTCTCAATAACTAAATGCATAATTTGAAAAACCTGTGTTGTAGAAACAGTACAACAACAAAAAAACCCCCACTAGTTTTTCAAAATGCTTTAGTGAAACATGATGTTGTTCATTACCATGAAGCTTTATACTTCATTATAATGAAACCACTGTAAAAATAAACTTCTAAATTTATCAATGACCACTAAATTCCCATGATGCCCTGTTCCACTTCAGTTTCTCACATATATGCTCATATCTTTTATCCTGGTATCAACTTCACTTCTTTGTTCTATGATCACAATCTTTTCCTGCGTCTTATGATGTCTAACCCTGATCTTTGTCCTCACAGTAGCTGCTTCCATTCCTTCTATCCTTTACTTCTTTCCTAGGTTATAACTTCTGGACTTCCCATACTCTCAATTCTTTCCAATTTCAACCCCTTGGTGAATCACTTTAACTTGACCACATCCTCCATCCTTTGTCCTATTTGTTAAACAAGCCATGCTAAACCCCAACCCTGGATAACTTGTAACCAACTACCTTCTATTGATGTGTTGCTACATGAACCAATAGTAAATAATGAAATTGTGCTGAATGGGTTCACTATAAATTTATTTTTATCTAATCTCTACTGGATCCTCATGGCTTCAAAAGTCAAATACTAGATTTCTCCCCTAAATCAGCTAATGTTAAAAGGCTATTCCAAACTTCTTTTTGTCACAGGTCCCCCTCCCCACCATCTTTTTTTTTTTCCGGTGAGGTAATCGGGGTTAAGTGACTTGCCCAGGGTCACAAAGCTAGTAAGCGTCAAGTGTCGGAGGCCGGATTTGAACTCAGGTCCTCCTGACTCCAAGGCTAGAGCTCTATCCGCTGTGCCACCGAGCTGCCCTTCCCACCATCTTCTTAACTAAAGATTTCACTTCATACTTAAATTTAAAAAAAAAAAAATTGAGGATATTTGCTGAACGCTTCCTTCTATAATTTTCCTCATCTCATCTTATTCAGCTCTCTTCTCCCACTATCTCCTCTTTCTTTCAGATGAAGAATTGGGTTCCTCTTATCCAAGCCAAGCCCTCTACAAGTGATATTAAATCTATCACTGTCTTATCAAGCAGATTGCCCCACATTATCATCTTCTTTCTCTCTCTTTCTTCCTTTTGGCACCTTCTGTGCTGTCTATATACACTCATCTCCCCATTCTTAAAAACAAAACAAAACAAACATAATTAGATCCTATCATTGCTGTTAGTTATCATCCTGTATTTCTCCTCCCCTTCATAAATCCTCTTCTTTACATAATAACAGCAAATATTTATGTAGCACTTCTTATGTGCCAGGTGCTATGCTAAGCACTTTACAATTATCATCTCATTTGATTCTCACAACAACCTGGTGCTACTGTTACCCCCATTTTGCAGTTGAGGAAACTGAGCTAACGGGGATTAAGTGACTTGTTGAGGGTTGCCTGGCTAATAAGTGTCTGAGGCAAGAAGTCTTCCTGACTCTGGGACCCAAACTCTTATCCACTGCACCACCTAGCTGCCCCATTGAAAGCCATCTACACTCAGTGCCTTTATTTATTCTCACTCTGTTATAGCCCTCTGAAATCTGGCTTCAGATGCTGTCAATTCAGTTGAAACTCTCTCCAAAGATAGTACTGATCTTTTAATTGCTACATCTAATGGCATTTTCTCCAATTTGATTATCCTGGCTCTCTCTACAACATCTGATTCTGCTGATCACACCTTCTGGATATTCTTTCCTCCGTGGGTTTTAGTAACACTATTTTCTTCCATTCTCTTATTTGTCTTATACTCTTTCACTGGTTCTTCATTGAGTTCATATTTACTAATCATAGTGTCCTTCAAAGCTCTATCTCTGGACCCTCCTTTCTCTCAATTATCTCACTTGATCTTACTGGCTCCAAGGGGAAAATTACTATTTCCATTCAGATGATTTTCGTACAGACATAGCTCTCTCAAGCTATAGTCACACATCTCTATCTGCCTCTAAGATATCTAGAATTAGATGTCTCACTAATATCTCAAACTAACTCAAATACATATATATATAAAACATATGAATAAAATAAAATATGTATAATAAAAATATATCTTTCACTGACCTCATTACCTTATAACCACCCACAATACTCCCCACTTCTAAACTTCCCTATTATTGCTACCACCATCTTCTCGCTCAGGACTGCAACCTTGGTGTAATCTTTGACTCTTCAATCTCACTCATAAATCCACTGCAAAATTTTGTTGTTTCTACCTTCCAAAATGTCTCTCATTTATGTCGTCCTCTCTCTACTGATAGCCAAAACCCAAATTTAGGGTCCTATCACCTCTTGCCTGGAATATCACAATAGCATTCAAATTGGTCTCCATACCGCAAATCTCTCCCTACATCAAAACACTACTCAGCTGGCAAAGTGACATTTCTAAAGCATAAGTCTGACCATTTCACCTCCACTGTTCAAGAAGCTCCAGGGAATCTCTACTACTTACAGAATAAACACATTCCCATGTCCCATTTGAGATATAAGGCTCTTTATAACTTGGTCCCTCCTAGTCTTTTCACAATATACTCTCCCTCCAATTCAGCAATAATGGCCTGCTGGCAGCACCTTGAACATGAAACTCTATCTATTGTTTCTTACTGCTAATAAAATATTAGATTTCATTAAGTATATACTAAGTGTGAAAGGTGAAAGACTATGGTTATGAGATTCTTAAAAAGGTTTGGTTTTTTTTTTTAAAGCAACAATAAGTTCTCTAAGGAATAGGTGTAAATCTTTTATAGTCTGTACAGAATCTTACTAGAGACACTAAATTCTGAAAGAAGTTAATGGTTTAGAAATTGCAGTTGAGTATATTTTTTAACAATGTTAATGTGAATTTAAGGCTATAAGTATCTCAAGATACTGAAATGTGAAATTTTTATTTTGCATCCTCCTGTCCCTTTTGTATGCTAACTCTCCTTCAAAATTATCTTTCTCTGAAACATAATACTTTTATTTCCCAGAAGATGGCAGCATTTATTATACAAAATAATTACTTATAGCCTTAAGAAGCTGTCTTTTTCAATGGTGTCCATGATTTGTAAGTATTGACAATGTGCATCTCAAATTTACACTACACTGTCATAGTTCTTTTAAAGCTTGAAATAGAATAACATTTTTGAGCAATTTGACAGAGTACATGTTTTATTTTAAAAATCATATTATAATCATATAGGCTTTAACATTTTATTTTATTTGACCTGTCCTCTCTTCATCAGAATTGACAGCTGATGAAACAGTGAATGAAGCAGCTGATGCATTCAATCCCAGCTCTGTAGGCACTTTGTTGATGTTGCATCAGAGTTACCAAAGTAATCTCTGAAGAGATACTACCTGTATCACACTGACAATAAAGGCCACTCATTTGTAAGATAGCAGGTGGCTTTAAGCAAACATCAATAAGGTCTCAAAGACAGATTTTGCAATGCTTAGTAAAAGCCTGGACTGTTTTATCCTATATATTCTTATAGCTTCTCCTATCTCTTACACACAATATAAGATGCAGATTAAGAAGACATTTTAAATTATACCTTTGCTCTGGAAACCTAATTCCTCATACAGAAATTTATATGACCACTGAATGAATACAAAAGGCTTAAATCAAATGCAAGGGATTTTCCTATAAGTTTTATCGTAAGAAAATGATATTCTGCTTAAGGAAGCAATTTCATAACTGTTATTGGTAGAATCAGGATGCGCAAGTAGATACAAAAAAGAATGCCCAAAAGCTCACCTAAAATATCCATGGAGACTTTCATGCTTAAAGGAGAAAGGACGAGAATGCTTTGAGGACATTCTTTTCTCTCAAAGAATGAACATTCTCAATAATAGGGACACTTACAACTTGCTTTTACATAGTTTGTTTCTAAAAAGTTGCACTTAAATGGAAAAATATCTTATGTTAATCTAATGTACTGTCTAAGAGTAAGGCACACCTGAATTCAGCACCCATAACACAAGAAATTGAAAGAAATCATTTTTCATCTTAAATTAATTTCTTTTGGCTATGATTAAATGACTTCTAGGAAACTCCAATTTTATTCTAAAATAATGTAATGTTCATAAAGATTGCCATAAAATAGATTCCTCCTATACCTTTAATAGTCACTGAAATGAACCATGAATACATTATACTAGTGACTAGTGTAAAGCAATTCTACAGAAAACATTTTCCATAATTTTGTTGTTCAGTCATTCTTCAGTCGTGTTCAAATCTTTGTGACCCCTTTTGGGGTTTTCTTGGCAAAGACACTGGAGTGATTTGCCATTTCCTTCTCCAACTCATTTTACTGATGAAGCAACTGAGGCAAACATAGGTTAAGTGACTTATCCAGTGTAACACTGCTAGTATGTCTGAGGCTAGCTTTGAACTCAGGAAGAAAACCCTTCCTGACTCCAAGCCTGGTACTCTATCCACTATGCCGCCTCACTGCCCCTTTCTCACAATATTTAGGCTTATACTAAAATTTGTCTTGCTGAGCACACAGCGATTAGTGGTAAAGATGATGACATAAACGTACAGTTTAAACTGTACAACTATTTTAAGAGAAAGCAATCAAGTTTTCTACCAAAAAATTGTGAGTTATATATTCCCTTACCAATTAATGAGATTTGGGTGGTAGGACTCTAGAGTAAAAACTGGTTGTAGATAATTATACATAGTTACAAGGAACTATTTATTCACTGAATACATGCAAGGACCAATAATCACAATACTATATGCTTATTCTGGAGCTAATTAATGCCAAAATCAAAACAACTCAATCTTTCAACTCAGTAAGAGTTCTTTACACAGTGTATAAAGTATGAAATCGGTATAACCACAAAACAAAATAAAAATGGGAAAGTTCAATAAGCATTTTTAAAGTGCTTTGTTTTCTCTATAAATGACAAAGCAGCAGTTAATAAACCCAAATCTCACATGTATGTGTTGAATCAGGGAGAAGAAATGGCATTAAAAGAAAAAAAAGAAAGAAGGAAAAGATGAGAACAGGTTGACTAGACCA
>NW_020954953.1:26614538-26618442 GCF_900497805.2 Vombatus ursinus | reverse complement strand
AAAAGAAAAGAAAAGAAAAGAAAAAAGAAAAGAAAAGAAAAGAGATCTATGCTAAAGGCAACACAATTTAGCAATGTGTGAGATCAATCTTAATGGAACACATGGGACATTTAGTAATCCTGCCTAATAGGATAATCAGAATGAATAATGATATTAGATAAACTAGAAATAAATTTTAACATGCACAAATATGTACCCTAAATAATGGAAAAAAAGCCAAGACTTCTCACAAAGAGGATGACAAGATCCTTTAAACCTAGTTAAACATACATACTGCTTTTGGTGACGTGAAGTAGGCACAGGAGAGAATGGAGAAAAATAATGGAAAATATAGTTCAGGAATAAATATTCAAAGTGTTCAAAGGTCTGCACATTTATTCAAAATGAGCCTTCTTTTGTTATCATGTGAATGTTTTCTTCAATAAATAAAGTGCCAGTGTTTAGTCTGGGGGAACAAAAGCCAAAAAACTAGATAGTCCTTACCCTCAAGAAGCTTACATTTTAATATGCTTTGGACAGGGGTGGGAACAAGATGTATACAAATAGAAAATAATTCTAGAAGTGGGCGGGGGGCATGAGCTCCTCTTTCTTGGCTGGATGTGATGATATCTAAATTCATAATACGTTTTCAAACTGTTTAGATCATGCTTTGTTTTATTTATTTATCTCTGCAGTTTTAGTTCCTGATTCAAGGCTCTGTGCCAGGGTCAGGTTCTGTCTCTTACTGCATTTTAGCAACACAAGGAGAGGAAGAATCAGTGGTTGGTTGTGCATTTTCTTGTACTGAGTCACTCCTCCCTCCCCAATGGATCTTTGAGATTAAGAGTGGAAACCATTAGATGGGTGGGTCTCTATGAAACCTGAACACAATGCTAGGGACTTGGGAGCCTAGGTATGTGACTGATCTGAGCAATGCACTTCTACTAATTGCTGTTGTTTATGGTGGCTTCCAAGGCCCTTATTGTGGGTTTCCAGCAATCTTGGAAATTTGTGACCACCCTGGCGCTTTCTCTGGGGATGCATTCATGCTTGATGCCTCCAAACAGAAAGGTACATGTTATTGCTGGTCACACTGGGAGGCTACAGGTTTTTACCTGTGCTGGTGGCCCCTATTCAAAAAATTGCCAGTGAGTGTCTATCTTGTTTTTTTTGTTCTGAGGTAGAAGAAGTAATTTACTGTACTTTCTCAACGGATTTCTTAATCATTATTGGATCTGTTAGGAATGTCAGTTTTTGAGGACTGGTATGTATGTTAGAACGGCCTCTGTTTAGCCAACCAACTTGGTCCAACTAACAAGTTTTTCAAATTCATGAAAAACATAATTTAGAATTTAGAATTTAAACTTTCAATATATCTTTCCCTAGAAAGTACCACTGCTATAACATACCAAAGTATTTAAGTGAAGCATGCAAATATTTCAAGATTTAATAAACAATAATTATGAGAAATAGTTAATGGTACTAGATCACAATTTTTATAACAATGAAATTTTAGTATTTTGAAGGTTAAAATCAATGTAGATTCACAGAAACTAAAAAGAACTTACAATTACATTTTACAGATTGTGAAAATAAATAATTCTTATCTATTTTTTCAAGATATCTTAGCACACAAGAAAAAATACTGTAACAACCATGCAAATATCATAAAGTTGAAATATAGATAATACATTAATTACTGAAGCCATGACAATTGAAATAAATAAAATAAAAATCTTGTCTCTGGTGAAAGATAAATTACTCATTTTTTTTAACATCTTGGCATTCCTAAAAACTTTAACAATTAGAAACTAAGAAAATGTATATCTCCCAGGGAATGGTTAAATATATTGTATTATGGGGTGTGTATCTGTGTGTGTGTGCGCGTGTGCAATAATACGTTATTTGCATCACAAGAAAGGACAAAATGGATGAAGATTTGTATTAAATGATGGGGAGAGATGTGCTGAACCAAAAGAACAATCTCTAACTTTGTATTCTATTCTAGAGTACTGAGGATGCAACAAGCATGCTACTGACAGCTTAACAGAGAGGCACACATTTTCAGATGCATTCAATCTAATGTGGAGATTGGTTTTCTTTTTTTCTCCAAATGGGCGTGGGTGGGATGTTGATGGTAAATAGACAGAAAAAAGACTGAAAAGGAAAAAAAAAAGGGGGGGGGGTAAGAAATAAAAAGAAATAAAGATTCAGTGAAGCATTTTTTTTTAATTCAGAGAAAAGAAGGCAGGCCAGAAAGTAGAGATCACCTGAACAGCTTTGAAAACTATAGGCTGAATTTATATACTCAAAAATAAAAGCAACCTATACATAATGGAGATATGTACTTTCAATACAGAATGTTCCTTTTCTGTTCTACTATCCATATGAAAATTCCCCCTTTATTTAGTATTTAAATTTAGAATTTAAAAAAATTCAAGTCACACAAAATGACACAACACATGAAAAGATAACTGGGATTCAGATGTGAATGATTCACCTAAATTTTAAAAGTGTAAGAATAATTCGGGAACATGTAACTGAGATTATGGAAAACACAGAAATGGCCTGACTTGATTCTCCCCTCTTCCAAAACATACTGTAAACCAGCATCAGACACTTATCTTTCTCCAACAGGTCTCTGATCACAAATCTCCTCTTGTTCAAAAGTGACTCACCAATGCCCACATGATAATTCAGTTTAATTCAACAATTATTTAATAAGCCTCTACAATGTACAATGCAATTTACAAGGCAATGCATTAAGCAATGGGGAGGCAAATACGAAAACAAATAATTCCTGTCTTCAAAGAGCTTATGTTCTTAAGACGCCCAGGGCAGGAGGGATATGATATGTACACGAGTAAATTTAAAAGTAAATACAAATAATACAAAATGATTTAAAGAAGGAGAGAATATGAATAGAGGTGGGGGAGGGGCCCCAGTAATCAAGAAGGGCTTGGAATAGGTTTGACAGTGGAATTTGATCTGTGCTAAGGATTGCTCAAAGTTGCTTGGAGGAGAGAGTGTACGCTAGACAAGTGAGCCATTTTATAGGTTAGATATGTAATATATCCATAAAATGAATAAATGAAAAAGCAATGAATCTTCTGTCACGTGTGAAACACCAGCAATACAAACTGCAAAACAAGACAAAATCCTTATTCTCAAGGAGCTCACATTCTGATACATGGGCTCACATTCTAATATAGTCTCCATCAGTGTTCCAAGTCATATGGAAATGTGAAGGTCAGAGTGGAACAGCAAAGCAGATGGTAATATTCTTCTTTAACATTTTTCCACTAATAAAACTAAACATCAATTATTTTTTTTTTATTTCTCCCCCTCCATCCTCAAGATGGTGCACAATCTGATATAGGCTTTACATATACATTCCTATTAAATATTTTCACATTAGTCATGTTGGAAGGAAGAATTAGAACCATTAGAAGGAACCCACAAGAAAAAGGAAACAAAACAGAAGGGGAAAAATAGCAAATAGTATGCTTCAATCTCTGCATTCAAACTCCACAGATCTTTCTTTGGATGTGGATAGCATTTTCCCTCATGAGACTTTTGGAGATGTCTTAGATCCTTGCATTACTGAGAAGGGCTAAGTTTATCAAAGTTAGTCATCACACAATGTGGCTGTGTACAGCGTTCTCCTGGTTCTGCTTACTTCACTCAGTTTCAGTCCATACACAAGTCTTTCCAGGTTTTTCTGAAGTCTGCCTGCTCATCATTTCTTATAGCACAATAGTATTCCATTACATTCATATATCACAACTTGTTCAGCCATTCCCCAATTAATGGGCATTCCCCCAATTTCCAATTCTTGGTCACCACAAAAAGAACTACTATAATATTTTTGTACATGTGGGAACTTTTCCCATTTTTATGATATCTTTGGGACACAGCCCTAGAA
>NW_020954953.1:26612727-26614388 GCF_900497805.2 Vombatus ursinus | reverse complement strand
TTTGCATTTCTCTAATCAATAGTGATTTAGAGCATTTTTTCATATGACTATAGATGGCTTACATGAATTAGAGGTTAGATGAGTCAAAAGGAGGGTCAAGGTCTGTGTGATAATTCAGAAGAATGACAAACGTCAACAGCTTGGAAATCCATTTTCTCCCAAATCTGCCCAAAGGCAAGTCTTACTTACTCCTATTCCACAGCACAAAACATGCACACCAACAAACCTATCTTCTACATTGTCTTCCCAAAGTGCCAGTGTTCTTAATGTGGCATTGGAGCCAATCAATTCCTGTACCTAAAATGTCCTCAGAAACTCTCTAGGCCTATTAGTGTTAAAAAGTGACAAAAATGTCTATATCTTTGATCAAGTGAATCCAGTGAAAAGTCATATACCATAAAGAGGTCAAAGATAGAACAAAACATCTCATATATACCAGAGCTCATTGTAGTAGCTTAGGGAGAAAAAGTTGACTGCCTACCATTTGGAGAATAGTTAAACAAATTTTGGTACATGAATAATAGAATTATTGTGCTAAAAAATTACTAATATGAAAAATTCACAGAAGCATGGAAAGATTTCTATTAACTCAGATGTAAGCAGAACCTGGAAAACCACATATGAAATGCTTATAATGATGTAGTTAATATAAAGATAATTAATAGTTAATATTAAGATAAAACAACGTTGTGTGATTATAATTAACAGCCTGGTTCAAGAGAGAAGCTGACAAAATATACCCTGTCTTCCTTAATTGTAGAGGTGAACATGAGTTTGAAACACTGAATCAGAAATGTTTGCTATGTTGGTTGACATTTTTCATTTCACTGGATAGGGGAGGAAGAAAGACGCATATTTGAAAATGAATATAATGCTAGGGACTGTACCATCTCAGAGAAAGCTACTGGGTGGCCATAGGCAAGTTACATAACCTCTGTGAGTTCCCTTTCCCTCACCTACAAAATGGTACTAACAATACGTTGGTATCAATCTCCCAGGGTTACTATGAAACTTATGTGAGACAGAGCTATCAAATACTTTAAAAACTTTAAGATGTTATGTAAATACAGATATTCCTTCCTGTAAAAACAAAGGTTTTAAAAGCAGCTCTCCACTCTTCTCTAGAATGATCTTTCCCTCTTTTGAATTCAACAATAGGTTTTTAGTCATTTGTCATGTACTGCTGTGTTTCCTCTCTTACAATTTTGTACGTCATTCCTTTAATTTTCGTAGGTTGATGTTTTATTTATCAGACTGGACTATGAACTCCTTAGCATGAAGATTGTCCCCGAGAGTCCTCTGTACTCTCCAAGGAGTCTTATAACAGAGGCATTAAATTCATGGCCTGCATACAGCCCACCCACAAGACCTGAAAGTGGGCTCAAACAGTATTAAAACATAATTGGGAAATGTTAACAAAGTAAAAACACAATAAAATATACATAATATTAACACGCAAATTTCCTAAGTTGATATATGACCTGGGGCTTCTTATGTACAGTTTCATGGCTTCTGTTTCTATTTGAGTTTGACAACACTGCCTTACAAGATTTCATGCATAAAAGAGTCACATAATATTCACAGATTCTCACTTTCTCACAAGGTTAATAAGCAGAAAAGTCTCAAATGTGGAAATAGTAAAGTAGTGAAAATTAAAAGCC
>NW_020954953.1:26591864-26612690 GCF_900497805.2 Vombatus ursinus | reverse complement strand
AAAAAAAAAAAAAAAAAAAAAAAAAAAAAAAAAAAAAAAAAAAAAGTTACTAGTGATATATAGAAATACCTGAATCTAGTATAGACTGCTGAGTTCAGAATTCCCTAAGATTTTTAAAAGATTAGAATATTTAATAACATTGACTTTTTTTTTAAAGAAGTGTTATATTCCACAGGATAATGGACATAGACTTAAACATTAAAAAACATTGCAGAACAAGATGTAGAACAGAATACATGATTAATGGGGGAGATTCAAGACTCCTCCATCTTTGAGGCTTAAGAAATAGAAATTGGTCAAGGAAATAAGTGATTTTAACTACATACATGCAGATTACTACTAAATATACATATAAATATATCCTGCAAATTATCATTTTTTTAATAGTTACCAAGATACCGTAATCAAGGCTTAATGTAACACTGAAAAGTTTTCTTAGGCTGTTGTTTGGAGGCAATCTCATTGGTCTTATGGCACTACCGATAGGTAAAAGGGTTTTTTCCTTTAATGTTTAATTTTCATGGAATTATATAAAGTGAGAAGATACCTACCCTAGGATTACACTTCTCATTAGTGATATAACTATGATTTTCTATAGCAGCTTTAATTTGGATCTCTAAATTAAATCAGCAGCAAAAATTCTTCCAGCTTCAGAAATTCAATCTTGAAAACAAATAAAAAAATCACTTTTCATTGCTTTTCATATAGAAGGCACAGCTGAATGCTATAAATTCATTTATCCATTATGATGGTTCTTAGATTAGATTCTCTTTCTCTTCTACTTTTCAAACCTAACATGTTTATCAAATGCCAATCAAAAGAAATGGAGATTATTTCACTATCTTATATCTAGGATATATTCCTATAATCTTCCGTGTGCTCTATAAATATGGCACCATGATAATTTCCCTTAATTATAATTTTGTTATTTCACTTTTTAAAGAATGTTTAATGGAATTCTTGTTTGTCATATCAAATGTAAACTTCATAATTTAGGACTTAAACTATACCAACTGCATAGCCTCTGTCTTTTGAAACTATTTTTTTTCCAATTCTCCCCCAACAGACTCTTATAAACATCATTCTGGTTTTCTAGTTATTCATTTTTTGTTTTTATTATATACCTTTGAACATATCCACATTCACTTCTCTCAAAAGATCTGTCTACATCTCTGTGCTACTTAACATTTTAATCACTAACATGGGTAAAGGTATAGATAGTAGACAAAAAGTCACTATAAAGTGCATGATCTTTAACCCTGTAATGTCATAAAGCACAGGTAAAAGACAGAGAGGGTGTGTGCGTGTGTGTGTGTACATACTCTCCACTTTTTGTTGAAGCAAAGAAGCAAAGTGGGTGACCATCAAATGGGAAAACTGCCAAATAAATGATGGCACATGAATAACTATAATAATTACTGCAGAATAAAAAATGATAAATGTAATGAAATTAGAGAAACTTGGTAAGACATACACGAATTGATGCACAGTAAAATGAACAGGACAAGAAGAACAACTTGCATTATGACCACAATATTAAATCAGAATAACTTTGAAAGACCATCGAACTCTTGGATTAGTGCAGTGCCCAAGCATGACATTGTAAAACTGACAAGCATGCTGTCTATTTCAACAAAGAGAAGGTGATGGACTAGATGTGCGGAATGACATATTTTAGGATATGGCCAGAGTTTGATGGTTTCAAACGAACACATTCCTTTGTTAAAAGAGAGGGCAAGTTAGAAGACAATGACAGAATAAAGAAAAGAAAATAAGAAAACATACTGATGAAATGCTTACCGCATTTTTAGATGACACAAAGAAAGGAGAGATCATGAATATAAACAGGATGTCACAGATGGAATTAAACAGATTCTGATATACTCTAAATAGTGCCAAGTCTAATATGATAACAATGAACACAACAAATATTTTACATTGCCCTTCACAAAATAAATTGGGAACAATAATTGTATATCAAAAAGAACAATGGTTTTGAAATATGAGCTTCGTTTGGTTCAAATCCCAGGTGTGCAACACTTCATTTTCTTCAAAACTAGGTAACCTCTGGGAGTGTGATTATTAGATAGCAGAATGTCTTAAAAGTGGAAGTTTTAGTAGTCTGTAAACTGAGTATCAGTCAGCAGTGTAATATGGCTACCATAGTAAGCTAATGAAATCTTGGGCTTAATTAAAAGCCACAGAATCTGGAATTATGGATGTAATTGTCTTATGGTATTTTGACCTGATCAGAACAAACCTAGGACACTGTGTTTCATTTTCAAGTGGTCCATTTTATGAAGGACAGTAAGTTAAATAAGAGTTTATAACAAGGACTCTCTATCATGTGAACTAAGATAAGAAGACATAGAAGAAAAAAATATTAGCCCAAGAATGTGAAAGATGGGCATGTGGAAGATGGATGAGACTTGTTTTGTTTGGCCCGAGATGGAGGAATTAGGAGCAGTGAATAGAAAATAAAGAAACAAACTTAAGCACAATGTACCAAAAGAAACAAACAAACAAAACAACCTTCCCAAAATAAGTATCCAAAAGCGGAATGGACTCTCCCAGGAAAAGGAGTGTTTCCCTTTCCTAAAGGTCTTCAAATTTAAGTTAGTTAACCAGTTGTGGGTTGATAAATAGAAGTGGATTCTTTTTAGGTATGGGTATGGGGGTAGTGGCCTAAGAGATGCCTTCCAATTAAGAGATTCTGAGATTCATCACTCAACAAATGCTGAGTGGTTATTATGTGCAAATACCATGTAAAAAAATCTGCTAAGGCAGAAGTATAAAACATGGTACTTTTCTTCAAGTAAATATTTCATGACATGGGAGAAAGATAAGAAAAAAACCAAAGTAAAGTACAGAAATCAAATAGAAACACAAGAAGAGCTACCACAAGACATTTCTCAGTTAGGAAGATCCAAATTCAGTTCCTACCTTAGGTACTTATTAAGAACATAACCCTAGGGGTCAAGCAATATCTGTAAAATGGAGATAACAACACCTACTATGTCACATAGTTGTTGTGAGGTTTGAAAGAGAACACTGTACGGTGATTTACAAACATTCAAGTGCTATGTGACAATTATTAAGTCAGTGTATTTCAAATTTAAATATTTAATTTTACTGAACTCAAATCTGTCTTGACCCTATCAAAGTAATTAATATTTTGTGTGATCATTTGACTTTTCAAGCTGTAAATTTCTGTACACTTAGGCAGGAGTAGTGGTACACACCTGTAATCCCTAATACAGAAGATGAAGCTGGTGAACAACTTGAGCTTGAGAGTTCTGAGATGTGATAGGACAAAGTGAATCCAGAGTCTCTATACTAATATGGGGAGTCCACAGGAGCAGGAGATAACCAGGCTCCCTAATTTGCTCTCTTGAGCAAATTAGCACAGGTCAAATATGGGTTGGGTCAAAGGTTGTCAAAGCCGACATGACAATCAGTGGTGGGAACAGGCCTATGAATGGCTGCTGTACTCCAGCCTGAGTGAGACAGGGAGACTCAGTTTCAAAAAACAAAACAAAGGTGAAAATGAGTAAAACCCACAAATATTTTTTTTAAAGATCAGTTAAGAGTCAAATACCATTACAGAACCATAGTATGGAATAGATCATAGAGAGTTTAGTTATTTTTCAACTTCCTTTTAAGTATCAATGTGCAGAGCTATGCTTAGGTAGACAGGCAAAGATGAATTAGTACCATTAGTACTTATGGGTAACAGAGCCTGCTTATCTTCTTTGAAACAAGCCCTCATTTCAAATGACATACTTAAAAGACCAAGCTGTTTCCTTTGATAAATTCATGGGTTACAATGTTAAAATTATGTTTAATGTTAAAAACAAAACAAAAAACCCAACTTCTTACATTTCCCCCCATATTTGACATATTTGACATATTCCCCCATTTAATAATGACACCATATCCAATAGTAACAATTTAGGCTTCTGTTTTTTCACTTGCTACACCGTGTAAAACAAGATAAACTGAAGAAAAATGTTGTGAGACTAATGTTTACAAGCTGAGTCTAAACAAACCAAGAATGCAATTTCCGTATTGTCTTGGTCACGGTCACAACGGCATAACAACAAAGGAACAGCTTAGTTAAGCTTTAAATTAATTTATCCTACTTTTATCAATAAGATGCACAAAACAGCATTTTAAAAAAATAATGAATATATTTGCTTTAGGATAAGTACTTTTGCTATTTCTACAATACTTCATTGGATACCGTTCTTTGTTAAAAGTTTTCTGGTAAATTACATTTTTGTTTGTTTTTAACCAATGATTGCATAAGTGTAGGAAATTTCTGGTATGGAAACTCCTCTTGTCACTGCACATGGGGAAAATATTGCTAGAGTTTATAATTTCAGAGTTATCTAAGGTACTAAAAAGTTATTTGACTTGTCCACTGTGATGTACCTATTATGTTTCTTCTGGGCCTCTATTCATTATGCCATATTGGCTTTCAAAAAGTGCAGAAGACAGATTTTCACAGGAGTTACAAAATAACTTCCACTGCAAATGACTGTACCACTGACAGAACTACATCACTGCTTTGTACAGTAACAATAACCCTTAGGGTTTCCTATAAATAAATAAAGGAAATAAGGAATAAATAAATAAGGAATGTTATAAATAAGGAAAGCTGAAGCAATAGATGAAAACAAGTTGCACATAACAGATTGTGAAAAGAGAAAGCAGAAGTAGCTAGATGGCGCAGTGGATTGAGCATCAGCCCTGAAGTCAGGAGGACCTGAGTTCAAATGCGGCCTCAGACTACATACTTAACACTCACTAGCTGTGTGACCCTGGGAAAGTCACTTAACCCCAACTGCCTTTAAAAAAACAAGAGAGAGAGAGAGAGAGAGAGAGAGAGAGAGAGAGAGAGAGAGAGAAAGCAGTTAATTTAATTAGGGAAATTAGGAAAAATAGGAAAATATAGTTAATTCAAAGAACTTCAGGCTAATAAATAATGTAGAAACAGGCATTAAAAATTAAAAAGATAAAATTAAAAGGATATCTCAGAAATTAAATTGTTTAGAGCAGTGCTTGACCAAAAGTTTGGGAATGACTTCCCTACCATCACTTCTCATACTTTCAATAAACAATAAGTCTATATTAAAAGTTAATCTATACAACAAGATCTAAACATCTAAATAAATGAGACAGATAATTAACAAAAGAAGCAAAGTGAAAAGTTCAGAAAGAGTTTGGGTTACAAGAGGCTATCGATGTATGGGGAGAAGAGGACCATTTTGTAGATAATTGAGTCTCAGGCAAGCTGCTATCATCTGCAAGGTCAATAGTAGAAAAGGCACTCATGAACAAGGATAGGAAGATAAGACAGGGAGCTCAACTGAGAAGGCAATGAAAACAGAATGACAAGACAGAAGGGAACAAAAGAGGAAGTTTGTTTTTCTTAATTATGGAAGCAAGGTGATTATTTCTGGTAGTAATAGAAAAGGTCGAGAACAAGAGCTAAAGGCTCCATAAAGGATTAAAAACACTAAAGTTTAGTGAAACAGCATGTTATACACAGCTGGATGAATAACAAAGTTTCAGTGAGCTAGAAATTTTACTCTTGATAGTTAATATTTTTATTAGGGATGGTTTTTCTTACAATTTTTTTAAAGGTTACTTTATCCCCAATTCCTATGTTATGGTACATCCCAAAGGCAAGATTTCTCTCAGAATATATTTACTTAAAAAGGAAAACATAATTTAACATAGGTATTTAATAAAAGAAATAGAAATGCATCTATTTTTCATGGATCCCTACAGTCAATAATGATATTTATCCCATCACTACAAAAACATTTCTAATTTCTAATGTGATCTTGTATTATTTTTTATTGCAATTAATTGTGTCCACAGCCAGACTTAAGTTCCATCAGGTAAGGGACAGTATCCTAAAAACTTCACCCCAACCCTAAGAACAGTATACTCTGCGCATAGAAGGGGCTTAATATTTCCTGAACGAATACAGGTATCAACCTTGTTTGTCTATTATGGAAAACCCATACTAATTCTCATTTGTTTAAAATTTTCAAAAGATTAACCTCATTGATTCAATGATATAGTTTACTGAATGATAATTATACTTGTTTAACATATTGGTATTAGCTAAATTATTTTTACCTCTATTTAAATACAGCACTGCTCTAAAGAAAAAATTTCAGATGTTATTCATTTATTAATTCCAAAAGCATTCATTAGCCATAGTAATGTGTAATTACTATGTTAGACATTGAAGGAATATTTGTCAATAGGATACTGGACATAACAAAATTAGCTTTTAATAATTATATCTTTATTATAAATTCATCTGTAAAATCTTATGGAGTTGTATAGTAGAAGGTGATAAACAATCTTATAAAACTGAAAGAGGGTCAGGGGCAGCTAGATGGAGCAGTGGATAGAGCACCGGCCCTGGATTCAGGAGGACCTGAGTTCAAATCCAGTCTCAGACACATAACACTTACTAGCTGTGTGACCCTGTGCAAGTCACTTAACCTTATTGCCTAGAGCCACGCCCCCTCCACCCCCCAAAAGAATTAGTTGTTTGGGGCAGCTAGGTGGCACAGTGGATAGAGCACCGACCCGTAAGTCAGGAGGACCTGAGTTCAAATCTGGCCTCAGACCAAACACCTGACACTAGCTGTGTGACCCTGGGCAAGTCACTTAACCCCGACCGAAAAAACACAAAACAAAACACACAAACAACAACAACAACAACAAAAAAGAAGAGAAAAACAAGCTCTTAAAGGCTTAAAAGCAAGAGATCCAATTAAACCAGATCATACTCAGACTACTTACAAATGAAATGTGGACTCTAATACTATAGTTCTCAACAAAACTGCATTAGGAAGTAGAAACGACACTACAGAAACCACCAAAAGGCAAAACAGCTATACTAGACCAAGACTGCACAGAAGAGATCTCAGCTGGAGATGACACCATTTTGAGGGCACTGAGGGATCAAGTTTCAAGATATCTTAAAGAGGGAAGGATATTAAAAAAAAAACTTAGCTCAAGAGGAAAATGAAACAAAAAAAATCTCATTTGACTGTCATTTTCAAAACTTGAAATCAACTTAAGTTGGCAATGACTATACAGTAAGAGGAAAAGCTAATACTAGAAACCTGATCTCCAGACTTGAATTCAAGGTTTTTTCACTATATATCACATATCACATTTAAAACTCTGTTAACAATTCTACCTGGCTGTGGAACTGTAACCTCTGTAGACCATATAACCTTTAAATATGTAGTGTTCTAGATAAAAGGATTACTGAAAAATAAACTGCTTTAACAATTTAAAAAAGTACACTTCTGAAAGTTATTTCAATAATGAACTGTAAATTTACTGATACATTAGCAAGTCCAATTCAAGATATGTAAATCTTTTCATGTGTCAATGACTATGAACTCTGATTTACACTAAGTATTTTTGACATGGTAAGACAGCTTAACAATACCTACAAAGAATATTTCAACACTGTATTTATATGAAATATGTTTTATGAATAATGCAATAAAACTGCTTGAACCACAACCATTTTCCTTTACATGTCTACCATTATTATGAAAAGGTCTCTGATTTCAAGAATGTGGACATTCCACACCTTTGTGGCCCCAAGTACTCCTACCTAATTATCTGGTGGCATTTTTCTGGTAATTAGTGCTTTTGTACTTAATAATCTGGTCTGGAGAGAGAGAGACTTTCCATATGCTCATTTTCAAAGTATTTTCAGTTCAGGAATTAGGGCAAGCTTGTGTTATGAGGGCATAGACTTTGAGAAACCACAGTCCCTTCGCTGACATTATAAAGCAATGAGGTCAAAATTTAACAGAAGTTTCTTTACACGACTATTGAACTATATTCATGATTAGAAATAATTGTTAATTCTGTGAATAAAGTTACTGTGAGAAAAATATCCAATTTTAAAAGTTTAGATATTGCAATATTAGCAAGGAAGCAAAAGTTTTTTTCTGACAAAACGCAACATACTTAAATTTAGGGAGAATTGTTTTTCAATTTAATTACTAAGTATTGTAATGTAAAGCAAATGGATTAATAACAATCTATCATATAAGGAACATAATTCTACTTACCAACCATCAGTAGCGCATGCAAACAAATTAAAGGGATGTATGAAAATGATTGGAAAAACCTAGAAACACTGTGAACTCATTCACACAAATTTTTTCTTGAATTAAATAACATACATGAAAATAACAAGGCTTGGGCATTACATCTGACAGTTATCTTAAGCAGTTTACAATAACAGTACAAAGCATCAAAAGGATCATCTAACCCAACCCCCTAAATTTTGAGGAAACTGCAATTTTTTTTTTAAAGGCAGAGGAGAAAATATACACTCAAAACACAAAAGCTTGCGTACTTTTCTCTCTCTCTGTAATGTGTAAATCACTGCCTTCAATGCGTATGGTTAACATTTTACAATACAAATACTTACAAAATCTACAAATTTACAAAGACAGATCATTAACAGTCTAAGTTGTTTCTGACTGATGCCTTGTATTCCTGTGAACACATCCCTGTCTTCCAGACCTCTATATACCACTTCTACTAGCCTTCCTTTATTTAAAAAAAAAAATTAAAAACAGAAAGGAAAAAAATAATTCAGCACAATTAAACACTGACCATATCTGACAAATTGACTAAACTGCTCAAAATAACTTTATAATCGAAGAAGCTATTAACAAGAAATTGTTAATTTCATTGACAGATTGTATCAAATAATTTAAATTTTTTAAGTATCCACGTCACGTAAAAATTTAAAAATAAAACAGGACAATGACAAAAGAGGAGCTAATTTGAATGTGAAAACTTTCATTTTATCCACTTTGTACCTCACTAATACAGAAGGAAGGAATCTTCCATGCTCATGAACTCTAAAATTCCCTTATTTGATTGCAATCTTTCATTATGTCACCTATTCCTTTGTCTTGCAATCCCAAACCTATTCTTCATCCACAATGCATCTTTCAATTCTTTGGCCTTTCAAGTCTCTATCACCCCCACACTAGTTATATACTGTCCTCCTTTCCTCATCTTGAATACTTGATGAAATGGTTCCACTCTATTCATTTTACTCTGCAGGCCCTTATACATTATGGTATCACTGATTTTGCTCAGCTAAGCAGCAGTCTTGGAATACTCCCAATACCGGCTGCCTTTGTTCTTACCAACATGCTCAATGAAGCTAAAAAAAAAAATCATGGAACAGTACTGACAGGTTCAACACAAATTTATATTACATAACCTCAAATGAGCCCTCACTGCTTCAAGGAAATTCTCACTAATTAATTCACTATCTCATCACACAGGCTCTTCCAAACCTTTTCATCCCTCTTTCAGATTCCCAAGGCTTTACCTTAACATCTCAGCTAAGAATCTTGCCTCTTCTTTCCTGAAAAAATTGAGGCCATATCTTCTTCCCTCATTTCATATTACATCCTAATCACTCTTGCAATCGTCTCCTTATTCACCCCGCCTCACATCAAGAGGTGGGTTTTCTCTACATGTGTTCTACATGTACTAGTCATCCCATTCCCTCCAGTTTTCTCCAACTGAATATTTCCACAATAATCCTCACTTCCTCATTTGTCTAGTGGCTGCTTCCCTATTGCCTACAAACCTATCAATGTCCTTTTCATCCTTGAAAAACCTTCACTTCATCTGTCCATTTACACTATCATTCCATATTTCTCCTGCCTTTTGTGGCTAAGCTTCTTCAGACGGATGCCATTACTTCCTTTCCTCTAAATTTAACTTTCTATAGTTTGGCTTTTGACCTCATCATTTAGACAAAACTGCTCTCTCCAATGTTAAAGCTCTCTTAATTACCAAATCTAATGACCTTTTCTCAATCCTCATCCTTCTTAATCTCTTTGTAACCTGTGACACTTGATCACCTCCTTTTCATCGTTATTTACTACTCTCTTCTCCCTAGGTTTCCCAGTCACTATGCTCTCTGAATTCTTTTCAGACCTGACTAAATGCTCCCTCATTACCTAGCTTGCTAATCTTTGCTGTCCCCTGGGGCTCTTCCTGGCCCCTCTTTATGGATCCCTTTATACTATGTTAAAAAGGCTTGCTAAATACTCTTCTCAGACATTATTTATTCACTACCACTGGATCTGAAGTTTGAAGTTTGAATTCTAGCTCTGTCCCTTACTAGCTGTGATCTTGTTACAGTCACTTAATTCCCACGAACCAGAGTTTTTCCATCTTGGTAAAACTGGGATAACAATCAACCAATCTATCAGTAAGAACTTAGTATCTATTATGTGCTACTGTTGATCATTTTATTCTCCTTGACACTCTCTTCTTTCTTGGTTTCTGTTACACTACTTTCTCTTTGCCCTCATTTCCTGAGACTACACGTCTCAGGCTTTCTTGCTGGATCTTTGCCTAAGTCCCAGTTAAGGGTGGGACTCTTCCAGGGGTTTGCCCTAGGTCCTCTTCTCTTCTCCCTTCATACAGTTTCACTTGGCAATTATCTCTATGCTAATGACTCTAAATCTACCTGTTAGTTGTTCAGTCACTTAGTTGCGTCTGACTCTTCATGATGTACTATGGGGTTTTCTTGGCAAAGATACTGGAATGGTTTGCCACTTCCTTCTGCAATGGATTAAGCCTAAAAGAGATTAAGTGACTTGCTCAGGTTCATACAGCTAGGAAGAGTCTGAGGCTGGATTTAGCAGTCTCATGTTCAGTCATTACCTTTTTGCTGACTGAATAAACCTTTAGAAACACTGTGAAATCATTCACACAAACTTTTTCTTGAATTAAATAATAACATAAATGAAAATAACATGGCTTTTTGCTGATCATCTTGAATTACATGTCCTACAGACATTATAAACTCAGTATATCCAAAACTGAACTCATTATCCTCCCCACCCCTCCAAAAAAGACCCAGTGCTCTTCCAAACTTCCCTTTTACTATTGAGGGCACCACTATCCTCCCAATCTCCAAGGCTCATCATCCTTATGCATGACTCCTCACTATCTCTAACTCCCCATATCCAATCTGTTGCCAGAATATATTGATTTCATCTTTGTAATATCTTTCCAACATGCCCCCTTTCTCTCCTCTGACATTTCGATCCTCTTGGTGCAGGCCCTCATCTCCTCACAGTGGAACTACTGCAACTGCCTGCTGGTTGGTCTGCCCACCTCAAGTTTTTCCCTACTCCAATCCATCCTCCATTCAGCTGTTAGACTGATCTTCCTAAAGTACAGGTCTGATGATGTTATCTGTCATTCAATAAACTGCAGTGGCTCCAAATTAACCCCTATATAAAATATATATCCCTCTGTTTGGCATTCAAAACTCTTCATAACCTGGTCCCCTACTACCTTTACAATCTTCTTACATCCTACCTTCACATTCTTTATGATCCAGTGATAATGTCTTCTATCTCCTGACTAGGTATTTTTCACTATCTGTTTCCTATGCCTAGAATCATCTTCCTCCTTATTTTTGCCTCCTGGTTTCTGTTAACCACCAGTTAAAATACCACTTTCTACAAGAAGTCTTTCCTAGTTCTCCTTAAATCTTAGTACCTTCCCTCTGTGGATTATTTCCAATTTACTCTTTGTACCTACTTGTTTGCTTATTGTCTCCTCCTTTAGGCTGTGAGCTCCTTGACAGCAGTCTTTTGCCTTTTTCTATCACAGTGCTTAGTACATAGCTCATGCTTAATAAATGCTTGTTAACTAATTAGGATTTAGGGGTACAACTACAATGAATAACAATAACTATAGTCACAAGAAGCTCATTCTGACAGGGATGACAAGTACATATATGACTATAAACAAAATAAATAGAATAAATACAGAGGAACATTTAGCTCCAATACAATAGATTGAGAAGAAGGATACTGGAATTTGATGAGATCAATCAGTAAAGGTGCCATGTTGAAGACAGTATAGATGGAGGGAGAATAAACAATTGAGAATAATATCAAGATTATGAAGCTGGGAGTCTGGAAGAACAGCAGCTCATTGTGAGGAATATACTCTGAAAATCTTTCCACCTAAGCTGTGCAAACCCAGATATGGTTTCTATAAATCTAGGGTAACATATTACTCAATGTGACAATTTTTTTCCCCTAAAGTAGGGTATACAATTAAATCTGGCACACTAAGAAATTTATACTTTCCAGATAATCCCTAAATATCACAGAAATTTAAATATGATTATGGAAATATAGAATTATAACAATGATGAGTTCTCATTGAAAAATATTAAATATTGAATATTAAAATTTCTCTAATTCAATTTATAAATTTCTTTCTACACATAACAAAATGTGATCTGACCAAAAAAAATCTAACTACTCCATCTGATCTTTGAGCAAAAATGACATGAAGGTACTAGTTTTACATGTATGTAACATGCTAGAAGGTATTACGTATTTCTAATTCAGTATTAGTTAAAAGTAAATCATTGAGAAATCATCCCATATTATTTGAAGATCAATTCAACACTGCAAAGCTAAAGAACTTTTCTTATCAAGAGTGAACTTGAATGTGGGAAAGGAAGAAAATCTTGTGAGTAAAGTGATAAAATGATGAAACATTAGCCACCTGTCACCAATCTTGCCTTCAGAAAGGAATCACAGGACATTAGGACTGAAATGGACTATATCAAGCTCTCTTCTTTCCTTTCTCTGTAATTCAGGAATATCTGTCATCTCTGCTAACCTGGAGACTGAAAACTCATATCCATTCCCAGAGGCATGACTAAAAATTTCTTCACCTAGTTGGTAGTAGGAGATGCACAGGCAGAATCTTAAGTAAGAGGTAGGGCCTGGGGTTCAAGACTGCCCTGATCTCCTTGTTTCCCCATTCTACATTCACTGTCTCATAACCAGTGTCCCTAATTACAAGTATTTGTGTGTTACATCTTTATTTATTCTCTTCAAGGAGCAAGACTAAATTGACAAAAACTTTTCAAAATTAAAACACTTAAAAAACACTACTGCATGGCGACTAGCATTTAAAAGGAAGAGAAGGTTGTGGGAAGGAATGTGTAAGACAAAAAAATAAAGTTTCATAAAGAAGCAGCATGGTATAGTGAAAAGAAATTCAACCCGGAGTCAAGACCTGGGTTCAAATTCTAGTTCTTGCACTTTTTTTCGGGTAAGTCATGTCATCTCCATGAATCTGTTTCTTCATTTATAAAGTGAGGGAGTTTGGAGGAGCCAACCTCTAAATCTTTGATTTTATGAAATCCTACAAAATAAGGCACCATTAGTGGATAATAGTACTCTCACCTGATTTACAATTAATTATGTAGTCATTTTTTGTAAGCATGAAATGTAGTTACTTGAGCACGTGTCCAACACATAGTAGGCTATTAATACAGCAGATGCTTTAAAAAAAATACTGACTTAGCTTTAAAGAGAAATGGGTGAATAGGCATAAGGGTTTGGAATTGTTGATGGCACTAGCATGCTTTTTAAGTATAGAATTTGATCTTCAACTGTAATCATAACTGTTTATATTCTCAGACTTGTTTTAAAATGCTTTCTTTGGACTGGGTGAAGGTATAAAGAAATTTTCTGATCAACTGAGAGGGTACAGTGATAGAAAAATAATGCAAGAATGCATCCCTCTCATGTATAGGAAGATGTTGCTACAGTTTTTTGCCATGCACAACCATTTTAATCTGAATGAGAAATCTGTCTAGGGACTGAAAGTACAGTAATTAGCAATCTCTTCAGAGTGTCAGGGCAGAATTATCATTGTAATGGTTTAGCTGGAGGATAAAAGGATTGAATTTGGGTCTGCCTGCCAGCCAAACTAAATGAGTTGCCATGGGAATTTTCAAACGTAAGAGGCGTTTACTTAAAGCAATTTGGCAGGTTTGAATAAACTCATAAATTATGGGTTTTAGAGAAGCTGGTCCTTCCTTGCTGAGGTATAGGCCTTACAGTAGAGAAAGCTTCTTGTACTGTTAATGTTAAGGAGTTGATCTAGGCTTTCCTATAGAATATTATTAAGACTTTTCTCCTTCATGCTGTACAGAAAACTGTATTTTGTTTGTTTCAGGAAACAGAATTTATGAAAAATCATTGGAAATTTTTATTATTTTAGATTTATATTGAATTTTTACCCTTGTAAATTAGTTATGAATGGCTTTTATTTCACCAAACATTAACATGATATTTTGGTTTTAACTTGGTATGCATAATGTTTATTATTATACTTGTCAAACCTTGCCTCAGATAAAGATGCTTAAAGATTACTTGGGAGAAAAAAAAGTATTCAGCCTTTTAAACTAGTTCATTCAGGACATGGGGAAAACCTTTCAGAGCTTCCGCTTCCCTTTCTCTCACCTGTCTCTCCTGTTGTGAACTGGGTTTGAACTTGACTTGGTATTCTAGGCAGAGGTAGTTCTTAACCTCTTCTTTGCAGTATGAATGTCTTTGAGAAGCAGAACCCCCAGGGAATCTTTCTTGGAATGTTCATAAATGCATAAAGCCAAATGCACAGGATTACAAAGAAAACCAATTCCACTGAAATAGTTATCAAAATGCTAAAAACAAATCCCCCAAAATCCAAGTTCTTTGACAACAGGGGAGGAATCTCAGTTTTAGAGGCTCTTGAAATGTATGAAAATGGATTATCTACTTTCACAAAATTTAAAAAGCATAAACAAAATTTGTTTCTCTTTCAATTGTGTTCAAGGAATCAGTTATAATAGCACTAAGAGCTCTATTATTACTTAGTCAGCAAACATTGACTATGTTCCTACTATATATGCCGGACAAGATGCTAGGTGCCAAGACAAAAAGAAACACAAAAGATAATCCCTGCTCTCAAGGAGATCACAGTCTAGATTGCATGTATGTATGTATCAACAAAATATAAACAAAGAAAATTGAAGATAATCAATACACAAAAGGCACTACTAGGATTAAGAGGGATTGGGAAAGGAAAGAAGCCTGGAGGGAGAAATGGGGAAGAAGGGTATTTTAGGCATGCCGGATCGCCAATGAAGATGCCCAGAGTTGGGAGATAGAGTGTCTTGTTGGTAGGACAACAAGGATGCCAGTGTCACTGTACAGTAAAATGTACCTAGGGTGGGGTAAGTTGTATGAAGACTGGAAAATTGGTAGAGGAAGGGGTATGACAGAAGGCAGGTTATAAAGGACTTTAAATTCAGAGGAACCTATGTGATAAACATAAATGCTGCTGGAATTTTATGAATGGGCATGGAGAGGGGGTACGGTGACAAGTTCAGTCTTGTGCTTTAGAAAGATCATTCTGACAAACAGAGCAGGGAGAGGTTTACTGACAAGCAGATCAACTAGCAGGCTAAAAGTCAATGAATCACTTTTCTAATGTGAATTAATGATATAGGTTCTGTTAAATTCTTTAAATTTCAATGAAATTAAACACTTTAAATCTATGCTGATCAAATGCATTGTATTACCTTCAATTTCTAACAACTGAACATAGGATATACTCAATACACTTTTGGTTGATTATTTTTCCTTGGTTGAGGTAACTATGGAAAAGACAGTAATACCATTTTTGAATAGAAGGTAGCAAAAAAATTTATTTAGGTGAAAGTTGTGATATTTCTGTTACCTATCAATTAAATTTTTACAACAATGCCTGAAATGCGGTGTAAAGGTGATCCATACTAGAAAACTATGGAGGAGAGCACTCCAATTAGTCCAATAGAGAATGAAAAAGAAAACAGGGTAGATACTAATATGTTCTTCGTTTAATCTGTATTTCAAAAGTGGCAGCACTGTATTTCAGGACATTCAGAGACTATTCCTTCTAATGTAGAGGATTTCATATATCGTGCTGGACCTGTGAACTTATAAAACAACATTGTCAAAAGGAAAAAAATGCTATCCATATTCTCTACAACATAATACAGTTCTCTGTGGCTAGAATCATGAAACATCTCTGATTAAAGCTCTAGCTCCACAATGCCAACTGCATGATGCACATCATCACTCATGTGGACATCCTACAGACAAATAAAATCAACACATCTAAAACAAAACTCATCTTTCCTCCAAAACATATCCCTCTTCACAAATTTTTTCTATTGCTAGACAAGGAATCAACACCCTTCTGGTTAACCAGGCTTGCAACCCTGGATTTATCCTTGACTCTCCCCCCTCCCCCCCCCAATTTAAATAGTTCATCTCAGTTATGAGGTATTGCTACATTCTTTCCTTTCCCTCCATTCACACAACCATCACACTGGATCAGACTCTCATGACCTCTTGCCTAGACTATATTAAGTTCCTAATTGTTTTTTCTCCAATTTCTCTCCCTTCTCTCAGTCTATCTTCTACGTAGATATTCATAAATCTTAATTTAACTAATAATATACCTCCACTCATGAAACTTTGAGAGTTTCATGTTACCACCTAGACAAAATATACAAATTTCTCTTTTTAGTATTTAAAAATGTCTCTGAAAATTGGGGGTCTAATGTATATATGACAAGAGGTAAACAAGTTGGAAAATGCCATAAAATGTAATTGCTTTTATAGTTTTAACTGGAAGCTATTGATATCAGAATCATTAAATTTCTTCATAAGAAAGGAATTTTTAATTTATTAAAGTGATTTTTTGGTTGAAATATTTCATTTTACTCTTTTTATATTTAAAAAAGCTTCCAACTTCAATTAATCCAAAGATTAATACTAGAACCGTGTTTCACATTGTTGCTAGAAAGTTAGTCAAAAAGGTATAATGATCAGACTAGTACTGGAATAATTTTATCATTTTCTTTTTATATACAAAGCTATCAGTGTATAAATAAGTAATTTTGAATAAAGAAAACTTCTCGTGTTTTCCTCCATTCTTTTTTTCAGGTGCATCAGGGGAGATACCTTTCTTGTGCCTCATAATGTATTGCCTAGAAACTTGTCTGGATGCAGCTATTAACAACAGATTTCATCATGAACAATCTCTTTCCTGTTTTTATTTTCTGTGTCTTGAAGACTTATGTTCTATCAGTTTCTGCAGTGATTTAAAAATGTTCACTCTTATATATAGACAAGGACTACTTTGAAGGTCAAACAAATTCTGATTTGACTAAATTTAGGATCATTTTCCTAAAGTCTTCTATGTTAAAAGCTATAATTTCATTTTAAGTTTGGGCTTTTAATTGTTATCTATATATCTTTAAATATTTTATTTTTAAAATGTTCTTTGTGAACTGTATTTTATTTAAACTTCTGGTAACACTTCAAATTTCTGCCTAGTTCCGGATATAGTCAATTTACTTTCTTGCTATTTTATTCCATCTTTCCCTGTGTTCTGCTCATATGTTTCTCCTTATTTGCAAACAAAAGCAAAGGAAAATCCACTTCCCTTTCGGTCTTTTTTGCTAGCTTCTAATAGTCTACAATTAGATGCACAGGCCCAACACAAAGAAGTTTAGAGTTGGAAGAGGGCTTAGCAATGACCTAAGAGAATCTTTCAGTTCACAAAGAATGAAGTCATGAGAGAGTTTAAGCAAAGCTTAAACTGAGACTTTAGAAACACCTTGTATTTTACAGACCAATAATCACCAAAACCATTTGAGACTTACTAAGAGATAGTATTTGATAAACCTGAAAACATAGATCATCCCAGAAAGAATGCCTTATTTGGTAAGAATTGCTGGGAAAGCTGGAAAACAGCTTGGGAAGATTTAGACTTTGTCCAACACCTTACACTGTTTTCCAAAATTAAATAAAAATGTACATGTGACCTGATACACTGATATTAAAAGGAGGTAGAGAAGGGGAGAGGGGGAGAGGGAGAGACGGAGAAAGACAGAGAGAGAGAGACAGACAAAGATAGATCATTTGGATCACATACAATTGAAAAGCTTTCAGATAAAAAGTGCATTCAGGATAAAGGAAGTGGTTGACTAGGAGTGGGAAGGGGGTAGGGGAAATCAACTCTCTCTGATGACAGTTTGATATCCAAGACAGATTACAGAAATGTATAAAACCATAATCCACTTTCCAATAAATAAGAGTCATCAAAGATATGAGCAAATGATTCTCCCTGAATTACTGGAAATGAAGGAAATGTTTAAATTAGAACAACTTCACATCCAGCAAATTGGTAAAGATGACAAAAAGGGAAAGCCAAAGTCGCAAGGGCTGTGGAAATAAAGGTACATTAATGCACTTTTTGGGTAGAGCTGCTAATTGGCACCACCATTCTGAAAAGCAATTTGAAAAAATGAAAATAAAGTGGCTAAAAAGTGCACACCCTTTGAACAAGAGGCTTCACTGTTAAGTATACACCCTAAGGAACTCACTATCACCTAAAAAATGGGGAAGTGGGCCCTCTATGTACAAGAAAATATTTATAGATGGGAAGAATGGGAAACAATGTAGATGTTCACAGTCATTCTCTGAATGGCTAAACTAATTATTATGCACGCATGTAATGCAAGATTACTATACTAAACGAATGGTGAACATGAAGAATGCAGAGAAGCAAAGATTTAAATGAAATGATTTAAATGAAAGTGAGCATAGCCAGGCAAACAACATACCCAATGACTGTAACAATTCAAATAGAACAATTTTGTGACATAATAAAGGCCAAGTTCGGCCCCAAAGACATCTTCTTCCTCCTCCTTTGCAGGTACAGGGGTTTCACAGGATCACTAAATCTTTTAAAATGTGTTAGGACTTTTTTTTTTTTTAAAGTCTCCCCCCCTTCCTTTGTAAGGGCAGTAATAAGAGAGAGAAATGTAGATGATGTAAAAATAATCTGCAAAAATCTTTACCTGTGTGAAATCACTCAGCCTTTCTCAGTCTCAGTTTTCTCATCTGCAAAATAGGGATAATAATAGCACCTATCCTGCAATGAGGATCACATGAGATGACATGTAAATCACTTTAAAAATCTCAAATCCTTGTATCAAATTTGCACTAGTCAAAGTTCCAATAATCGAAGATATAATAATTGGCTTCAGACCAATGGAAATATGCAGTGCAAATAAAAATAATACACAACTTCAAAGAACTCATTCATACTAATTGGGACTTACAAGTATAAGTGGTAGTTATTGTTATCATTATTATAAAATGGTTAAAATAGGAAAGAGGCTGGAAACAGGAAGCCATTTGCACTCAGGATACAGGTGAGAGGTCCTAAGAGTCTTGGCTAGAATGTTCATCATATGAGTCAAGCAAAGGGAATTAACAACTAATAGGATATGGGAGTTAGGGATGACTCAAAAGGTGTGAATCTGAGTGAAAAGGAATGGGTTTTGGAGGAAATATAATGAATTTAAGAGTTCTATGAGGCATCCAAATGGAGATATTCAGCAGACAAGTAATGGTAAAAGATATGATAAAAGACTAGAGTTCAGGAGAAATTTTAGGTCCCTTTACGAGATGTAAAATGTATAATTTTGATTATATTAAATTAAAAAGGTTTTACACAAACACAACCAATGAAACCAAGATTAGAAGGAAAGAAGAAAGCTAGGAAACAATTTTTTACAGTGTCTCTGATAAAGGCCTCATTATAGAGAATGGAGAAAAATTTATAAAAATACAAGTCATTCCCCAATTGATAAATGGTCAGGGGATATGAACAGCTAGTTTTCAGATGAAGAATTCAGAGCTATCTAAAGTCATATGAAAAAATGCTGAGGTACCACCCTACACCTATCAGATTGGCTAATATGACAAAAAAAATCAAATGATTAATGTTGGAGAGGATATGGGAAAATTAGGAAAATGATGCATTGCTGGTGGAGTTGTAAACTGATCTAACCATTCTGAAGAACAATTTGGAACTATGTGCAAAGGGAATCAAACTGTGCATACCCTTTGATCCAGCAATACCACTATTAGGTCTATATCCTAAAAGATAATATAAAAGGGAAGATGACCTACATGTGCAAAAATATTTATAGCAGGTCTTTTTATGGTGGCAAAGAATTGGAAACTGAGAAGATGCCCATCAATTAGGGAATGGCTAGCCAACTATATGAATGTAATGGAATACTATTGTGCTATAAGAAATGATGAGCAGAGGGATTTCAGAAAAACTTGGAAAGACATGCACTAATGCAAAACAAAATAAGCAGAAAAGAAGCAGGAGAATATTGTACACAGCAACAGCAAGATTGTACAATAATCAAGTATGATTAACATAGCTCTTCTTAGCAATACAATGATCCAAGACAAGTCCAAAAGACTCATGATGGAAAATGCTATCTATATCCAGTGAAAGAGCTGATGGAATCTGAATGCAGATCAAAGCATATTATTTTTACTTAATTTTTTGGTGGTTTTTCCTTTTCTGTTTCTTTCACAACATGACAAACATGGAAATATCTTTTACATGATTGCACATACATAACTGATATTAAATTGTTTATTGGCGGATGGGAGAGAGAAAATTTGGAACTCAAAATTTTATATAAAAATGAATGTTAGAAATTGTCTTTGCATGCAATTGGAAAAAACAAAACAATATTTTAAAAGAAATAAAAATAAAAATTTAACAAGAAAAAATGTTAGGCCTCGAAGTAATATATTTGGGAGTGATATGCACAGAAATGACACTTGAAACAAGACATCTAACAAGATCACAGAAGACAGTGTGCTGACAGACAAGAAAAGGGTACATGTAACAGGGATGCTCACATTAAGTGTACATGAAAAGAATGAGCATATAACAAAAGAGAATAAGAAGGTATGATTAGACAGGTAGGACAAGAGCCTAGCATCCACAAATCAAGAGGAATGAGATAAGAGAAGTACTTTAGGA
>NW_020954953.1:26591684-26591810 GCF_900497805.2 Vombatus ursinus | reverse complement strand
CTAGGTGGTGCAGTGGATGGAGCACCAGCCCTGGAGTCAGGAGGACCTGAGTTCAAATCCGTCCCCAGACACATTACTAGCTGGGTGACCCTGGGCAAGTCACTTAACCCCAACTGCCTTGCCAGG
>NW_020954953.1:26568721-26591652 GCF_900497805.2 Vombatus ursinus | reverse complement strand
AGAGAGAGAGAGAGAGAGAGAGAGAGAGAGAGAGAGAGAGAGAGAGAAGTACTTTAAGAATCACTGTCAACTTGGGAGAAAACACTTTCAATGGAGTGGTGGGGTCAGAAGTCATATTGTAAGAGAATAAAGAAGCAGCTAAAGAAGGTAATGAATGAGTACAGGCAATCCATCCGAGGACTTTGGATGAAGAGGAGGAAGTTATATAAGATAAAGTGGCCCTGAGTACTTAGCATTGCCTGCTGAACCAATATAAGCCTAACCAGTCTGGTGACCTAACTAATTTCAAAGATTGGACACCAGGTGATATATGTGCAAATTTGTGATTTGAGATATATGATGGTGTAAAAACTTTTACTGAAATAAATTAGAAATATTTTGAATCATTAAAGTATCAGAGAAACATGGGTGAGATTTGTTGAATATTTTATCACAAAAGTCTTAGATTATTGAAAAGCATTTTATAAATCTTAAGCTTCTATGTAATTGTGAGTTGCTATTAATTATTATTAGATGAAGGCATAAAAAATTGACATTTACTATTTTAGTAAAAGGATCTGTATTGGAATAGTATAAATTAAAACAATAAGTCTTATTCAAAAAGAAGATATTATTTAGTTGGTTATTTGGTTTCAAAAATGAATTCATCCTGAATATCTATATTTTAGTCATTGTATTCAAAAGAAGTTTACCATTTTAAGCCATGGTTCACTTAGAAGAGATTGAGAACAAATAAAGTGTAAAATAGTGATGCAAATAAAAATTAAATAGTTCTCAACTAAAGAAACTTCCTAATTGGTGTATGACAAACTAATTCATCATATCAGATTTCTTAGGGTTTTTTTTGTTTTGCAGAAATCATTTCATATTCATCATCTTAAAACATTTTAATTTTTCAAAGTAATTTTTTCTGATAATTACCCATTTAATCTTAAGGTCCCTATGGTGTTAGTCATTTGCTGTTTACCACAGAACTTCAAATAAAGATACAATTATATTTGATGTGAAATCTTCAGAAATGCAAGCACAAATTTTTTTTAGTATCAATTCACTGTAAGGGTAAAGAATAAACCTATATAAGACTACTATTAAAATAGCAAAATACCATTTTTTGGTCAAATTCTGCAAAATGATTATGGGGAAATGCACCAATATTTCCATCCATACAAAGCAATTTTTGTGAAAAAGATGTTCTGCTAGGAAGAAACATTATGAATCCAGAGCAACATAAAAAAAACGAAGACAAAGCAACCAAGTGTTTCCCTAAGGGTGTATACTTAATGTTAATGCTTACACATATATTTATAGATAGAAAATTATTGGATTATAGATAGGTTATTGTTAATATAAGAAAATAAGCCTACCTGATAAGTAGGTTTACAACATACTTTAAATGTAAAACTTTCACTCAATTCACAGTTCTACCATGGCATCTCCCAGTGGTTTTTTTCCTAAAATAATTGCGTAATTGGGATGTTGTAAAGGGAAACACTTTAGAAATCTTAATGTACTATAGTAACAACTTAATGTAACACACACACACACACACACACACAAATTATTCAATCATTATTTAGTGACCATTCTTACTTGTGAGAAGCCCCACTACAATTAGCCAGAATGGTCCTCTGAATCATAGTGTGGTTTGCCAGTGATTTCACTGAATTAGTAGTCTAGTAGAATCTTGCATACCACTCCCATAGCATTCAAGAACCCAGCAGCATGCTCACAGCACACTATCACCCTTTAAAAAAATATATTGCTGTAAAAATCCTATCTTCATCAATTATCTAAGGGCCAACAGCCTGGGGTTTTCATCCTCCTCCCTAACTTGGATTATCTTAGAATTCAATCAATCAGTTGGATCATTTGTTAAGTACTCACTTTGTGGGAGACTCTCTGGGATGCTCTGGGGATACAATACAAAGAATAAAACAGTCCCTCTCCTACTGAGAGACAAATATACATACACATATGTATCATAAACAGAAAGTAAATACACATAAAGTAATTAAATGAGGAAGTCTGGGAAGAAAACGATAACAACTGGGAGAACAGGAAAGGCTTAATGTAGAATATAGTACTTGAATTTCATCTACTTTATACAGAACATGTAAGCAAATGAAGTTTAAATATAGAATTACACTTCCTTGAAGTTCAGACTTTATACTGTATATTGCCATTTCAGTAAAGATACACAAAATATTTCTAAAGTAGAAAAAACAAATCTCCTAGACTAGGCAGGTCCTTATGACATATCTACAAATAGACCAACATCTGTACATATAAAAAGATGAGAGAAAAATAAAGCTTTTGATGGCTATTTACTTAAAATTAAATTTTCCTTAAGCATAGACTATAAGCTTATTTTTTTCAGATTTTATTATTTATTTTTAGTTTTCAACATTCACTTCCACAAGATTTTGCATTCCAAATTTTCTCCCCATCTCATCCCTCCTGACCCCAAGACAACGTACATTCTGAATACCCCTTCCCCTAATCTGTCCTCCCTTCTATCTGCCCTCTTCTCTTCTCCCCTTCCCCTTCTATTTTCCTATAGGGCAGGATAGATTTCTATACCCCATTGCCTATATATCTTATTTCCCAATCACATGTGAAAACAATTTTTAACATTTTTTTTTTAAACTTTGGGTTTTTGAGGCCTGCTCCAGATTCACTGAGGCCTGTTTTGCCTGCATGCCCACACTGAACTGCATTCCTCTCCCAATCCTGCAAGACAGACCTTTCCAATCAACCACCCATCATTTCTTGGGCTGGAAATTTGTTTCGCTCTATCTTTTTGTGGTTTCTGCTGCTCTAGAATTTGTTTAGAGCCATTTTTTACAGGTATTTGAAGAGGTTTGGTGGAGAGCTCAAGGAAGTCCCTCCTTTTACTTCTCCATCTTGGCCCCGCCCCTCAGACTATAAGCTTATTGAGGGACAGTTTTATTTTTATCTTTTTTATCTTCATATCCCAAATAACCAGCATATCACTGGCTTAATAAATTCTCATTGATTTGATTTATAGATTCAATAATAAGCAAATCATTTTATATTGATACTAGAAATAACTTTTATTTTGCAAGTTTGTAAGGATTTAAGTGGTATACTGGATAGAAAATTAAATGTGGACTTACAAGGACCCAAGCTCAAATCCTAACTTTTCAAGCTGTGTGATTCTGGGTTTCCTCATCAGTAAAATGGGTATAATAATAATACCTGATAGGACTGATGTGAGGATCAAGTGACATAACATGAGTAAGCACTTTGCAAACCTTAAATCATATAAATAATAAATAATGTTAATTATTTTATTTATTGAATTTAATGTAAGCCGGAAGTAGCCATGTCCTGATGGACAGAGAGTCCCAATCATGAAGAAATGGGTTCAAGTCCTGCTTTGGGACACATTAGTTGAGTGACCTTAAGAGAACTCAAATTACTCTCCCCAAGGTAACTAATATTATGTGAGAAGTTACTGCCCTTTATTTTTTTCCCCAGTCCTTTTCCTTCAAGATTTCTTATAGCATCTCATATTGTTGATGGTCTCCTCCTCCTCCATATCCTCTCCTCCTTAAGTTTTCATAACCCTGTTCTCTCTCAGTTTTACTTCTACCTGCCTGGCCACTCATTCACAATCTTTCTGCAGAATCTGCATGCCTAGGTATATTCAAAGGTTGCCCTTAATAAAAGGATTTGTTCTGTGAAGTTGGATTCAGTCAAAGGGCTACACTTGAGGACCTAGAGGGCCACATGCAGCCTCGAGGCCAGAGTTTCCTCACCCCTTATCTAGACTCTCTAATCAGCTCCACTGGAGTTACACTTGATGTAGATGTCTCACAGCTCCATTCATCCAGATAAATCTTTCTCTTGAATCCATTCTGCATTACTGGGTACTGGACTTCTCTGACTGGACATTTCACCAGGATCTTAAGTGAAACATATCCAAAACAGAATAATCTTTTGCCACAAATCCTGAAAGCATAATTTCTCTTTTTGTGGATGGTAATGCCTCCTTCTAGTCACTCAAGTATGCTACCTTAAAATACCCTCAACTCCTTATTCACCCTTAATATACAATCCAGTCTCCAAATCTCATGCATTCTACATTTACAATATTGTTTATCTCTTTCTCTCCATTCATGCAGTCACCATTCTAACTCATACCAGATCTAACGTGCACTGTAAGATTAACCTTTTAACTGATCTCCCTGCAATTAAAACCTCCTGATTCCAAACCACCCTCCATATACTTGCCAAATAGATACTCCCTAAAACAGAGCTATAACCGTATCACTCCCTTGATCAAGAAGTATAAACACTCACTACCTATAGCATAAAAAACAAAGTGCTATATAATTGGATTTTGTTCCCTCTTACATTCATTTTTAATAGCTCCAAATTCTCTCATTCCCTCCTCCATTTATTAAGGAAAGCAAAATGACAGTCATTATATAAGTAAAGTCATGCAAAACATATTTCCAGATTAGTCATATTGTTGTCTTCCCCTCCATCTCTGAAAAAGGAGAAAGAAAAATAAAGTGAAAAATAATATGTTTCAGTAACTACTCATCAGAGAATTCATCAGATCTATCTCTGGAGTAGAGAGCATTTTTCATCATGAATCCTTTGGAATTCTCACGGATCACTGCACTGATCAGAGTAACGAAGTCCATCACAAATGATCGTTGATATAATATTGCGATTACTGTACAATGTTCTCCTGGTTCTGGTTTACTTCATTTTACATTAGTTCATAAAGGTCTTTCCAGGTTTTCAAAAACCATCCCCTTCATTCCTTCTTACAAAACAACAGCAGTCCATCACAACCACATACAACAACTTTCAAGTATTCTCCAACTGACGAGAATCCCCAATTTCTAATTCTTAGCCACAACAAAAAGCTTTCAGAAATATTTTGTACACTTAGGGCCTTTTTGCTGTTCCCTGATCACTCTGGGATACAGACCAAGTAGTGGTATTACTGGGTCAAAGGGTATGCACAGTTTTATAGCCTTTTGGGAATAGTTCTCAAGAATGGTTAAATCAGTTCACAACGCTACCAACAGTGCATTAGTGTCCCAATTTTCCCACACCCTCTCCAGCATTCATCATTTATGTTTTCTGTCATATTAGCCCAATCTGACAGGTGTGAGGTGTTACTTCTGAGTTGTTTTAATTTGCATTTCTCTAATCAGTAGTAATTTAGAGAATTTTTTCATGACCATAGATAACTGATTTCATCTGAAAACTGACTATTCATACTCTTTGACCATTTGTCAATTTGAGATTTATTTATCAATTTTTTATTTATCTTATTTAGTTTTTCATAACCCTGTTTTCTCTCAGTTTTACTTTGACCTGACTGGTTTATTTATCAATAATTTATGAATTTATCAAATGAATGATCATTTATTAATTTTTTATGAATGCTGTTATTTATTCTACCTCTTTTGGAAAAATTCTTTGGTAACTGGATTGGTATAGCACTAAATAAGTAAACTAATTTCGGTGGAGTTGTCATTTTTATAACAGCTCAGCCCACCCACAAGCAATTAATATTTCTTCAATTGTTCAGATGTCTTTGTGTGAAAAGTGTTTTGTAATTGTTTCCATATAGTTCTTGAATATATCTTGACAGGTAGATGTCAAAGAATTTTCTATCCTCTGCAGTTATTTTACATGGAATTTCTTTCTGTTTCTTCCTGCTGGGTTTTGTTGGTATTACATAGATTTATGTGGGTTTATTTCATATCCTGAAACGTTGTCAATTGTTGCAATTAGCTTTTTAGTTGATTCTCTAAGTATATTATCATATTGTCTACAAAGAGTTTTGATAGTTTTGTTTTCCTGATGCCTATTCTTATTCCTTCAATTTTTTTTCTGGTCTTATTGCTACAGTCAGCATTTCCAGTACATAGAGTAACAGTGGTGACAATAGACATTGTTGCTTCACCCCTGATCTTAATGGGAAAGCTTCTAATTTATCCTTGTTACAGATAATGCTCACTCTTGGTTTTAGGTAGATATATGTATTTTAAGAAAAGTTCCACTTGTTCCTATAGTTTCTACTATTTTTAATAGGAATGAGTGTCATATTTTGTCAAAAGCTTTTTGTGTTATCTATTGATGTTTATAAAAAATAATTATATATGACTTTTGTAACCGATATGGCCAATAATTTTTGTTTTCCTAATATTAAACCAGTCCTGCATTCTTGGCATAAATCCCAACTGGTCATTGTGCATGATTGTGATATATGGCTGGAGTTAACTTGCTAGTTATCGTATTAAAATTTTTTGCATCAATATTCATTAGGGAAATTGGTCTATAGTTTTCTTTCTCTGTTTTTGCTCTCCCTACTTTAGTTATCAAAATTGTATTTGTGACACAGAAGGAATCGTATTGGGATACATTGTTCTTTAAATGTCTGGTAGATTTGCTAAATTTGACTGTTTGTAACTTTTACCCATACCTTATGGTTCTGCCCTCTTGGCCAAAAACAAAACAAAACAAAACAAAACAAAAATCTAATCTCTCTTTCACATGACAATTCTTAAAACACCTGAATACAGTAATCATGACCCATTTGAATCTTCTTTTCTACAGACTAAATATGTCCAATTCTTTTGCCCGATCTTTACATCATAGACTCAAGGTTCTCCTCCTTCTTTCAATGCTCTCCAGGTTTGTGATGTCCTCGTAAAGCCATGATGCTCAGAACTGAATACGACACTCCAGGTGAGGTATGATAAGGGCAGAAAACAGTGAGATTACCACCTTCCTATTCGTGAAAGGCATATCCCTCCTGAAGGACCTCACTGAATTTGTGCACATGGGGGTAAGGGAGAGTTGAGTGATGTTATGCAAGAAAAAAAAAGAGTGTCAATGAAAAACATTAAAAATAAATTGAACATAGCAGAAAAGAGTACAGAAAAGGATGCAGACATGAAGGTCAGTGCTGAACTATCATGTTAAAGTTGATATATACTTTAAAAACAAGCTATTTGTGTTAGATTCATGTGGTCTGGTCACTATATAGGGAAATGTTCATGTTTGTTATAACTTAAATTAAAAATGAAAAATAAAGGTTTACTGTTGAAAATGTAAACAGTTAGATAAAATGAAGTGCATCAACCAGAGAGGTAGAATTGTACAGTGATTACTAACATCAGATTTTTAATCTTAGCTCAAATAATGTCATTGAGCAATACAGAGAATAGGTAGATTGAGTAGTTTTCTCCTGAGAGATTCATTCTTGGGAAATAATTTAGAATGTAAGTTTAATTTGAAGTGGGTCATGGTAGTCCTTTCAAGCCGGATTTCCAAGTTTGTTTCTGCCCAGAGAAAATTTGGATGAAACAGTCAAGAAAAGCTGGAGTAACATGCACTTAGAGGTAATGGATGTCTACCCCAGATACGAGGATTTAGAAGGACATCAAAGCTATGGTAAAGTTATAATCACTCTGAATACGGGGGCAGACACTGGATGAAAGTAGGGATATGGACAGAGAAGTCTGCAGAAGATAGAAAGGATCTGGCTCCCAGGTGATATTGGTGTGACTAATATATTTATAGGTCTTTTAAGAAAAATTTAAGTATCTACTACGTGAAGTATCTACTATATGTTAAGCACTGTAAAAAAACCAAAAACAAAAAACTCAAAACTATGGTTCCTGATCTAAAGGAACTCATATTCTGGTGAGACACAACATCTAGATAAAAATACATGAACAAAATATACATACATTGTATCTGCTGGAAGGCACTACTAGTACAAAGGGGACTGGGAATTTTTTACAAGTTGGATATGAGTTAAATCTTGAAGGATGCAAGGAAGTGGAGGTGAGGAGGGAGCACATTTTTGGTGAGGTAAGAGCCAGTAAAAAGGGAAAGAGTTGAAAGACAGGAGTACTGTGCATAAAAAGAGCAGGTGGCTGGATAATAGTGTATAGAGGAAAGTACAGTACAAGAAGACTAGAAAGACAGAATTTTAAGATTATTAAAAGTATAGAAGGACCAACAGCTAAAAATGACAAGGCCAAGGGATTATTTCTCTATGACTTCTGTAAATATGAAGAAAAGCCAAGACAATGATGAATCTATATTCTCCAGTACATCAGAAAATGGGTATGGCTAGTATCTATGTGGATAAAACAGTAATTCTTGGAGATACCTAAACTAGGAATGTGATTACTGATGGGGGAAAAAAAAGAATACATAGTATTCAACAGCATTGGACCAGCTCTACCATATACTTCTAGAGGAAAAGACACATTTATAGGCTTTTATTTCAAGAAAAACTAAATAATGTGAAATTATAATAAACTTGGCCTAAAAAAAAGAGGTATATAAGAAGAGTCCATTTGCCCTTTGGCTCAACTGTTTCAATATAATGATTAGTTTTGTTGAATTTTTCTTCTTTTTCTTTGTTATTACAAGGGATTTCTCTCTGGGGTAGAGAAAGAGATACAATGGTAAATATAGGTGATGTGAAAACAAAAGATAAAAACCAATTTATTTTGGAAAACAAAATTACATTAGATTTTAAGATGGCTGTATACTGAATTGAGATGCTGTTAAAAATGTATATAAAATAAAAAATTGTATCTACCTATCAGATTTCACTGTTTTGGAAGTTGATGTAAATATCTTCGTTGTATAGCCTGTCCTATCTCAATATTTTACATACATATAATGCTTTATAAAAACAAAATTAAATGCCAATTCATAGCATGCACCATCATATACCACAACAGACACAAAATGCTTTATAAAAATAAAATGACCCTCCAATTCATGGTCTGCCCTCATTATAAACCACAGTACTCTAAAAAGAATTAGCTGTTTTGATATTACAAAGCTAGTTAAAATAGTTTTCTATTTAAATATACCTTTTATTCCTCAACTCATTCTGAAGTATACAAAATGAGTCAAATAATGATGATTTAAAGTAGACTTGTACTAAGATTAAGTAGTTCAAAATACAAATAAGAAATCACACAACAAAAGTCATTGAAAGTGTGTGTGTGTGTGTGTGTGTATGTGTGTTTAATTTCAAATCCTATAGCCCTGTGCACATACTGGAAAATTCTACAGGTTTTATTTCATTGACTTCAGCATTCAGTTGACTAAACACTTTTAAAGAACATTTTGATAATAAAGAACTAAAATATTATTTTTTATCACTGACTAAACACAAAAAGCTTGTCATATTGTGATTCACCAAATGATCGATAAAATTTAGATAATGTTTACTACAAGCTAGGCACTGTGCAATGTACTTTATAATTTTTATCCCATTTGATCCTCACAACAACCCTGCAAGATAGGTCCTAAGAGGGAAAAAGACCCAAGTGACTAGCCGAAGGAAAGAGAAGGTATTTTAGGGGTTTTTTCTCCATGGCATTAATGGTGGTTTTCTGGTGTTCTGCCTGGTTGATATGACAGCATTCATGTCTGATGGCATACTGAGGTCATATAATGTTTTTCCTGCTCATATCCTTGCTCTGGTCTTTATATGTATACTACAGCACAGCAGCCACATGTAACCTCACATGCACCTCAGAATAATGTGAATTCAGACATACAAATAGATTTGGTTTGTTTCAGAGTTTGTTTCCTTTTTTTCTCTTCTTTACTGCCCCTGAAATCATAATAAAGATTAATCTGCAGATGATCCAATTTGTTCAGTCACCTGTTTTGTGCTGGTACAGTAAGAACACTAGGCAGTGGCCAGTCTGATATTAACCCACTGGGATAGGAAAATGAGTGTACTTCTCTGTGTCTAAGTTTCCTCATTTTTATTTTCTGTGGTTTTTTTTTTCCTTAAAGGAGGAAAGGAGTCATTTTTAGGCTTTAAACAGTGATTATTCCAGTGAAGAATTGATATACACAATGGTATTTTGTTATAAGAAACAAACTGATAAAATAATATTGTTTTGGAGCAGAGAGTGATAATTTCTGGCCAATATGCCCTTATGTAATATATTGGGCATAGAAAAAATAATGAAGATAGTGCCATCACTTAACTTTTCTATATTTCACTTTCTTTAGTAAAAAATAATTGCTCAGGTCCTTTCTTATTCTAAACATCTTTACATATATCCTGGTTCTCTCACTTCTCTCCTCCAATGACTAACAGAGGAAACAAAAACATTGTTAGTTCATTTCCAACAGTCAGTACAGCCAAATCTTTTTCAAAGAACCTCTGAGTTATACTGAATGAGTGAAGTCAAAAAAAGTATTTTTTAGGGTTTAAATAACTGAGATGAAAACTCCTTTATCAATTACACTTCAGAAGAATAGGATGCTCTCTATTTTGAAATATATGAAGACAAAATATTTGTATTTCTTTAGATAAAAAATGACCACAAAGTTAAATAGCTCTTTAAGATTTAAGAAATGCTTCATAATTGATTATCTGTTATCAAAGGATGAAATATAAAACTGAATCTGATGGCAGTATAAAAAACCCCTTAAACACAATAATTATGATTCTCAATAATCTTTAGCTAAGCAGTCACCTAGTATTCCATATCACTTCTGTAAGGCAAAAGATGTTGAATTATTTCTTTTGTAATTATTAAAAAAGAAAGAAAAGGTGTCTGGAACAACAAAATAATCCTGACTGATCAAGTTACTGCGATAAATTTAAAGCTTTAAGGACAACTTTAAACCAGAGATTGACATAACTAAACAAAAACAAATCAGAGTTTTACTTAGTATTATTTTTTTCAAGCTCACATTACATAATAATGTTATGAAGTACAGACAGAATTTTAATATATTTAGTGAATCAAGATCATCACTTCTAAGTATGTTAATGAAAATAATACAGTATCCTTTCTATCTACAGCTCAAACTCCAGAAAATTATACTACCTTTAAGCCAATATTCTGTTTTCAGAATAGATCACTACGGAAACTATGATGTCACAAATGAGATTTGGATTTCATATGAGAAATGTAAGACATTTCTCAATTAAAGCAATAAAAAAAAATCTGATTTTCCCCTAGAATTTATTAATGGCTTTTGAATAGAATCTAAGAATACATCTAATCATCTGTTCACCTGGATGGAATAAGTTTCTGTATTCTGCTTACAAAGAAATACACTATACAGAAATCCATACTTATGGGATTCATAAATAAGGAATTCTTTAAGTGATAACTGATAATCCCAAACAGATTAAGGAAGAATCAGAAACAACTTAGAATCTTCTATAAACCTAATTAATCAATCAACAAGTTATTTATTAAGTTTGTAGACAACATGCAGATATAAAGAAAAACAATTCCTACTCCAAAGAAATATTCTACGTGCATGAAAATTCCCTATAGGAGAATTCTCTGCTTGAAAAGAATTGTTAGGAAAACTGAAAAGAGGTATGGCAAAAATTATATCATATTCCAAAATAAGCTCAAAATAGATACACAAGACTCATATTAAATGTCACAAATATTAGGCAGTCAAAGAATATAAACAATTCTAAAAAAAAATCACAACACAAAAACAATAAAATATTAACAATCTCCAGATGACCAATATTAAGAGAAATGGAAATGAAAATAATCCTGAAAGATTTCACCTCATATTCAGCATAATGGCAAAAAACATAAAAGATAGGGAGAGTCAATTTTGATTGGCTGTGGGAAGATGGGAGACATACTAATACTCTACTGGTGGAGCTGTGATTTAGGATTAAATATTTGGGGAAATAATTTCAAATTACGCAAATAACTTGACAAACACCCATATTCTTTGACTCAAAGATTCCATGACGAGGCATACACCACAAAGTGGTAATTAATAAAAAGAAAGGCCCCACAGACATCAAAATATTTATAGTAACACTTTTTGTGGAACTGGAAACAAAGTATAGAATCCCCACAGATTTGGGCAATGGGTAAAAAAAAAAAAAATGTAGTACATTACAGGTATAAAAAGAATATACTGTATAAGAAATTACACGTATGATGAATACAGAAAAGGATGGAAAGACTTACATGAGTTGATGCAAAGTGAAGCAAACAGATCCTGAGGAAAATGTATGTATTATGATAGCAGTAATGTAAATACCAAGACTCACTATCACAAAACAAAAATAAGTGTTACAAAACAATAAACAACAAGGACAGTCACAGAGAAGAGATATAAGAAGACAGTTTATGTTCTCCCCTTCCCTTTTTTTATTATCTTGATCATTTTTGTTTATTTCTCTTGTATTTATTTAATGCAGTTTTTTTTTTAATTATGTGGGATAGTTCTCTGGGAGAAAACAGCAGAGTAATACATGGAAAAATTTCAGTGATGCAAAAATAAAATCTCAATTACATTTTTTAAAAAACTGCAACATTAAACAATGAGAACACAATGCAGTCTGGTACTTTATTTGGCCACTGCAACATGGAGCAGTCTTAACCAAGCAAGGGACAGAGAGAATCAAAAAAGACAGAATAGTAATTTTTATTAGTAGTAAATTTAAAAGCTTTTGCACAAATGCAGAAAAAATGAGGTGAAATGCAGGTGAGTTACAGGGAGTCACTGTAACAAATATTCTGGATGAGATTTTGCTATCTAGGATATACAGGGAATTAACACAAATATGTAAAATAAGTAATTCCCCAATGTTTAAGTGGATATGAACTATTATTAGCCACGTAATGAAAGTATGAGCCACATGAAAGACTGTTGCAAATCACTAAATAATGCAAATCAAAGTAACTGGGATTTCACCTCACACCTAGAAAATTGGCAAAGATTTAAAAAGTATGGAAAGTGTCGATGTTGGCGGGAATGTGGAAAGGTAGGCACATTGCTATGGTGACTAGTAAAGCTGTGAACTGTTAAAGTCATTCCAGAAAACTAGTTAGAATTATGTTTTTAAAAAACTGAAATACTTACACCCCTTTATCCCATAAACTCAATTGCTAGTCATTAACTCCAAGGAGGTGAAAGAGAGATGGTTCTCCCATACACTAAAATATTTTTAGTAGCAATTTCTGTGGTAGCAAAAACAAAGGGAAAAAAAGCAGATGCCCCAAAACTAGGAATGGCTGAATTAATTATGGTACATGGCTATAATGGAATGTTCAAAAAACATGGGAAAATTTGTATGAACTTATATGAGGATAGAGGCAGCAGAATTTAGAAAACAAGAAACACAACTACTGCAGAGACTGTACCTGTTAATTTTCCTAAGGGGAACTCAGCTGGCGAGGAAACTATCTCCATTGACAAGTTTGGAAACTTCTCTGCAACTTGAAGTCTCAGAGTGTTGCCTAGGGCACTGAGATTTTTTGGGTTGCAATTGTTTCTGTTTTGGCCAGAAACCCTGAGGATTTTCCCCATTCAGACTGATTTTTTTTTTTTAAACTAGGTAAAGAAGTCATTCTCTGCCTCATAGAATGGGTACTGCCTCAGTCAAACTGATACCTGTTAAAGACTTTAGCTTAAAAAGGCCAAGGTCTTCCACTTTATCCATCCCCAGTTGTCCTGATCTACATCTGGCCACTGGATCCAAATGGCTCTGGAGGACAAAGTGAGGGTGGTGACTTTGCACAGTCCTCCTTCACTTAAATCCAATTCACTTGCAAGACTTGACTTTACTTTTCTAATGTCATGGGTCCTCTTTGAGAAGGAAGGACAAACATCACCTTCCATGTAAACTGTATATAGCCTGAACAAGTCCTGTATTCTTGGTGTAAATACTGTGACCCTAAACAAATTACTTCCTCTCTCTCAGACTGTTTCCTCATCTCCAAAAAGAGAATAATAACAGTACTCGTAGGATAGTTGTCAGGATCAAATGAGGCAAATATGTAAAGTGCTCTGCAAACTTTAAAGTGTTATATAAATGCTAGCTATTATTAATACATTTAATCACTAATATAAGTAATTTAAAGGAGCTGGATAAGTGGGTTTTGGGATGGCCCAAATGATATCTCACGGAAAAAATACTCCCTTTTCTCTACATAAATTTCATTTTAACAAGCTGAGGCATTTAAAAGCAGTTCACATTCCAGCAACAAATTTGGCAGCACTTTTAAAAAAAGAATGTCATGGTAGCATAAATAAGTGAGTCTCAATAAACCTCTAATAATTGTGACAGGAGACATAGCGATTAGAATCTGATACTGCTCCCACACCCCAATATTCTTTACCAAAAAAACAAAGGGCTGGACTAGATGAATTCTAAAGTCTCTTTAAGTTTTAAATTGATGATACTACCCACACTGCCTTCTCCCTCAAAAACTTTTCAAATGTTATCCTGCTAAGGAAAAGAAAATCTCAGCCTGAGGGGTACATCTGGATTGGGAAGGAAAAGGCAGTTGAGAAGACTTTGCTCCGATGTTGGTGGCAACACCCCTGATTTTATGGATAAAATAACCTCCATCTTCTTTCCCTAGCTTTAAGTTCCATAAAGTCATTGCCCTATTCCAGCAGCAAGAGCTATGTTGAGATCAGTGAAGGAATGAATAAAAATGGAAAATTATTCGATGTATAGTGTACTTTAATAAATATTTCTTGACGGAAAAACATACTCCATATTTGTGTATAGTAGTTGGTATCACCAGACCACACTAATATCGCTAAAGCACTGCAAAGCAGACTTCACTGTAATATCAACACTCATAAAACATGAATGGGCCTCATGTCCAGTAAGGACAATGATAGCCCACCTGAGTTTCAATTCAGCCCACCACACTGATGAGCTAAGCAATCATGCACAAATTACTTCATGTCTATGAGCCTCAGTTTACTCACCTATAAGAGAAAGGGGTGGAAATGATAGCACTTGATTCACAGAATGGCTCTGAGGATCCAATCAGCTAATATATACAAAGCTCTTTGTCAAACTTAATGGCTCCCAACAACAATATGGATCATAACCCCACATTTTTTTCATCCTGTATAATCTATTTCCTTTCACAAATTCTCTAAAGGGGGCCCCAACTAAGATGCTCAGGGATCTTCTAGCTTTTTTGACATTGACTGAATACAAATGTAGCCTGGGGTCACCCATTGTTTTAGACAACTTGCTACGCTGATTACACATCTCTCTCAATGTTCTTTATTTTGATTCTGTGGTATAATCCTTAGTTGGTAAGATATTACAAGCTCTTCGTATAGCCACATGTAACTATTCATTACCTTCTAGGTAAAATCTCCATGTTAATTTACTTATGTTTCTAGTTAGTACCTCACCTAAACGGAATATAATTCCTTTTGATTAATTTCCATTTTTTTGTTAATTAGGAAGTTGAAGGCTTTGGTGAATTTTGTCTCATAAAGCAATCCTAGTATTGATAGATTAATAAATCACTGGTTTAAACCAAAAAGTAGCAACTATAATAATACTTACGATTAATTATTTTTCTCTTTTTGCGAGGCAATTGTGGTTCAGTGACTTGCCCAAGGTCACACAGCTAGTATGTGCTGTGTGTTGTGTGTCTGAGACTAGATTTGAACTCAGGTCATCCTGACTTCAAGGCCAGAGCTCTACCCACTGCACCACCTAGCTGCCCTAAGTTTGAATTTTTTTCCTAGGAAAATGGTGGTTTTAAAGAATGGTCAATTATTAATTAAATTCAATAAGATCTATGAATAAAAAGCAATGTTAAAAATTAAGTAATTCAAACATCCTCAAAGTTTCACATTTAGAAATTTGAGTATCTATTGCAACAAATACCATTACAAAGAAGATTCAGTAGGACAAAATTATTTCAACAAAACAGAGGACAGCCTCTAAACTAGTCCAAAGTACTTCGTATAATGAATAATGTAATGTAAAAAAAAAAATTGCTTCCTCGGATCCTGGCTCAATTTGCAGTCACTTATAGTAACACAAGTACATCTTTGTTGTTAACGCTAAAGGCCGAAAAGGGGAAGAAGAGGAATTAGTATAATTTTTTGGGGGGTGGGACAGGAGGTAGAGATGGGGTGATAGTAGATACGACACCTTTAAAAACTCACTGACAATTTCTAACTCAAACTTTTAAAACTTCATTACTAAAAATCCCAATGAGAGACAACAAAGGAAATAAAGAAGTGTGGGTGGCAATTCTAATTTTCATACTGAATTCAAAGGACATTAATTCCTTGTTAATACAGAACAGAATAGATAAATCATAACTACATTATCATTCTCCCCATTCTAAAGACTGGAAGATGATTTACAGCAACGTGTTGAATAAATCTACAAACAAAATTGTTGTTATTCTGTAGTTTCCCTATGTTGGCTAAATAAAAGAATATGGACAAAAACTATATTCCACATACAGTGAGGGATTGTACAGTGAGGGAATACTCACATCAATAATACTGTTGTTCAGTCATTTCAGTTGTGTACAACTATTTGTGACCCCTTTTGGGGTATTCTTGGCAAAGATACTAGAATGGTTTCCCATTTCCTTCTTCAGCTCATTTTACAGATGAGGAAACTAAGGTAAACAGGGTTCAGTGACTTGTAAGGTGTCACACATCTAGTAAGTGTCTGAGGCAGGATTTGAATTCAGGTCTTCCTGATTCCAGGCACCACACTTTATCCACTGCACTATTTAGCTGCCTCTACACAAATACCAACATAATATCAAAACAAAATACCAATAAAATAATTTGGAAAGGACACATGGAGTTAGCTTTCATACAATTTTAAAATTACATTAATTTGAGGATTTAAAGATTTAGAGCTAAATGGGATTCCTAGGCCAACCTCTCTCATTTCACAGATAAGAAAACTGGAGCCCAAGCATGGTAGAATAACTTGCCTGTGATGACAAAGGCAGTAAGCCGAGTGTCCCTTCTTTGTGAAAAACTTTTCAAAAGCTACCTAATGACAATCAAGTCAAATTCAAATTTTTCGATCTGGCATTTTTTTTTTTTTAAGAACTTTTCTCATTACCTCCATTTCTAGTACTCAGACTGGAACATTCTGTTTTCTGAACACAGTTCTTTTCTCATGTTCTCCTCTTCTTTAAATCACTCGAAGGCACCTTCCTCTCAAGACTAGTGAATTCCTGTCTATTCTTCAAAATCAAATGCTATCACAGCATCATAAATTTAGAGCCAGAACAGATTAGGGATTAAGGCCAAAAGAGTTTAAGCAACTTGCTGCTCAGGGTCAAACAGCTAGTGCCAATGAAATGATCTGACTGCAGGTCTTCGTGACTTCAAGTTCAGCACTTTATCTATCACATCATGTTACCGATATCTTGTTTAAGATACCTTCACCTGGAAAGTGTTGTTGACTAGTCCAATCACATATAGCACAAGGACTGTACCACTCCTGAGCGGATATCATGCATTACAGGTGTTATTTGTGCATGCCATATTCCCAAATTAGACTATAAACTCAAAGAACACAGGATATCTTCGTCTAAACTCAGAATTCCCCTACAGCATCTAACAGTGTTACCTACATAAAGGAGGTATTTCATGTGTAAGTTAAAATATATAGTCTTTCTGAAAATTGAAAACCTGCTATAAATATCTAGTGATTATCATCAGATTAATGAGACAGGGAATGGAAAGAAAGGAACGGCTATTTTAGAGCATATTTTAGAGAAAAACTTGGAAACTGACCAGATAAAGGAAAGGTAGAAGAGAGATGAGTCAAAGGTTTCAAGTCTGTTTTATTGGCCTGTGTCATTAAAAAGATCATAATATGCTAAAGAACCGGGATCATAATATTATTATAATATTAGAGCTCAAAGGGATTTTTGATTGTAATAATCTGCTCTAAGAGCAGAAAGGTGCCACAGTAGATAGAGCACTGGGCCTGGGGTCAGGAAGACCTGAATTCAAATCTGGCCTCAAACAATGATTGGCTGTGTGATCCTGGGAAAGTCACTTAACACTGTATACCTCAGTTTCCTCACATGTAAAAAAATGAGGTAAAGAAGGTAATGGCAAACCAGTCTAGTATCTGTGCCAAAAAAACCCCAAATGGGGTCACAAACAGTTGGAAACAAATGAACAACAACCTGATCTAACCAAGTGGTGGGCTTTGGAATTAACGTAAAGACCTGTAAACTTCTGTAGTGACAGTTACATAAGCAAAACTGAATATTCTATAGTTTGAATAAATATCTGACACCCAAGATATTTTTCACACAAGATATAATATTAATAACAATAATAAGATAATAAATATGACTTATAGATATAATTGTCATTTAGTAAATACAAATTCATTTGTAACTTACTGAGTTCACAATAACTATATGCAATCATATTTTTTCAATCAACAAACAAATTTAATAGCTATAGTGGTTGGTATCGACACTTTTCTGATGTAAGCTACAATAAGAGTCAAAACTATAATCCAGGTCTCTGAAGTCTCCAAAATGCTTTCCATCTTCAAAATGCCTATTACACTGCTAAGCAAACAGGTAATAAACAATTAAGCACTTACAATGTGCCAGACACTGTGCTAAGCAATAATACAAATATGCAAAAAGATAGTCCCTACCCTCAAGGAGCTTACATTCTACAAGGGAAGACAACCTAGAAAAGAAGCTAAAAAGCAGAGAGAAAGGGAACAGGAAGGGCAACTGCTCAACATGGAATTATGATGGAAAAGTCATAGAAGTCACAAAGCAGTAAAATCAGGAAGGAAATGATAGGTCAGTGCAAACCACCTCCTGAAGTGAAGGTTTCAGTACAAACCACCTCCTGAAGTGAAGGTTTGGGAGTTCATGGCTCTGCCCCTCAATTACACATTTCCTACTTAGATGTGCTACTCTTGGACTTCTTCACCATGCCTCAGAAAGACCATCATTGGAAAAAATGTTATCATCATGCAGTATCAGTCCTGGTACTCACACCTTGTCACTGCTCTTTGCCATTCTTAGTAGAGGGAATATCCAATGAACCCAAAATCCACCCCTAACCCCACCCCCCCCAAAAAAATCACCAGGCTAAAAAAAAAAAAAAAATCCAATGAATCGATTAGTCACCAGGCTAAAAAGTCTTCATTCTTTAATGAACACAAGAACTGACAACTATTTATCTACTGAACAGTGTAAGTAAGGACTCAGATGTATAGCAAGATTACTATTCCTTAACCTTCCTTTAAAAAAAAAAGATGCTTATTCACTCGTACAAATGGCAAGAAGTTACACTTTAAAGGATTTATGTAAGATACTCCAAAATAACAATTTTATAAAAATTGTCTCAATAAATAAATAAAAGTTTTCCATGCAATTTACAGTGACTTCACTACTCAAGCTAGAAGTGAGAAGACAATTTTTTACACAAATGTGTGCAATTATATTTCTGTAGTTACATTTACAACAATGTACTACTCCCAAAACATAATATTTAATTTTTTTAATAAAGCTGGTATAGCCTTCATCTATTACTAAGCAGTCTGAAATCATTTAACATGGTAGTCTAAAAAGCTGTCATCTATTATGTCCACTCCTGCCCTCCCCAATGAATAAAATTCAGGCATCCCTTAGAGAAGAAGAGTGAAAGGTTAGCCAATTTTAAGAAAGTCACAGCTAATTAAACCAACTTTTTTAGGTAGAAGTTGTATCAAATGTTTATGTGATCTGACACACATAAATCCACTTTATCGTCCCTGAGAAAGAAATCAACATTTCTCTATAAATAGCATTGCACAAAAGAAAGAGAATTACTCACATTGGAGGGATAAATATAAAATCAAAATGTTTTCCCAACATTAATTGGACTAGAAATTGATAGGTCAGGAATCAAATGGGAAAATTCTACAAGAAATATCTAAAAATTATTACTTACTGCAGGTACCAACAATTTTTTTACTTCTTCAACAGCTCTCTTCAGTTTGATTTCTGCTCTATTCTGAGCATCTTCCACAGTGATTAGTACATGTAAATCTTCATTTAGGTGCTCCCAATTAGGTTTGCCTCTGTTTTGTTCCTCCTAAAAGAAAATAAAATAATACTTATATAGATCTACGACCTAGCTGATACCAATTCTATTCAATAATATCAAACATCCATTATTTCACCTTCTGCAAAATCCTGTTTCATCATCCCACTGACATGGAGGTGATGGCTTGAAGAGTTACAACGGTGAGAATAAATTATGTCAGGTTCTACCACACTGGAAAGATGTAATGTCTGCTGTTCAAGGACCAACCTAGATAATTGCAGAAGGCTGACTGAAACATAGTAATTTCATATACTGCAAAATGTAATAATAATATATTGTTACAAGGGCAATGAGGTGTTCTAGACAGAATGATGGACTTGGGAGTTACAAAGACCTTGATTCAAATCCTACCTCTAATATTTATTAGTTGTATGAACCCAGACAAGTCATTTAACCTGAGACAAAGAAAACTTTCAAAGAGTGAAAATTACAAACCATTGTAATGTGCAAAGATGGGAGCTCCATAGTGACAAAATCATGGGTGCTTGGTATATTGACAAAGAGAGTAAGAAAATTAATACCCTTAGTTCTGATGAAGGGGGCAAATCATCTGCTTGTATTTTTTTTCCTATTCAAAGCTTTTAAAGGATATGATGGATGACCATATTGAGTACAGAGAAGAAAAGCCATACTTAGAGGAGTTTAGAAAGGAACTATTCCATATTTTCAACCCAGGAATTTGAGCCTCATTAGCCACAAAGTCAACTTTGGTAGGGTATCAGTATACTGTGAAAATGTCAGTACAGAGTGGTATATGCCACCATTTTGCTATCTGTCCTTTTGAACTAGGGACAACTGCTACAATGGTGATTTGGTCCAAGGAATCCTCTCATTCTGAAATTCATGCCTCTGTCCTAACTCTATAGTAGGCCTGTCTTAAGGTTTTGCAATAATTCTAAGGGAAAAAATTAGGGGGCTCAGGCTCCTTTTCCTCTCTGTTCTGTATGGCCAAATGGGCATACATATGAATCAATAAATCTAATGTCTTTCAAATAATAGGAAATTAATATATAAATGGGGTCACGGAGAGTCAGACATAACTAAAACGACTAAACAACAACAAATTATATAAGACACAATAGAGTAGAGAAGCCAGCTAAAGGGAATTATTAATTATGTCCAAGATATACAGATACCCTCTCCCTCATAATAGAACATAAAGCTAAGTAGAGAACAGAGTAAGTATATACATTAAAAAGGTACGCAAAGCAGCTCCTGGCTACAACAAATGGAATGCAGGAAAAAGGACAAATACAGTATTTTAAAATTATTCCAAAGAAATATTTACAGATCACTTCTTTACCAGGCATGGGTACCAATAGATATGTCCCTTGTAGAAACATATGTTAATTATTCCCAGATAGTATCTGAAATGTAATGTTTGTTATAAAGACAAACATATATAGCCTCTAACAACACACTACAGTCCTGATCCTCCAATCCCACTCCTTAGAAACTGAATTGCAGAAATTTAAAAGTAGGAGAACTTGAGGATCCATTAATTCAATCATCTACCACTAACACATAAATCCCATACAAGTTAGCTTCTGTCTAATGCTTCCAATGCTAGGGAATGTCCTGAAATTGTGGAACATAACAGAGACTGTCATCCTTTCAACAGAATGATTAGGGATTGCTATTTTAAGACAACTTAAAGCTGAAACAGAGCAAGGTGACTGCTAGAAAACTGTGGATGCAGTTATGATGAGTTTTAATGGTTGAGCAAAAAGAAATTCTAGAGTTAAAAAAAATTTCCCTACACAATGTGTCAACTCACAGTTTTCTTGTCCCAAGTGAGGAATCAAAGTGCTGGACCAAGTTTTTTAAATATACGACAACTAGCCAACTTAATTTTTTAAATCACAGGACATTTAAAATAGCCTACTTTTTGTAGCAATGCCTGGCACATAGTAAGCAATAAATGTTTGCTGACCAAATACATAAATCAGGATTTTATCATATTGATACCACTTGTCACATACAAAATGCTAATTCTTTCAAAGAGACACCAGAAAACACTAGTGTCAGCTTATGACTATTATCATGAATGCCCATGATCATGTCAATCCACCTTAGATGAATTCTATCACAACAATGTCCATTAAGTATTTCACTTACTGAAAAATCCTACTAATACCTGGTTAAAAATATAGAGATAGATAGCCCTGTCATGAAGAGAAGGCCACAAGGAGTTAAATAGAAAAAAAATTCTATTGGTTATCAGATTGAACAGATAATTTCATCTTAAAGCTATTAAGAAATAGAGCATCCATTTGCCTATCTCAGTAGTTCGCTCCAATGTTTACTGCATATTCAGTCAAGAATTTGTTCTAAGTAGTACCTAATTGAGAGACCTCTCAATTTACTTAAGAAAGCAATTAGGTCACCCCCTTTGCCCTTTCTTCTCTCAATAAAATGTAATGCCTTTAATTTAAAAGTTATTTTTCATCCTTTGATTCATTTCATATTCTTCCTTAAATATCTCAACTGTGGTGACTTAATAGATAAAATATTGTGAGGCATGACACAAAAGATTTTATACATATACACACATACATACATAATATATACGTGTGTGTGTGTGTGTGTGTATATATATATATATTTTTTTTTTTTAAACACATCCTGGGAAAATTGTAGACATCCCTTTTCCCTCTCAAAGAGAACCTAAAACGTAGACTAATATTCAGCTAAGTTAAGCATGACATATGTGGAGCATCTTCCTTCTGTAGTTATATCTAGCCAATCCTTTACCATCCTATATTGGTATATTATTCTTTATCCCTAAGCATACCAGCCACCTCCAATTCTCACTACTGAGTTTAAGAATAATCTTGTAGGGCCATTTCTTTCATTGATCAAGAACAATGAGTTTGAATCATTACTTTAAATTATGTTTTGGTTCTAAATTCTCTCCTAAAGTGTTCAAACCACAGCTAAGTCTTTGGGCTGGCCCTGACAGCAATCACCCAGGGAAGGCAACACTGGGAGGAAAGAGTCATTTCATC
>NW_020954953.1:26565722-26568664 GCF_900497805.2 Vombatus ursinus | reverse complement strand
GGGGGAGAGACACAATGAATGTAATCTTCCTCCTCATCATCGCTGGTACCCGCCCGTCCCTGGCCCTTCTTGGAGATCTTCCTCTTGACCCTGCCAGCCCAGCCACCCCCGTAGGGCGAGCGCAGGGAGAAGTCGATGTGCTTCTGGGAGTCGAGGCGCACGATGAAGGAGGGGATGTTCACCACCTGCTTTCGGGCTCTGATGTGCCTCTGGCGGATGAGCACGCACGCGGTGGATGGACTTGGCCAGGCCCAGCTTGAAACCCTGCGTCTGCAGGCGCCGCTCCAGGAAGTCCTCGATCCTCGGGCCCAGGATGTAGTCCAGCTTCATCTTGCCCTCGTCCAGGACGCAGATACCACCAGACGCCGCAGCAGGGCATTGCCTTCAAAGAGCCGCTGCGGGTCTTTCTCGTCCGTGTGAGGCCGCTTTGCGGATCTTGGCCAGCCATACCTCGCGCTTGTTGTAGAGCCCGTACTCAGCCCGTACTCGCCAATCAGCTTCAGGTCCTGCTCCAGGCGCGACTTCTCCAAGGGCCGCTGCGGCGTCAAGCACGTCTTCCGACACACCCAGCTCCTGGAGACCGGCATCTTGGCGGAGTAGGACGGTCTGGCCCGCTCCTCTTACATGCTTCACAACAAGCTGGGAAAAACGAGTCATCTCATCTTTGCATCTAATATCAGATACTACTATGGGAACAGGCAGTCCAAACTGGCTGGACTAGCAAGGAGTCCTAACAGAGGAACAGTGTTGGGAGTGGCGCGTTGTGAAAGAGGGAGGGAGAAGAGGAGCATAATGCCATCAGATTAATCAATGCCACAATCTCAACTACCACTTCCTATCAAAACCAAGATGGAAACCAAAGGGCTGGTGTGCCCCAAAGCCCCAGGAATAGCAACTCTCCTTAGACAACTGTTAGTAAATAAGCAGTTATTAAGTGCCTACTACTTGTCAAACACCATGCTAAGTACTAGGGACACACAGAAAGGTAAAAGATAGTTCCTGCCCTACAGGAGCTCACAATAGTTACGATAACATGCAAACAATTGTGTACGAACTATATATATACATACACACACACACACACATATATATACATATATATCTCGAAAATAATCTAGAGAAGGCAATAGAATTAAAGGGACACAGGGTATGCTTACTGCATTTTTTTTAACTGTGATTTTAGCTAGGACTGAAGAAGTCAGGAGGCAGAGATGAGGAAGGAGAACATTCTAGGCATGGAGACTATCCAATAACAACGCCTGGAAGCTGAGAGACTGAGTACCTTCTTCGTGGAAGAGCAAGGTCTGTCTCACTGCATAGAAGAGTATCAAGGGTATAAAGTAAAAAAAAGGTTAGAGAAGGAAGGCAGCCTGTGCTAGATCTTAACAGACTCAGAATGCCAAACAGAAGGTTTGCCAATGACACACAGGTAAACCTAAAAGTTCAAGGAATAGTACAGTTGATTAGAACACTGACCCGGCTTCAAAATCGGGCTCACTGTCATCACACAGTGAAATACCTTTACAGAGATGGGACTTCCTGCTTGCCTCTGCACATGCTAGCCCTTCCTTTCCTTACCATTAACAACTAGGAGCCGGAAGACAAAATTTTCACCAAAGTTCTTGACGTTGTCAATGGCTCATCATCAGAAATGGATATGGTTTTATCAAAGGAAATGACACTGAGGAATATGCATTTCTACCTCCACTCTAAGGAACACTGGACCTTTCCATCCGCTTTAAGACTAAAACATCCTGTGTTTTTTCTTACATTTTAGAAATTCAGCTCCTTTAGAGCCAGTCTTGATTTTCTATTTGTATCCCCAGCACTTAGCACAATGGTATTTTGTACGTACCAAGTGCTTAATAAATGCTTTTTTCATTCACTCACTGAAGTAATCAATATTTGGATACTATAAATTCATAGTTAACAGATTAAAAAAGGAGTAAGTTATAAGAGGCAGCCTGACATAGTGGGTAGATAGTTGGATCAGGACTGAGACAGACCAAATACTACCTCCTACACAAACAATTCTGTGATGCTGAGCATAATCATTTAATCTCTTGGTGTCCCATGCAGCTCTCACAGAGAGGGCATAGACCTGCTTTAGTTGAGAAAGTTACTCCCTTTGACCTCCCTACATCAAACAAATCATAGGTAATGTCAAAAAGAGAAGAGTAAGACGTAGATGTTATGTAGAAGCAAAATACAGGCCGTACTAAGTCTTCCTAGATACATGAACCTCTTATTTCTTTTGTGCTTAGTTTGCTGTTTCTCTAAGAAGTGCTCATCATATTTTAATTTGTATTAAAATAAACTATTATGTGACTACGGCCTGGCATATTTTCCTCTTTTTTTTTAAAAAATGTATTATCTAATAGTTTACCTATTGTTCTAGTTTTGGTTTAAAATAAACAAAAACAAACAGCTCCAATCTCTAATTATTTGTCTTTTTTTTCCTTTCAATTTTGATAATGTTTTGGACTGGGGGAATTTGGTGTTTAGGGTTTGTAAATGTTAGTTTTCTTTGTTTTTTAATTGTAGGTCTAATTCATTGATCTATTCTTTAAGTGTGTTGTAGATATGTTGTGTTTGGAAGCAAAGCATTTTCTTCTAAGGACTGTTTTGGTAACATTTCACCAATTTTGGCATGTCGTCTCATTGTTATTTTCTTTGATGAAATCATCTTTTCTTTAATTTGTTCTTTGATCCCAAAATTCCTGAGGATTGAGCTATATAGCTTCCAACTAATTTTAGTCATTTCTTTAATAGCCTTTTATTAAATGTTTTATTAAATTCAATAAAGGATGTATTAATATTTTTTCCTTCTTTCACTTGAGGCCTTCATGTGCTAAACATACCCTCTATCTGCTTAATTCATAATTTGTTTATAAATGCAAGTGAAATGAGATATAAATAACATTTTAAAAATTCCTCCCTAG
>NW_020954953.1:26560285-26565649 GCF_900497805.2 Vombatus ursinus | reverse complement strand
GACCTGAATTCAAATGCAGCCTCAGACACATCACACTTACTAGCTGTGTGACCCTGGGCAAGTCACTTGACTCCCATTGCCCAATCAAAAAACAAACAAAACAAAACAAAAAAACCTCAAATTCTCAACATACTGACAAACATTACTTCCACACATGAATAAGTTTAGTCAGTGGTTAGAGTATGATAAAATAAGTATTAGAATAGCTTCTTTTTCTTTGATTCCTTTAACTTGAAGGGGAAAATTTTAGAAGGCTAATATAATTGTGAATCCAGTGTTGTTGAAATTGTCCTATGCATTGTTAAAAAAAAAATCACTGACCTATTACTAACAAAACAATATTCTACACAAAAAGTAGCTTAAAAATATTCTATGTGTGGTTAGAAATCTACCTCTGCTATTTTTCATTAGGATTCTCTACACATTTTCCAGAATGTTACAAAGATTAATGCTTGCTTTAAATAAACGTTTGCTTCTCCATTGTATTTTTATCTTTATTTAGCATGACCTGAGAATTCAACTACATCTAATAGTAATCACTCAAAATTAAGAAGGGAGACAAAGAAAAAAAGCTTATAATTTCTTCATCAGAAACTATTTTAAGCAATCTCAAGAGGAATATAGAATTCAGAAAGAATTTTCAACATTTCATCATGCATTTCATCACGCATAATGAAAACATTATGCTCATATAAAAATTCTGATAATACTCCTAAAACATGCCATAAGATGCATAACTGTTGATATACTTAAATGGAGAAGTGTTATGATTTACCTACTGCTGGAAAAGATATAAATGCAATTTCAAACTGAAGAGACTTGCCTGAACATGAACATCTATGTTCACTATTTCAGAATATGCTTTAATCCCTAATTATTTCTATTTGGCTAAATAATAGGGTAATTAAATTATGACTCATACAAGTACAAATAAAATATCCTATACACTTAGGTCACCTTATTACCACCAAATTCCTTAACTTTAATTGAAATCAACTGTATTTTTATGTATTTGCACTGACTAGGCTCCCCACCAGGAATATTCTTCCCTCCTTACTTACCTTCACCATTTAGTTTCCTGGGTTTCTTTCAAGATTTAGCTCAAATCTCATGTTCTGCAGGAGGCCTTTCCCAGACCTCCCCCAAAGCCAACTGCTAATGTCTTTCCTTCAGAGACTACCTTCCATCTGCTCTCCCTGCCTCATTCCTCTCTCACCAGCACAAAAAAGGAAAAATAACCCCACATCTATTTTAAAAAAAATTTTTTTAATAATTATTTTCATGTGCATTTTAATCTATACCACTTAGTGGTACATAGTATATAAACTAGTGTGTATGTGTGTGTGTATATGTTAGTATATATAGTAATATGGTAATATATAATACATCAAGTGATAATGATAGAACGTTTACAAAAGGCTTAGTTTTCATTTTAAAATTAATTTTAAGTACATGTTTGATGTATGTGTAACTGATATGATATCAATCAACAAACATTTGTTAAATGCCTATGTGCAAGGCATCATACTTGATATTGAAATTTTCTAAATCCTTAAGTTTTCTTTTACAAAGGCTAGGCTGAATTAGTAAGTTGTCCAAGAAAAACTACATAGTTGCAGAAAACTTTTCACACTTTTTTACCCCCTACCCTCAAAAAACATACACCCATAAAAACCTGACAGATCTTTGTAATTTCTTGATGCACAGAATTTTTATGACTTAAAAATTATTTTGCGCTGAGAGGCATTATGGGCAGGGACATTGAGAAGACCCTTATAATCAGGACTGGCATAGATAGATACTAGTCCTACTGATGACTTAAACTAGCTATGTAACCCTGGGTTAGTCACTTACCTTTGAAGAACCCTGTAAGTTGCCACTTACTAACAATAAATTATTTAGTAGTAATAGTTATAATTTAGTTATAATAATTAAATTAGAAATGAATAGTCAATTTGCATTTATAGAGTATCTACTCTAGGAAAAAAAAATAAACCCCACCCAAACTATTCTTTCAAACTAGATTTGTAACTCATTAAATATATGCAGAAACTGCTGTTTTCCAGTGTGTTAAAGCATGATAGGATTAACAAACTAAGATTCCTTTACTAATGAGGCCTTTCCTGGAAACATCCAGATGGTATGAAGAAAACAAACAAAAAACGTCACAACATTCCATTGCTGACTGTGGAATAACATAAAGGAATTCTATGCCAAAGGACTGACTTTGTTTTTATTTTCCATAACGTATATAAGATAAAAAAACAAGTCTTATCAAATACATGAATCTTTTCAGTTTAGACAGTCTTCTTAGAAACAATTTCAAGACACTGAGTGTTGATAATTACAATAGAATTGTCCCACTTCCCTCACTGCATAACTATTTATATAAAGCAACTCTTAACTCATTTGTCAGAAATTAACGTATTTTTTTTAACATGTGTTTAAAGAACTCAGAAATTTTGTTTGAAATTTCATAGGAAGATTTTTACATTATAAATGTTACTTCTGATTGAACATGGCATTTTTCTTTGAAGGGAAAACTACCATTAGAAGTAGATATAAAAATGTTTGTAATTATTTAAGGTTTTAACTAAAATCTTTCATTTTAAATAATTTTCCTTAAACACAGTTATGATCATGTCACACCTCTATTCAATAAACTCCTTATTATTCTTTTGTCACTGTTTCCCCATTCACTGCCCAGCCGTTAAAAGTTTGTTTTTTTTTTTTTATCACATATATATGTTCACAGGTTGCTTCAACAACTTTAAATTCTGACAGAGGAAAACGACATTTTTTTACTAAACACTAAAATGTAATTTCATAAAGATGATCTTTCATTTTTACAAAGAGTTAAAATTCTCATTAAGTAGCAAGGCTTTCAGAAACAACTTTTGATGAGGAAAAAATTAAATTACCTTTGCAACTGTATTACTCATCCATTTAGGATTATAACTATTTGTTTTGCATTATATTATTCAGAATATTTTCCTTTTGCTTTCAATATTTCAATATTTTATGTTTTTTCATGTGTCAATCTCTTAAAAATGAGGGAGAACCTCAGATCAGCAGTGCTTTCTAAGAAACCCTGGCAGAGAGGAGGGGATTATATCCTTTGTTTATTTTATCACGGTTTTTGATGTAATGGAAAGAGTATTGGACCAGGTCAAAATAGTTGGGTTTGAGCCCCAATTCTGACCATGTTAGATGTTGGGAAAGTTATTTAAGCCTTTTTGAATCTGTTTTCTCATCTGTAAAATGGGAGGATTTAAATGCTCTCAAAGTTTGAGCTCTAAAAATCTATAATATATATATATACATAAATACATACATTATATATATACACACACACATAAATACATATACATACACATACATACATATATACACAAACCTTGTAAGCTTCTGCATACAAGGGAAATGGATGAGGGACAGAGGAAGGATTATTTCCAGATAAGGAAATTTCCTCTCAGCAATCCAACTTAGCACTTTAACTCACAGTCTTAGAGTTGTCTAGAGTACTGTAAGTATTAAGGAACTTGACCAAAATCACAGCCAATAGCCATCTCCATCCTGCCCTCAACCACTCTACCCTTTGAAAAGTGGGTTCATTGGTAACCTTTACTTTATCTTGACTGGAGGCCAGCCTCCAGGACTCTTCCTGGCCATGTGTACCTACATGACCAGTGTTCCCTAACCTTACACTCCATTCTGAACCCAGTTGATCTGTAGTCTAATCCCATTACAAGGTAAAACTCCTCGAAAACAAGGACTGTTTTGCTTACTTGTGTTGCATCCTCATTTCCTGGCACATAATAAGTGTCTAATATGCTATCAGTTCAGTTAAGCGACACAGTGGATAGTGTTGGATTGCAGTCAGGAAAATCTCAGTTTCAATCATACCTCAGACACTTACTAGCCATGTGACACCCCTCTGTACTTAAATTTCCTCATCTGTAAAAAGGGGATGATAATAATAGCACCTACCTCACAAGGTTATTTTAAGAATCAAATCAGATAATGCATATATAGTAAGTGCTCTACAAACCTTAAAGTTCAGTATCTATAATAATAAAAATATTATTATTAATTATCCTAGAGAATCACCTAGAGCACTAAGGGATTAAGTGACTTTAAAATTTTTTGCCAAAACTTTCCCAAGGTCCAAAACAGGAATACGTAGCCTCAGAAAATAATGGTTTCCTGCTAGTTGGAGGTCTTCAGGCGAAGACATTTTTATGAATGTTGTGGAAGGAATTCTTTTTCAAGTATAAGTTGATATGGATGGCCATTGAGGTCTCTTCTGATTCGGGAATTAGAGTTTCTGTAATTTACAAGCAAGTCAACTCATTACATGAGTGAAACTATTTAAACTATAAAACATTCATACAGAAAATTCCTAAATACTATGTTGAATGAATAAGATCATAACATTGTACAAAATATTCTCCTTATTTTAATTTAGACCACCTGTTGCTCACTTATAAGAAACTATACATTGTAATAAATATATTGCTTTCACCTTGGTAAAGTTATAAGACTAATTTGTTGACTCACATTCATCCACCCTTGTGGTATGAACAGCTTAGTCACTAAGCCTTCGTGAAATGTAACCTTGATTACTGGAACTATTCTGGCACTGGAGTGTTTTCCTTAACTGAATTTTCTACTTAAACCTAAATTAATTATTAACATCTTTATTTCACTCTTTACTTAAAATGTTACCATATAGTTGGCTATATATTAAAAATCATTTAATCTCATCTGAAAGGATGGCAATTTTACACTAGACTAGGTGATCACTGAAAATTGTTGGAAGTGGTAGTGCAAGTACAAGGCTATATCCTAAAAAAAATTATTTTTAAATTAATCCTTGATATTGTATTCTCCTGGAATCTATTTTTCTTAATAAAAGAAGATGGGGGGAATCTAGTTCATGGAGCTCTAGTTCATTTTACTACAAGTTAATTTCATCATAAGACATTTTATTATTAGTAGCTATTCTTAAAGAACCAATAAGAAAATGTAAATGAAAGGAAAACTCTAACTTACCAAAAAAAATCACTGTAAGCCAGTAACATTTAGACTGAGATACATTACATGTATTATGTTGTAATACTTTACAACATAAGAAAATGACATTCTGATACTTGTATTAGAATGATTTAATGAAGAACTACTAAAGTCGAAATGTCTTAACTGATAAAAAGGGAGTATTGGAGGTCATCCTATAAGGTAAGTAAGCAATTAACAAAATTTATTTCTTATGAAGGCATTCATAATTTATGAACAAAGTAATTCTGTGGGTAAGAATATATCCTAAAAGGTTTTTTGGTTTTTTTTAAGAGTTACCTATTCAAA
>NW_020954953.1:26540469-26560275 GCF_900497805.2 Vombatus ursinus | reverse complement strand
TTTTTTTTTTTTTTTTGGTGAGGCAGTTGGGGTTAAGTGACTTGTCTAGAGTCACACAACTACTAAGTGTCAAGTGTCTGAGGCTGAATTTGAACTCTGGTCCTCCCGACTCCAGGGCCAGTGCTCTATCCACTGCACCATCTAGCTGTCCCACTATATGCATTTAAAAAAAAAAAAGCATAACAAGAAACAATCAATGCACAGAAAAGGGAATGTGGCTGGATAATTTGTGAAACATGTAATAATGTACTTACTATAATGCCATAAGACCTGTTAAGTATATAGAATATGAAGAAATCTGACAAGACTTTCAATAGATAATATAAAATGTAATAAAAGAATCAGAAGAATAGGGATATAAGTCTTGTGTAACGAGATGAAAAGTGAAATGACCAGGATAAGAACTTTCATAATAATCAAATCAATGTGAGAAAGAAAAAATAAAACTCTGAAAAGACCTCAGAGTTTTGACTAAAATCCTTGGATTATGAAGACTTACAAAGAATGAAGATACATATTATTCACTTTGAGGCAGAGAACTGATGGGTTTAAAGACAGAAACTACACATTTATTGTTATACACTGCCCTTATCTTGATTTACACTTACACACGTGAGCCAGGGCTTTTATACACATATACAGTTACGAAAAGGCTTTTAGTTGAGGGGAGAAAGGAAGTAGATTAGTAGGAAGTGACATATACGAAAAAGAGCATCAATAAAGGATTATAAAATTGAGGCAAAAAGAAGAAAAGGGATAAGAATAAAGTAAAAAAGACAGCAATTTATTACCTGGATAAGCTCTTACATTTTTATACACAAATACTCTCACTAATACTCTACTCTTCATGGTAGAAGTTCAAAATATCTTGAATGGTTTTCATTATTATTAATATCTAAAGATGATGTGAATTCCCATCACCAAAATTATAGGGGGGAAAAAGTGAATATAGGACCTTACTTTGGAATCATCTTGAACAGTGTGATCCTGGGCAGGTTAGTTAAATTCTTTTTGCCTAAGTTTCTTCCCCTACAGTCAACTGGCTACATAGATGGCTTTCACCTTTCCCTCTAGACCTCATTCTATGATCCTTTAATCCCTAACTTACATTATGACCACATAAGAGGAAAAAGGTAAAGAGATAACTAATGTTATAAGGAGAATTAATGGTAGTAGGGTATAAAACAGTTCTTACATCATGAATAACTTGTGTAACATAATAAACTTGGATTTCTATAAGATACTTCCTATTCAATTCTGTATCAGTCCTGAAAAAAATTCTAACCACTGCTACAACAGTTGGAGGAGCCACAGTCACCATTTCCATATTTAGCACTTCCACCAAAGAAAATGGAAAAGGGTTCAGATTCTCCTTGGACATCATTTGTTCTTGTGGGATGGGTATCTGACCTGTTTGTAATTCACCCCTCTACCACCTGCTGTTAGAGCACTGAAGAGGAGGACAGATACAGATTTTAATATCTGATTAAAGTGACAATAAACCTGATAGATGGGGGGTGGAGGTGGGTGGGTGTTGCATTAATAAAGGTCCCCCCTCCCCTGCCCCAAATAAAATTATGAAATTGGACAAATTTTTAAGTTTTATTAATTTTTAATTCCTGAAGAGTCATCTTCCCCTGAATGACTGCCAAAACTAATCTGAGTTTCTGTACTCACATTTATCTGTGTAGCTGTTTAAGCTCAAACTATCAGGCTCACTAATTTACAAAAGTGAAGAAATATAGTTTGATACATATTGCAAAATGTACTGACCAACTAAACTTCATCCCTAATGTTCATATTGAAGGGGGAAAAAAGCTCTTCATTTTAAAAAGTAGGTTTTTAAGTACTTACAAATAAGGGATCATAGCTATTAAAAGGTCAGCTAAATTAGGAACAATGGCTCAATTCCTCACCTACTGATAGGAAAGTAGTTGACAAGGAGCACTGGAGTTGGAGTAAAAAAACATGGAATTTCATCCTAGGTGTTACATTTATTAGTTATGGGATCATAAATTAGTCACTATTTCTAAGTTTCCTCATAATTACAAGTATTGAGTATGATCTTTCTAAGTTTCCTTTGCCCTCTAAAATTAAGTAATTTTGGTTTCAATCAAATATGCATATCGGTTTATGGCATTATACACATGCCCACCACATCTACATGTGCTCCTCATTCTTGGACTTTTAGATTTTTCAAAGACAATGTTTAAGTTATTTTTAATTCTATGGCTAAAAATCGATTTTTAAAGCTGTGAACATGTTAAACACCACAAAATGGCAGAACCAGAAGAGAAACTGAAATGCTAATTTTGTTGAGATTTTATTTTATGTTAAAAAAAATTATTTACCTGAATTATACGATAGCTGTCAATGTATCCAAATTATGAGTCAAATATCTTAAAATGCTGAGTTATTTTTATTGAGGGTAAGATGGCTGTCAAAATGTCTTAAATTTTGATAAATCATAATGCTTAGCATTTCATTTTACAGGTTAACTCATTTGATTTTCACAAATACTCTGAAGTTGGTGCTGTTATTATCTCCACTTTTTACAGATGAAGAAACTAAGGCCAAGAAAGTGGTTGAGAGATTTATTAAGGGTTACAGAACTAAGTAAATACCTGAGGCAGGATTTGAACTTATGTCTTCCAAACTCCAAGTCCAGTGTTCTATCTACTATGTAGATACTTATTGCCTCTTTAAGGTTTATAAAATGCTTTACATATTTTCTCATTTCATTTAAAGTAATTTATCTCAATGAATGCATTAAAAATCTACTCTTTAAAGTTACAATATTAATTATTTAAACTTTTAAAAATCTCTCAACATTTGATAACTCATTCTACATTTGGGTCATCATTATGGGTTAGGCATTCAGGAACCAAAAATAAATGACAGTATGTACACAAAATTTTATATATAAAAATATAAAAAAAAAATTACGTATCAGATAGCTCCTTGGCTTTAAAATGACTCAAAAACTTGTGAGCATTTTCAATAATTCCCAAACATCATGTGATGCCAGAAAAGCTCAGTGGTCCTGTAGATTCCCTAGGTGATAGTCCCTAAAAAGCTTCCAAATTACTCTTAAGAATTTTCTTTCTCCCACTCCTCTCTTTTTAGATAAGAGCAATTTTTGGAAACAGGAATAATAATTAAATATTTAAAGGGGCAGCTAGGTAGTACAGTGGATAGAGCACCAGCCCCGAACTCAGGAGGACCTGAGCTCAAATCCCACCTCAGACCAAACACTTAGCATTTACTAGCTGTGCAACCCTGAGCAAGTCACTTAACCCCAACTGCCTCACAAAAAAAAAAAAAAAAAAAAAAAAATTAACAGCTACTAAAGCATAAAACACATACCTTATGGTAAACAATTTTTTACTCTCACAGGATTCACTGAAAACAAAGCTGTCTGCAAGCCCAAGGGGGGAAAAAAACAAACCTGTATTTTCTTCGCCTCACATTTTCTGGGGTAGATAAATGAGGACATTATCACTGTTTAATACAAGTTTTAACTGAGCACTGTCACTGGTAAGAAGAAAAGTGTGGAACCACTATTTTCCATATCAAACAAAGCAGGTAATTATTAACAGTCATCCTGGCACAATTTCTTATCACCAAAATACACAACTCAGCTAACTTCTTTCAATGCCAGTGCTCTGGTACAACAAAGCAAAGCTGATGTTTCAGGGTCACATTCACTTCTTTAATACACAAGCATAAATTTACTGCTCAGTCAGACACCTGTAATTAAACACAAGCAGAATATAATGCTAATATTGAGGCTAGCTTGCATGTAAGTGGGTTTTTCCCCCTATAAAGATGATTGCCTTTCATTTTATAGTTTCAAGTAGCTACAGTTCACTTAGTTTTGATTACATAGCAATTAGATATGCAAATGGATGAGATCTGAAAAATGCATTTTCAGACTTCAGATTGTGAGTAATCAGGCCCATTCTCTTCTACTATACACACAAGCAGTTCATTAAACAGCTATTGTCTAGAAAACAGCTCCAGCCTTCATTTTTTTTTAAACACACAACCCTGAAAAACTCTTCCTAGGAATATGAGTCTTAGGAAAAGTAAGAGACAGGAGTATCAGGAGAATTTTGATATTATTTAGTTCTGGTTAAGTGTGTTACATACCTTTTTGGCAAACTGAAACAAACATGCCCCCATAGTCTTTTGTGTGAAATAATATGACACTGTTCAAATATACCAGTATGATATAAGAAATTGATGGATATTTAAAAATTCTAACTTTTACTGGGGAAAGCCATTTAGTTTCTGAATTAATGTTTTCTCCTGTAATCACAATCAGATTTTTTTCCCCAGAAGACCACAGGTTTATTCTTACCTATACAAATATTTGTCCTGAACCAGTTTTTATTTTCAGAAATCATGCTATAGTCTACAAATGCTATTCTTTGTAGAGATACTTAAAGAAAATAACAGTTCCTTAAATCCTAACCATTAGTAAGAAATTAAGGTTGTTTCACATTTGATGTTGATCACAACTTGGCCACTTAAATTCAAAGTCTGTTCAAACTTTTCTTTAAACCCATTACTACATACCAAACTGATTTGTTTATTGTTACTATGGTTAAGCAAACTACTAGTAATAAAAACTAGTATAGTAGTGCAATACAAGAGGGCTCAGCTTGGAGTCAGGAATCAGGAGTCAGGATCTAATCTTGCCACTACCATGTAATACGTTGGTGACCTTGAGCAAGTACCTTCAACTCTCTGGGAATCAGCTTCTTCATCTGGAACATGAGTAGATTTAGTTCTAAATCTATGATCTTATGATCCTAACTAAAATGAGATTGCATTTCATTACCTCTTTAGGCTCTGAGTCACGATTAATGAGTTATTGGCAATTTAGAGGAATGTTATCTGAAACACTTAGGGATGAAACTAGAAAAGCAGTACAGTCCCCACTTTCAAGGAGTTCACATTCTAATTAATGGGGAAGACAAGGCATATAGAAGATTTCAGCTGCAAGTCAGATGGAAAGATGTCATGGTCTTTATCTTTAGAATGATGTTCATTTACACCTTAATGTCATTACGCTTAAAAAATCATATTAGGTTCTCAGGTTGAATTATTTGACAATTCCAAGGAATTTGATGACGGAGTGGAAAGAACACTAGTGTTGAAATCAAGAAGACCTGAGTTCTAATCTGTTCTAAGATACTACCTTTGGCAGCTAGGTGGCAAAATGGAGAGGGGGCCAGGCCTGGAGTCCAGAATACCCAAGTTCCCTAAGTTCAAATCCAGCCTCAAAATGTGTGACTCTGGGCAAGTCACTAAACCTCAGTTTCCTCATTTGTAAAATGGGGATATTAATAGCATATACCTCCTACAGTTGTTCTGAATTAATTCGAATGAGATAATAATTATAAAGTGCTTCTTAGCACAAAGTAATCAATATATAATGTTGCTGGTGGTAGTGGTCTTCGTTTATTATTATAATTTTAATTACTATGATTGTTATTACTGTTCCCTACAGCTCCATCACGAACAGTTACCAGGATGCATCTCCACAGGGGTTCATTCTCAGAATAATGGGTGAGGGCACTAGCCTGGAAGCATTACTTTCAAAAAGCTCTTGGTTTCAAGGTCCTAGGCTTCCTCTAAAAGAGTCTAAATGAAGACAGTCATCAAAGTGGTTGTGGAGGTTTGACCAGAGTGGCAAAAGTTGCCTAAGCCTGGCTGGCATGCCCCCACTATGTGTGGAATTTGGTGGAGATGACAGGTTTTCTCAACAAAAGCTTCCTGAGATGATGGTTGGTGGGGTAAGATTGAGAGTGCTGCCACTCCTAGAGCTCGTGTCTGACCATTGCTGGCAGTTGCAATGTCACAAGTGAACTTGTCTTTGGCTTTAGGCTATTTCATCAAAGTCATTCATAAAAATTTGAAAGCATAGATGATTTGTGTCTTATATTCATCAATAATGAGGTTGGAAGGGAGACCAAACATGGACAACAAAACAAGGATCCAAAAAGATCAAGGGATAAGGATGATGGGCAATTAAAATGAAAAATGACTATAAATATAAATCCAAAGCTTGAGTTCAAAACCTCAAATAAATAACAAAATTTAATAAGCATCCACTATATGCCAATCACTGTGGCTATGCTAGGTTTATAAAGAGTCAGTCAATAAACATTTATTAAGCACCTACTATGGCCTGGAGTCAGAAAGACTCATCTTCTTGAGTTCAAATTTTGCCTCAGACAGTAGCTGTGCAACCCTGAACAAGTCACTTAACCCTGTTTGCCTCAGTTTCCTCATTTGTAAAATGGCCAAACATTCTAGCATCTTTGCCACAAAAAGCCCACCCAAGGTCACAAAGAGTCAGACACAACTGAAAAATTACTAAACAACAACAATGCACTGTGCAGAGCAGTGGGGAAACAAATGAAAGGCAAAAGACAGTCCCTGATCTCAAGCAACTCACAGTATAAAGTCGGAGACAATATGCAAACAACTATGTGAAAATAAGTTTAATACAGGATAAATCAGTAGTAACAGAGAGAAGAAAGACATAAAATTAAGGAAAAGCAGGAAAAGCTTCCTACAGGAGGATGGATTTTAGCTGGAATTTGAAGCCAGGAAATTCAGAAGGGTAGAGGTGAGGAAAGAGAGCACACTTTTAGGTATGGGGAAAAGCCAGTGAAAATGCTTGGAGTCAAGAGTTAGAGCATCTTGTTTGATGAACAAAGGCCAGCATCACTAGATTAAAGATAATATTGTGAAGGTAGCACAGGATGGAGTGGAGGTGGGGTGAAGGTAGGTGTGCATGTGCGTGTGTGGGTGTGAAAGACTAGAGAGACAGGGGACAACAGGTTATGTAGGGCTTTTAAAAATAAATGAATGCCCCAAAGGGCTATAAAACTGTGCATACCCTTTCACCCAGCAATAGCACTTCTAGGGCTGTATCCCAAAGAGATCATAAAAATGGGAAAAGGACCCCCACATGCACAAAAATATTTATACCAGCTCTTTGTGGTGGCAAAGAATTGGAAATTGAGAGGATGCCCATCAACTGAGGAATGGCTGAACAAGTTGTGGCATATGAATGTAATGGGATACTATTGTGCTGTAAGAAATGATGAACAGGCAGACTTCAGAAAAACCTGGAAAGACTTGTATGGATTGATGCTGAGTGAAGTGAGCAGAACCAGGAGAACGACGTACACAGTAACAGCCACGTTGTATGATGACTAACATTGATAGACTTAGCCCTTCTCAGTAATGCAAGGATCTAAGACATCTCCAAAGGTCTCATGATGGAAAATGCTATCCACATCCAAAGAAAGAACTATGGAGTTTGAATGCAGATCAAAGCATACTATTTGCTATTACTTTCTCCTGTTTTGTTGTTTCCTCTTTCTGGTGGTTCCTCCTATTGGTTCTAATTCTTCCTTACCATATCACTAATGTGAAAATATGTTTAATGGGAATGTATATGTATAGCCTATACCAGATTGTGCACCATCTTGGAGAGGGAGGGGTTACAGAGGGAGGAGGAGAAAAATTTAAAACTCAAAAGCTTATGGAAGTGATTGTTGATAAATCAAAATAAATTTATAAAAATAAATAAATAAATGCTCTGAGGTGCCACAACGCACCGCATCATATTGGCTAACATGACAAAACAGGAAAATGATAAATATTGGAGAAGATGTGGAAAAATTGGAACACTAATGCATTGCTGGTGGAGTTGTGAATGATCCAAGCATTCTGAAGAGCAATTTGTAACCATGCCCTATGTCTACAAAACTGTGCACACCCACATCCAACAATAACACAACTAGGTCTATATACCAAAGAGATCTTTAAAAAGATAAAAGGATCCACATGTACAAAATTATTTATAGCAATTCTTTTTGTGGTGGCCAAGAATTGGAAATTGAGGGGATGCCCATCAATTGGGGAATGGCTGAACAAGTTGTGGTATATGAACATAATGGAATACTACTGTTCAATAAGAAATGGTTAGAAGGATTTCAGAAAAACCTGGAAAGACTTGCATGAATTGATGCTGAGTGAAGTGAAAAGAACCAGAACATTGTACACAGTAACAGTCACATTGTGTGATGACTAACTTTGATAGACTTCTCTCTTCTTAGCAATGCAAGGATCTAAGACAACTCCAAAAGACTCCTGAGAGAAAATGCCATCCATTTCCAGCGAAAAACTATGGAGTCTGAATGCAGATCAAAGCAGGCTATTTGCTCTCTTTTTTTTGTTTTTTTTCTTTCTTGTGGTTGTTCCCTTTTGCTCTAACTATTCTTTCACAACATGACTAATGTGGAAATATGTTTAATATGGTTGTACATGTATAGTCTATATCAGATTGCATGCTGTCTTGGGGGGGGAATTCAGAACTCAAAAATCTTATGAAAGTGAATGCTAAAAACTAAAAATAAATAAATGAATTCTTTAAAAAATAAAAAGACCCTGATGTTGGAAAAGTTTGAAGCAAAAAGGAGAGGGGGATGGCAGAGGATAAGATGGATAATTAGTGTCATGGAAACAATGAACATGAACTTGGACAGACTTTGAGAGACAGAGGAGGACAGAAGGGCCTGTTATGCTATGCTATGGTCCATGGGGTCACAAAGAGTCAGACACAAATGTACAACAATATATATATGGAAGTGCTTATATGATAATGTTGATGTTTGATAAGTTCATAATACTAAAAAAATGTGCAGTATTTTTTCTTTATCCTTTTTCATAATATGATCTTGATTTTGGTCTTTGCTCTAATTAGTTTATGGTTTAACTCCTCATAGTCAGCTGATTCTGGTATAAATGTCACATCAATAAACCCTCTTTCCGTTCTGTTTAAAAAACAAATAAATAAAAGGTCTCTAAGTGAATTGCAAGTTCAATATGAGTCAACACTATAAGGAAATGATAACCAAAAAAAGATCATCAACAAGAATGCAACAAGAATAAGAAAGTAAGAGATCTTGCTCAACTTTACCCAGGTCAAACTATATCTAGACCACTATATTCAAATTTGTGGGGCACATTCTAGAAAGGACATATCTACAACGTATCCAAAGGAGGGAAACCAGAACAATGAAGGGCCTCGAATGATGGTACATGTGGATACACTAGGTTTCAATAGTTATCTTATTAACTTCTCTGCAAATAAAGTTTGCTCTTTTTTTAACACAGTATTTTTAAATTCCCTAAAAGATTCTGCAAAAGAGCTGTTAAGCCGCAACATTTGAGAAGTGTGAAATACTGCTTTGAAAACAGTCCTATATCTTGTAAGGGCAATCAGATATATGAATTCAAACTGGTCATAACAAAACGGAGGAGTTGATTGATAAAAAAAACTAACATTTATATAGTACTTGGTATGTATCACACTATGTTGAGCACTTTACATTATGTCATTTGATCCTGAACAGCCCTATGAGGCAGGTGTTATTATTATCCTCATTTTACAGATGAGGAAACTGAGGCTGAGAGAGGTTAAAAGACTTGCCCAGGTACATACAGTTAAGTAAGTAAAGCTGGATTTTTGAACTAAGGTTTCCCAGACACCACACCAAGTGCTCTATCCACTGTGCCTCCTACATTGAACAGAGTTAAGCACTCAATAAAAGCTGACTGCAAGAAGAGAATTATACATGTTTTCAACAAATCTCTTATAAACAAAATATAATTTAATACAAGTATGTATAAGGGCATCACATTCTATAGAAAGGGATTTTCCTCCAAAGAAAAATAACCGAACTTCAAAAAAATAAATATTCAACAGTTATTGAATTTAATAAAGCTATTTTAAGTCAGCATTTTAAAAGTAACTTATAAATTCCCACTTAGAAAATTAGTATCTGGAAGAGAAAACAGTTAATAATCATGAGCTTCCCACAACTACCAAACTTCTCACGTTATCCGATTAGTTAAAACAGGCAAAAGGTTGAACCCCAAAGTGCCAAGTTATTGTGAGCTCTGCTGTTGTTGCTTGTTAATAATTTAAAGGCAGAGAAGAGTACAGTGTAGCATGACAAATCATGAGACCTTTGTAAGAATCCAAATTCTGCCCCTGTGAGCTGCCTCCTCCTCTATAAAAGGTGTTAGCTGCTGCTCTATTTACCTCACAGGGATGCTTTAAAGAAAAGCATTTCAAGTTTTGTCAAATTGAAAGCACTATACGAATGAGAACCACTTTCTTAAAAACCAAGTATTTCTTAACTCCATTATATGCTTCAATGGCTTCTCAAACATATACAATCATCTACAGGTTGTGTTTGAAAAGTCCACTTATAAACAGGATGTTTAAAACTTGAGGTACATTTCCCCATAAAAATATTCTGAATTATGGTTATGCTCCAAAGCTAGTCAACAAAAAACCTATTCAAACTGTAACAGCCTTGTACTACCTAGTAAAATCTAATTAGCAAAAGTATTTATAGGAAAATATGTTCAGTACTCTAACTTGGAAAGAAATAAACTTGTCTCCTTCCTCCTCCATCCCCCAACTAAGGTCCAATTGTGAATTCATTCCAGAGTAGGAACTAAACTGTTTCGTGGTACTAGTAAAATGTGGGAGAGTAGGAGTGAGGAGGTAGAAGAGGAGATAATAAAAACCCAACAACTCAATGTCTCTTGGGTAAATTCCCTAAAGACATTTACAAGTAGGTCTCTTTTTACTGTCATCACTTGTTACTTACTATTATGTTATCTCTCTCTCCTTTTCTAGTTCAGTGATACAAAAATCTCACAGCTCTGGCCTACAGTCCTATCCTTGAAGTTAAGGCACAACTCTCCCAACCACCCCCACAACACCATATTGTCCACAAATGTTTTTGTCTGTTGTTGGGATTGTTAGGAAAACACAAAGAAACACAGAAAGACCCTCTCCCCTTAATGTTTTCCCCCTTATTGTCCCTGGAGAGAAAGAAAATTAAATGGATAATAGTTTTTGTATTAAAAGCTTTATACCCTGGGCATGTTTTCCCCAGGGATAAAGTTGGCTTTTAGCAGACCAATCAAAGTGATAAGAACAATGTAACCATATGGAGGTCTTAGAAAAGAAAGCTAGAAGAGTACCAATCATATGATTGTGCTGTCCACTACCAATTGGTATAGGTTTGGCAACCTTAGGAATTGTCCAATTAGTTCTCTCCCATCCCCACCTCCTGCTTGGGCTACAAAATTTATAAAGTCCAGAATAAAAGTGCTAACAAATAAAGGGTTTGCACCGCAGAAGGAAAGACCCAAGGTTCTAGTCCTGCCCCCTGAAACATACTGGTTATGTGAAAAAGTCCCTCAACTTCCCACTACCCAAAGCAACTTCCTAAGTTTAAAAATATAAATAAATTAAATTATAAACATATATATAAATAAGTTTTAAAATATAAAAAAATTATATAGATAAATTAATCCTTGCTGATCTGTAGCAGTACAGTTTCCACACCAGGAGATCCCCATACAAATTAAATGACAGGCCTCAACACTCCTCATGCCCACATATATTATAGGCAGACCATAACACTAGTCTTTTCAAAGTGCTGTGGCAGTTACAAGTCAAGAAAGTATTCTCTGTTGCACACAGCTCTCCATATAAGTTAGAAGTGCAAAAAAGTAAAGTCAATTATTCTAGTTTAGCCATTTTGAATATAATGCTGTACTGAACCAAGATGGTAGTAAGAACGAGGTAAACCATGACAACAAGCAAATTCTGTAACAGCAGGAATTCTATAAAAGGTGGCCAGGTATAATATTGAAAAAGAACTCCCCTAACTAACAGCTAACATTTAAGTTTGGAAACACACTGTAAAAACTGCTGCTGTGCATAAAATTCACAAGTATAAATTAATTTTTATGGTAAGGAAACACATTTTATTACTTATGCATATTTACTCTAGTGGGGAAATAGTTGCCTGAGGAGTCAAACTATATTTATCATTAAACATTTAAAAATTATTTTAAAAAGAGGGAACATTTATTTTATCCATAACATCTTTTACATAGCATCACTAGTATTAAAAGAGCTGTGATTTTGAAAACACAAGAAAATTCTAGGGCAATCTTCCACCAATATAAGACCCAACCTGACCATGACTACAAAAAGTTAACTGACTTGCCAGTCACAGAGATAGCGTTAAGGACAGATTATCAACCCAATTCAACTCAAAAGGCACATTAGCAATGTCTATTAGAAACAGTGACAGAAAGCTAGACAGGAAAACTTGAGTTTAATTCCCATCTCCAACAGAGAGTATGGTCCCTAACCAACTGTCTTAATGTCTTAGTATTCTAGTAACTTTCAGCCCATAAACTGCAGAGACAAAGTACCAAACTATAATGGTAGAGGGAGTTTCCTCATCCAGGAGTTTCTTTTATCAGTGAAATCACAGATCTAGTCCTTATCCTCCCTTATTTGTGCATAAGGTACTATGGCACACTGTACAACCAAATGACAAAATGAAAAAGTTTCTGTCTCAAGGAGCTTAAATTCTACCGGGGGATATACCATTTTAATGGCTAAATATAAAAATAGTAAGGCAAGAAGTCAGGACTAAAACTATAACACAGGAGATGGCACATAAATTGAACCCTGAAGCAAGTTAGATAGTTCTAGCAGGGAGAACCTGTACAAAAGCAGGGTAAGAAAGAAATGCAGTGTTGACTTATGGAAACAGCAAGAAGATTGGCTGGCTTTGAGGACAGAGAAAAGGAAAAAAGTGAGATACCTGTTTGAGTAAAAGGTTTTTGTTTTATGTGATTACTTAATAAAAAATTCCATCTGTTATGAAATGTAGGGGTATATGCAAGCAGAAAAAACTCGATTTCTTTCACGTGACAAGGCTAACCTCAAAGTGCTTCATTACGACGCTGAGCGTCAGTAAGAATAACTAAGAAGAGAGAGTGGATTTAGATCACGCCTGCACAACATTCAGGGTGGCTTGCAGCCCAACAAACGATTTTAGACTGCCCTTGAAAATTGTGGGGTTGCCACTGCACACTCTCCTGTTCGTCACATGATCTGCAGCAACCAACCAAGTCAGTCTGTCTCTAGTCTAACTTACCTGCAGCCAACGTTTAGCCGAAGTTTTTAATTTTGGCCCCTTTGTACTGACAAGTTGTGCAGGTCTGATTTAGATGTTTGTAAATGATGTACTCGTAAGTCAAGGAGTGAGTAAGTTAGTGAGAGAGTGAGAAGGGGGGGAGGGGGAGTGTGTGTGTGTGTGTGTGTGTGTGTGTGTGTGTAAAAAACTATCTTGCTTGGAATACATAAACCATAGCCACAACTCAGTACAACAATTTCAATGTCACTGATGAAATGTAACTGCATTATTTTAAATGATATGGCAGGTAATGAGAAAAAGAATAGCACAAAGACAAAGCTGGGTGCCAAAGAAAACTTCAGATAGCAAACCCTAAGTATAAGTTGCTTTCTAAGTAGTGTGACTGTATCAGTGTTTGTATCAGTATTGCTGACTATATTACACAGTAAAATCTAAATACGTAAAAAAACTTAATAAAAAATTTCATCTTTTATTTGGAAAAATAACTATACTTAACTGATGAATTTTCAAATGAAATATATGACAAATACATTCAAAGTTTTGTATGTATATGGAAAGTAATAAAGGCAATTTCCTACCTTACAGGTAGAAATAAAAGTGTGAAACATATTATATAATCAATAAAGATCAACAAGAACACTGCTTTTAAAGGCAATATTCTTTAGTAGCTGTGGACAAAAATGGGGAAAACAACATAACTACTCTATGCAATTGTTGGAAGTCAAATGGCATGTGGACTTCATGAAAATGCTTAATTTTTGTCACACTTTGTGATTAAGAAAACCTTTTCCAATCAAAATTCCTTATTAAAGAATTTAGAAGAAAAAAAAATCAGTTGACAGTGCAATTATATCAAAATAAGCAATATTCAAATGCTGATTTCTGTCAGACAAGCGGATTAAATTTTTTTTAAAAATCTGTTATATTCAATAACAACTACAAGGTGCTTTAATATTCCCTATCTAAATAGACTACAATCTAATCAAGACAATTTAAAAAGGTCCACTTACAGTAACTAGTGATAAAAATGGATTCTCCCTTTTCAATAAAACTCACAGCTCATTTCATTAGACATGGATGGATAATTAACTAATCCTAGTATGAGACTTATGGCAGAGTAAATTAGTTTAAGTTTCACAAGTTATCTTGAATAAATCAACTCAAGGATGAAACAAAGGGTTTTCAATAAATTATTATTGATTATACTCTTTTTCAAAGTCATTATTTGAATATATGTACTTCCTAAAAAGCAGTAGATTTCTACATTCTCGGGTTTTTGCTAAATTTCTAATATCACCACTAATAAACTTACATTTTTCCTTTATAGAGATCTATTCAGATATGTTCTACATCTGCAGTATATATGAATATATGTGATCTTTATTCCTGTAAAATTACTCCTCTGTGAACTAAACAATGAGAATTCATTTTAAAGACTGCAAATAGCACATTAGCAGAGAAAAACGTTATTTGAAACTTCTATAAATTACAACGGAATCCTTCAATGTTAAATATAGTAAAGAAGTGTGGTAATCATTGATGTGGACGGCTAGGTGGCACAGTGGATAGAGCACCTGACCTGAAATCATAAGACTCATCTTCCTGAGTTCAAATCTGGCCTCAGACACTTACTAGCTGTATGACTCTCAGCAAGTCAATTAGCCCTTTCGCACTTTTTTTCTCAACTATAAAATGAGCTGGAGAAGAAAATGGCAAACCATGCCAATATCTTATCCCAAAAAAGAGTTGGACACAGCCAAAATGACTGAACAAAAATCACTGGTGTGGGTATTTCCTCACTGCACAATTTCTCACTGTATGAAATTTTCATCCACATTCTTTTATTAAGCCAACACAAGGAAACTAAGACTTCTAGGTCCTTTTAAGTGCAACACTTGAATATGGCCTTTATTACTTACTACATGACTGGTCAACCTTCTATGCTGCACGTATTTTTCTCTTTAAACTATTCCTTACTCACTAGCTGTATATAGGTTTACAGACCATCATAAACCTTTCCATTGCTTCCACAACAATGGAGATTGTAGTGTTGTAAGGTATTTTTTGTTATTGTTTAGTGTGTCTGACTCTTCATGACTCCATTTGGGATTTTCTTAGCAAAGATCCTGAAGTGGTTTGCCATCTCCTTCTCCACCTCATTTTACATATGAAGAAACTGAAGTAAATAGGATTAAGTGATTTGCACAGGGTGACATAATTAATAAGTGTCCAAGGCTGAGATTTGAACTCAGGAAGATGAGTCTTCTTGACTCCAGGTCTGGCATTCTAGCCACTATACCACCTAGTTGCCCTGTTCCAAAGTTTAAAACTACCTATCACAAGGAGTATTCAAATATACATGTGATCTACTTGATTTTTATGCTTCCTTTAACGGATGAAAAATTATGCCTTTTCTGAGCAACTTCTGTCCACATCCTCCTATAAATTTTCCACTCAATTTGCTGAAAGCCCTCTTCCTCATTTTGTCCTGACTCCAGGATAACACCCATGTTCAAAGTTAGCTTTTAGTAATGGGAAACAACTTGGGACACTTTAAAGAATTATGCATTTCCTAAGTGCCATCTATTCTATTTCTCATTCTTTTCAATTCTGGGTCAAATCATGGAACATCTGCCTTGCTGGTCTATGAGTATACAATCCAATTCTGTAATTCACACTGATGCACTTGAATGGCTAGCTTTCCAACTGGATGTCATGGTCTGGAAAATGGCCATGGTTAATTCCAGTTCCCCCACCCCCTTAAAAAAAGAATGGATATTTAACCCATCTCTTTTGTATAATCAAAGATCTCATCAAGAATTCTCAAAGTTAATACAATTGGAATGAATTAACACCCAATCTTTAATAAAGATTTCCCACTGAGGTGAATTATTAACAAACTGTGGCACATATTTGTAATGAAGTATTTATTGTATTATCAGAAATGATATATAGGAAGATTATAGGATCATAGAGCTAGAAAGAAGAAGCCATTTAATCCAACCTGTTTTATACATGAGTAAACTGTGAGGTTAAATGACTTAGCTATATTCACACGGGTAATAAATGACAGCAGGATCTAAACCTGAATCTTTTGACTCCGAAGTTAGCAATCTTTCTGCATTATCACACCCTGAATTAAGAAAAGGATGGGAAGACATGAAGTGTTAGGGAGTGAAGGAAGCAGAATGAAGAAAACAAGGCATAATGATCCCAAAGGAAAGAACTCACCCTCTGCCCCTAAAGAAACTCCATATTGCATAATTATGATGACTGAAGGAGAGTGGAGAAAATTACTTTCTTTCCTTTATCACACAGGAAGAGTGCTAGGAATGTGAAATACTGCATATGTAGTCAGACAAGACTAATTTGCTGTGTAGTTTTTCTGAATTATTTGTTTTCCTGGTTATCATTAAAGGGGATGGGTTACTGCTTGGGGGAGAGGAAGGAATATATCTGGAACAAAAACAAAAGGTAACAAAAAATAAAAGACAGGGACTGGACCTATGATTTTATTGTATTGATAGCTTCAGTAAATCCTGTTCAAGCTGAAAAGGCTTTGGAAAGAGGAAAAGGTAAAAAACCTTGTCCTCAAATCTATGTTCTAATTTGGATTTTGCAGTGTTAGTGGGATTCACCTGCATATTTAAATTGTTCCATAAGAATATGGCAAATTCCAGAACCAAAACTTTCCTTAAAAATTATAATGGTATATTTAAATCCAACACCCACCAGCAGAGCCATTTTGCTTAGTTCAACAATTTGCAAGAGAACTTCTATATATAATAACTATGTAGCCCTAGAAAGGAAAAGTATAATTAAAGATGGCATAAAAGAACATTTTCATATGAGAAACATTTCAAATTTTAGACAAAAATGTCTTTTACAGTTTTTGAGAATTTAAGCATAGCAGTTTTAATCTTATTCCAATTCTTCAAAAAGGTATCTAAAACAAGCGTTTCCATATGTACTCTATATTTATGGGATAGAGTTATAAGCAAGAAAGGGTATTTCTCATTCTTTTTATCTGTGAACATAGTCTTACAAAATCAATCAACAATAAATTAGAAGTACCCTGCAATTTCATTAAATCATAACATTTCAAAAGGTTGAATTAAAAATATTCATTCTGAATTTCATTCAGAAAGGTATGTTTATAGAAATATAGAAAGGACTTTGTTGTAAGTTAGTTACAAATCATCAAAACTAAAGAAAACACTATCTCTAAATTATACTAGTGAAAAAAGGGTAGTAAAAAATAGCTAAGAAAAAGAAAAGCATTGAGAGAACAACTCATAGTGAATTTAAAGGGTGACAAACATCTTTAAAATAGTGTACATGAGTCACTATGATCTCCTATGTGAATTGCTTATAATACTTTCCTGATCTCTGTTTAAGCAGTTACGTTTCCTCTATTTACTGACAATACATCATTAGTACAGACCTGTATCTTCCTATTTAAACCATAAAACTGAATACATATATATAATTTATCTGACGGAGTTAAGAAATAGCCATTTAATTGAATTCCCAAGCTAATATCAAACTGTTTTCCTAAAAGTCAAGACAGGCATTTAAAAAAAAAAAAACTTCAACAGGTAGACAACTGTTAAAAGATTTAAACTCAAAATCTCTTGTACTAATGGGGAAATTAAAATTTGTAAAAATGTAAAGAAAGTAGATTTGAAAACCAGTAAAGAAGTTTGCAGAAGAGAACTGGACAAGAGATCAGCTTCTCTGCTAGTGGATATGGGAGGCATAAATATAATCTCTACACTCAAGAACATTACAGCATGTAAAGGAAGATTGTTTTAAAAAAGATATTTGAAAAATAAAACCAGTGAAAAGTGCCATAAGAATAATAAAAAAAAATTATTTAAATTTAGGGATGTACAAAGAAATATTGGAACTTAGAGCAGGGAAAGATCAAGGAATTTGGCTTCATACGACCTCTCATTTGTATCTTTAAGGGTGATATACCATTAGCAATGGGAGAAAAGACGACAGAGTTTGGTTTAGCTAAATTCCAAGTTCCACAATAGAGAAATGAGAATAAGCCTGGAATTATAGCTAAGGGACAGCATTTGGGAGGGCAGTGAATAAGAGGCTAAGACTTGGGATTTTATTCTTGAGGGATGCTCACTAATTTTTAAGAGTATAAAGGTATGGGGACAGCTAGGTGGCACAGTGGATAGAGCACTGGCCCTGGATTTAGGAACACCCGAGTTCAAATCTGGCCTCAGACACGTAACACTTACTAACTGTGTGACCCTAGGCAAGTCACTTAACCTCACTGCCTAGCCAAAAAACAAAGCAAACGAAAAAAAATTTACAACTGTACAACTATTTTCTTTGTCACTCTCGAACCACACTTCAAATATCTGACCTCACTTAAATCAAGCACTTTTTCTCCTTCCCATTTATCTTCTGAAGTTTCTTTTCCAGAATGATATCCAAACAACTGACGGCAGAATCCTGTATCTTTGGCTCTACCTATAACACTGATTATAATACATAACTACAGTTATAACAGCACGAACCAAGGTGCCTTTGCTAATAATTTACTGTGATCAGTAAGCTTTAAATTGTAAAAGGCATTCCATGTCACAAATATGCACATAAATTTGTTTCAAAATGTTCAAGGTTAGAATTTAGGCCAAAAACAAAAATTAGAAAAGGTCCAATGGCCTAAAGACCCATTAGATTAACCAGCATTTAAGTGCCTACTAGGTGCCGGGTACAGTGTTAAATGCTTTTGTTGTTGTTTTGTCCTTTCAGTCCTGTCCAACTCTTCTTGATCCTATTTGAGGTTTTCTTGGCAAAGATACTGGAGGGGTCTGCTCATTTTACAGATGAGGAAACTGTGGCAGAGTTAAATGACTTGCCCAGGATCACACTGCTAGTGGCCAAGGCTGAATTTGAACTCAGATCTTCCTGACTCCAGTGCTCTATCCCTTGTATCACCTACCTGCCCAATGAAGTGCTAGGGATACCAAAAAGGCAAAAGATAGACCCTGCTCTCAAAGAACTTACAATCTAAGGGGTAGAAAAGCACAATTAGCTATGTAAAAACAGGTGATATTTTAACATAAATTTATAATGTTATCTATCTGGTCTCATTAAATCAAGCACTTTTTCTCATTCCCATTTATCTTTTAAAGTTTCTTTTCCATGATATCCAAACAACTGATTTATTACATTAAATGTCTAACTATATGTATGGCTTCCACTAAAGTTCTATCACAATGTATCACTGTACAGTAATGATCCCTCTAGTAATGACAAACTGGAAAGGTTTTGAATAAGGATCCAGAGATAGGCAGTATCTCTCTTATGTGAGGACTAATATAGCCAAGTTGAGAAAGAATCTTCACCTAAGAATTAACCAGTAATATTTCTTTACCATAATAACTAGCAATAAAAGTATTGCCAACTATGTCATAAGGAGCACCACACAGAAGAAATCATGGATTCTTTAAGTAACTTAATACTAAACCTTTGCGTTGTGCATTAAATGTCACTAATTACAAAGTTTTTTTCTGAAGCCCAAAAGTGAGTCTATATCAAATAACTAGTGATCACATCCTGAAGTTCTACTCATTCCAAAAGGGAATAGTCAAAAGGATACAAAAAAGGTACCAAAACAGAAAAATAATGAGTTATCTTAAAAGGGAACAAACATGTCACACAATGACAATGACCTGGCAGTCTTCAATGTCTGAAAAAATAACTC
>NW_020954953.1:26515924-26540452 GCF_900497805.2 Vombatus ursinus | reverse complement strand
CACACACACACACACACACACACACACACACACACACACACACAGCTTTGCTTCATTCCATCATTACAGTGTGGAGGTGAGACTGGGTTCTCAAAAGCCATTCCAAAGAAGTATAAAGCTGGGAATAATTCAATAACTATCCAGCGATGGGATTTTATATAAGAACCAGCCTAGTCAGATTTAGAGAATATTCTATCCACAAAGTTGACATCAAGATGATAAGACTTTTTTCTGTGGCTACAGTACTTCATTATTGTGGTAAGAAAGGGCCATAGAGTATTCATAAGAACAAAGCTGCATTTCTTTTAAATACAACTATATGTGCAATGAAAACTTTTTAGAAAGAAGCACCTCCAGCTTGAGGATGTCAAGAAAGGTTCCCAACTCCTACTTTGAGCTGAGTCTTAAAGGAAATGAAGGGCTTCAAAGGGTGGGATATGGGGCAGCTAGGTGGCGCAGTGGATAGAACACTAGTCCTGGAGTCAGGATTTGAGTTCAAATCTAGACTCAGACACCTGACACTTATTAGTTGTGTGACCCTGGGCAAGTCACTTAACTCCATTGCCTGCCCCACTCCACCCCCCAAAATGGGTGGGATATGGGTTGTTCTTTTATATGGAGGAAAGAAAGTAATGGGGCAATTAATTCTAGATATATGGTTCATCATTGGGAAAGGGAGTGATAAGTAGTATAGCTTGGCTAGAAGACAGGACAAAGAGTCCTATACTATACTGTAGTAGACCATATCGATGAGTTGAAGCCAGATCACAGAGTAGGAATGGAATGCAGGATAATGAAGTCTGGACTCAATTTCATAGTCTTTGGAAAACTTCTAAAGGTATTTTGGGGAGTTGATATGACCATTCAGGGTAACAGCAGGGTACACCACAAAGATCACAAGCTTTGGAGTTAGATTAACTGGATTCAAATTCAGACTATGTCATTTACTTCATTTATTTATTTATTTATTTATTTGCTAAAGCTAACCCTAACCCTAAGCATTTAACAACCTATCTACCCTCAGGTTTCCTTACCTATAAAATGAATTAGATCCAATCAAACTCCAAATTTTTCCAAGAATCAAAGACAGATTCATTGGCCTAGAGTTGTAGACCTGATTCTCTTTCCCTTTGAATGCTGGAACATTTACTCTTCTTGTGACATCTTTTCCTAAAAAGATCATTAATAGTAGCTCGGTAACCAAATCTATCAATGCTTTTTGTACCTCAGTACATACTTCACCTGGATCAGGTGACTTGAACTCATCACGAATTCTTCTTATTTCTTATCTCCTCACCTGTTTTAGGTACTAACTCCCTATTAGCCATTTTTGTTTTCACCTTGTCAGTCCAAAGATTATTTCCCTTGGCAAAGAAAACAGAAGCAAGGCAAGAACTGAGTTGAGCAGTGCTGCTTTCTTTATCAATTAGTTCCCACCCTCTAACTTCCCAGTAACAACAGTTCTATCCATTCTTGAACCTAATACAGCATTAAATATACATGCTATTTTGCTTGGATTTCCTTGTTACCTTCAGCTAATTCTGAGTATTTGTACCTGTCACACTGTTCTTAGAAGTCCACATAACACTTTTTATTTTCAACTATTTGCCCTTGCTTCCTAGATACACTAATCAAAATGCAGTAAAAATAAACGTGGAGATAAAAGGAAACATTCTATGAGTTTGAAAAGTAAAGAATAACTCACTTTTAAAATAGTACTTTAAGGCCTCAAAATCACTTTCTTCCCAAATCACCCTAAAGGTAAATCCTTTAGTATCTCAATGACAAGTACTAAGTGACAGATATAAAGAGAATGACTTGTATCTGGGTAACCATTTGTTTTATTTTATTGTATATCCATGCAAGTGTATACACAAGTGTTTTGACAAGCTATCCAAAACTACTTACTTAATATTTCTCATGCTATCCTTGGCAACAGAAAAGTAATGTCTCAGACTCTCAATGACACATTTTTGTCTACACATTACCACATTCTGATTAATTCTCCAGGTTTGTAACTGCAAACTTAGGTATCCGCAAATATGATGGTGAAAATTATGTTGCCCTTGGCTAACTGAAAAATAAATGTTAAACATGGAAGGTTTGATGATCACATTATAAAAATGATTATCACTTCAAAATATTTTACACCTTTTATTGATAAATTTTACTAAACATAAAGTAATGCACAATCAACTATTATTCAGAAAAGGTCAAAAGTACAGAAGGTATGTTTGTGTGTGTGTGTGTGTGTGTGTGTGTGTAGATACACACACTCTCTCTCTCCCCCTCCCCTTACATTTCCACCCCTTTTCAAAGACTTACCTTCTTTTTATCCCTCATTGAGCCTTTTCCTCGGACCATTATTTTGCACCCTGTTTCGGCCTCCAGTTGTTTAGCTGTTAGTCCTCTGGGCCCAAGGATTCTTCCAACAAAGTTAAACTGGAATACAAAAATTATTTATTTAGCCTTTTGTCATTGTATATCATTCATAAAACTAGTTAGGATGTTACTATAAAGTAATAATTAAGAATAAAGCAAAATAACTTTGTCTTAAAGCCCTTATGATTCTTCCTTTCAGGCTATTAGAAAATTGAACAAGGAGGAGAAATAATTTTTGACCTTGAAAAATTCCTTGAGTCCATGACTACAATAACAAAGATTGTACTGTATTTCTCTTATTATTTGCATAGAAGACCATTCAGTAAGCAATGATGGAAATGTTACAATTTGTATTGAAGGGTAGTAGAACCACAGAAATTACAGATCCTTGTAGTACTGACATATGTTCTCATAATTGACCACGACGCAACAGGGCAATAGAAAACAAACATAGGATACATTCCCTCTGTCTTGAAGAAGCTGGCATTCTAACTGGGGACATGACACTAAAACCCATGAAACAATTCACAGAACACTTAAGGTGAATTACAGTTAAGTACTTTACAGCATGGCATAGGACAATAGTGAGTACAATAAGTTGCTGAGAGGGTAGTAGGTATGCAATGGTCAAAGAAGGCCTCACAGAGGATTACTCTTGGGGACCTATAGAATCAGGAAAGTGACATTGGAAATATGTACCCAGGAAAAGGAACGGCAACAAAAAATAATACAGGTAAGGAAAATGGGAATAAGTATCAAATATGGACCAATATGACTAAAGCATATGGGTTATGAGTAGAAGTCATTTCAAAACTACAGCTAATTTTTAAAGTATAAACTTCTCCAAGAGAAATAAGGTCCATATTGATTGATGGTGCATAATATTTTTTAAAAAAAAAAGTGTGGGGGGGGGAAGAGGTTGATTTGTTTCACTGCTAATTTATTACATTATCTCAACTGGGCCTTACCTTCAGCAAAGCAATTTTTTTGCACTTCCCTATTAGACATGCTTTCCTTACACATCACAGCAGCTAATTCAAACCAAGGCATTCATTCTCCCCACTCTCTGGTGAGAACACTGACTCCTATTTTAAAAATTGGAGCCATTCACAGATAACTTCTCTCCTCATTTCACAAGAACTCACAAGTATTCCCCCATTTATCTCCTCCTTTCTCACATGAAGAGGTGGTCCTCTACATGCAACTTTGATCCCAACCTCCCCCCTCATTTTCTTTGGTATATTGTACCCACTTTTAACCCTCCCATTGAAATTGTTTTATCTCTCTCTACCTACAGCCTATACATAGTCCCATGTCTTCCACATTCTCAAAAATTCCTCACTTAACCTCACTATCATGGCTAACTATCATCTTGTTGCACTCCTTCCTTTCTGGGAAAATTTCCTTGAGAAATCTGTTTCTCTTTTGATGTATTGCTTTCCTCTACTCTCAGGGCCTTCAAAACTCTCTCCAAGCCAACTTCTCCTCTTAATAAAGTGAATTGGTTCTCTCAAAAGTTAACAGTGATGTATTAATTGCCAAATATAACTGTTTTTCCTCAATCTTCACTCTCCTGGACCTGGGACACTTCTTTATAACTATAATGCCATCCAGTACCTTCTCCTAAATGCTCTTTAGATTTTCAGGACACTAGGACTTTCTCCTGGATCATCACCTACATGTCTTACTATTCCTTCTCAATCTCCTTTGCTGACTCTTCATCAAGGTCACAATCATTAACAATGGATGTATCCAAAAAGGCTCTGTCCTGGGCCCTCTCTTCTTCTACCTCAGTACTGTCTTGTTTGGTGATCTTATCAGTTCCCTTGTATTCAATGATCACCTCTGGACAGATGATTCCTATTTCTATTTATGTAGTCCTATCTCTCCTCAGCTCCAGTCTCCCATCATCAACTACCTTTTAACATCTTGAATTAGATGTGCCATAGGCATCTCAAACTCAACAAATCCGAAACAGAAATCATTCTTTTCTCCCAAAAATCTCTCCTCAACTTCTATGTTATTTGTTGAGGCAACCACCATCCTTTTGGTCCACACACGTTCTAATCCTTGATTCCTCAAGTCAAATTTACACAATGTACCCAATCCATTCAAGCCATGCAATTTATAAAAATAACAGTGCTACTATATACAACTTCATCAATCCAGTACCCTGGTATAGATTTTTATCATCTCTCAATTCCAACAGCCTTCTGGTTGGACTTCCTGCCTCACATTTCTCTCCACTCCAATCCATCCTCCACTCAGTTGCAAAAGTTATCATCTTACCACATGTACTACCCCTCACTAAACTCCAGTAGTTTCTCATTGTCTCCAGGATCAAATACATAAAACCCTCTGTCTGGCATTTAAAGCTCTTCACAACATATACCCTTTCTAGCTTTTCAATCTGTTTTTTGGTTTATTACATCCCTATCTCACCTCATTCTAAGACACAGCTACACTGATCTACTATTCCCTATATATAACACTACCTCCTTTTCATTAGTTCTCCCCCATGCCTACAACATTCTCCCTCCTCACCTCCTCGATGCTCATATCCCACCTTCCTAAGACATCTTTCCCAGTCTCGCACCTCCCTGAAACTATATTGCATTTACATTGTAAATGAACAATGCAAAGAAACAGAAGAAAACAACAGAATGGGAAAGATAACAGATCTCCCCAAGAAAATCACAGGTATTCAGGTAACAATTCTTGCAGTGGCCATGACAGGAAACAAAAATGGTAGGGACTAAAGAGAGGTAGAAGAGATTAAGAAGAGGTGATGATAATACACAAAAGAACTATATAAGAAAGATTTTAACATCACCAATAATCACCACGGTATGGTTACTGATTTAGAGGCAGACATTCTGGAAAATGAAGTCGAGTGGGCCTTAGGAAGCACTGCTAACAATAAGGCTACAGGAGCTGATGGAATTCTAGCTGAGCTATTTAAAATCCTAAAAGATGATACTATTAAAATGCTGCACTAAATAAGCCAGTAAATTTGGAAAATTCAACAGTAGCCATCAGACGGGGAAAAAAATCAGTTTATGTCACAACATAACTGAACAATAAATATGTGTCTTGTCTATATGTAGTCATTTGTATATCTTCCCCCATTAGAATTCAAGGTCCTTGAGAGCAGGGTCCGTGTTTTTTATTTTCCTTTGGACCCCAATGACTTAACATAAAGTCTAGCATATAGGAAGCATTTAATAAATGCTTATTGGTTAGTCTATCCCCACCACTTACTCCTGTGAATCCAATTTTTAATTTCCAATCAAACTTTCCCCCCAAAACGTTTTGATATGGATGCTTACCTGTAGTGACATGTCAAACCAATAACTATCACTTAAAACAACAGCTAGAACAACCACCACCATTGTCATTCACTTACCCACCATTACCTTCATTAAAAAATTTAATCAATTGATTAAAGTGAGTTATACAAAGACTATTTATTTCATTTAGTCATATATCCTCTAGCACAGACCAAGACAAGTTTTCCACTTAATTTAACAGGTGCCCAAAGCAACAAAGCTTCAGGGCTTCCAAAGAGAGAAGAAAAAGGCACTTTCCTAAAACATTCAGAAGCTGAGCTAGATCAAGGAGTGGATTATGCATAAAAGAAAAGGACAAACTGTAAAGGGCCTTGAAAGACTGGATAAGAGATTTATAATTTATTTTCAAGGCAACTGGGAACAATTTGAGATTTTAAGTCAAAGAATAAAATCATCAGTATCATGCTTTAGGAACACTAAAGTGGGGTCAGTGAACTTAAAAAAAAACAAATTGATATTTTATAGCTCAATATTATTGGTTTCCTTTGTGATCCTACATGTTTTATTTTATTCATTCAACACTGTTTTGAGACAGGGCTCTCAGGCTTCACAAGAATGCCACAAGGATTCCTGACACAAAAAAAGGTCATGAAGCCCTGGAACACTGTAAATTACTCTTCCAGAAAATGGGAATAAAAATGCATGCCAAAGCCATATCATTTTTAATTATCCACCTCATTACTCTCCTTCATTAGCCCCAATAATATAGATCTGATTTCATTGTTCAAAACTTCCTTTTTGATGCACCAAGTATTTAAGAGAAGCATAAGATTCCTTACCAAATAAATTTTCTCTAAACAGTTGCTCCTACCCCACTATCATCTAAAAATCGTAATATTCATAATCCTTCAAGAATTTCAAAATGTTTTAAATACACATTTTCACTTGATCTTATACCATACTATAGCTTTGATCACAATCACCTTATGGCAAAAGTCCTTCATCATCCTTGTTAACCTCTTCTGAGTGTTCTACAGCTTGTTAATGTAGTTTCTTTAATGTGGTGCCCAGATAATTCAGTCTAAATTGACTGAATTAAATTGGTTATTAATTAATGCAAAAGAAGAACAAAGAATCATAGATACAGAGCTGGAAGGAACTCTAAAAAGTCCACAGCCTTTGTTTTAAGATAAGAAAACTAAGTCACAAAGAAGTTGAGCAATCTTCCCAGTGACAAATACGCAGTTAGTAAAGTTGGAGTTAGAATATGAATCTAAATTTTCCTAATTTCCAAGTTAAGTGCTCAATCCACTACACTAATGCTGCCTCGAAGGAATACGTGAGTACAAGGTTTGTCTTCTCTAACTAGATCATAGGTCTCTAGGGGGCAGGAGTTGGGTCACATTAAGTGCTCAATTAATATCTGATAATGACTGTGACTCTTTACACACATAACTTGTGTTAAGTACAACAGGACTATAAAGAAGTATAAAATACAGTTATTGGTCCTCTTAAGGAAACCACTTGTACCTCAGTTTTCCTCTTTCAGAATTTCTCTCTGATCCACACGGAGCTCATGAGAAGCTATTAAATGCATGGCTGAAATCACACAAAATTGTAGCACTGGCAATTGCTATCAACCAAGGAGGCAGACTAATATAGTGGAAAGGTACCTGACTCTTGTGATAGGATCTGAGTTCAAATCAATCTTTAAACCTACACATATATAACTTTGGGTAGCTCACTTCCTATGCTTAAGTTTCCTTTTCTGTAAAGGACATGAGTCAGACTAAACAGACTCTCTCAGGTCCCTTCCAGCTCAACATCTATGTTTTTATGATTCTTACTAAAAATGAAATGAGGTTAGTTCAGCACGATGGCTTCCAATGAACACCCCTGACTTTTCTTAGTAGCAATAACCTATCTGATTAAACACCTGTTTTAAAATTTTAATAAGAATTAACATCAAAGTTACTAGTCTGGATTCAAGGTTCTAATTCATTTTAAAAAAAATAGTGATGCCTTCATTAAGTCTTCCCATTAACATTCTTGAGAGGCTGCATAGCAGAGTGGAGACTTGGTTTAAGTGTCTGGAAGCCAGGTTCATGTCGTGCATCTGACACACAGGTCTGTGTAACCCTGGGGAAGACACATAATCATTGTGTACCTCCCTAAACAACTCTAAAATTCTTAAGTTGCAGAAAAGGTGCTCATAGTAAAGGAAGAGCTTTCTACACAGGTGTAATCACGAAAAAAAATCACATATATACTTTTTCTTGCTGTCTTAAAAGAAATGATTAGAACTACTTAATTAAATTACTATGCTGCCACCTCAGGGCAGCTAGATGGCACAGTGGATAGAGTGTAGGGCCTAGAGTCAGGAAGACTCATCTTTGTGAGTTCTAATCTGGCTTCAGACACTTACTAGCTGTGTGACCCTAGGCAAGTCACTTAACTCTGATGGCCTCAGTTTCCTCATTTGTAAAATAAGCTGGAAAAGAAAATGGTAAATCATTCTAATATCTCTGCCAAGGAAATCCCAAATGGGGTCATGAAGAGTTGGATATAAGTAAACAACAAACAACTGTTTGCAAGGCACTGTGCTACATTCTAGGGAGACACAGATGTTATAAAGCATAGTCTCTGTCCTTGAAGAACTCACTAAAAGACACACAGATTATCTTCATGCAAAAGACTTCTCATTCTATGTACCTTGTCCTGATCTTTCGCTTGAACTCTAGTCCATCATCTACTGCTTAAATACCTCTACATGACTGTCCTTCAGTCATTTCAAAATTAAAATACCCCAAATATAACTTAATACGTTCTTCCCTGAACATGTCCCTCCATACTTATTTATTTCTACTGAGGATACCAATCATCCTCATCATTCAGGCTTGCAGTAGTTATCATTTACTCTCCTTTCCACTAACTCCATCCTCCCCTCCCCCAACCACATCCAATCAACACAACTCTTGTCAATTCTCTTATCTCTAAGGGTCTCACATCAGCTTCATTTATTCTTTTTACATGGCCACTACCCCAATCATCAGCAACAGGAACAGCTAGGTGGCATAGCAGATAAACACCAGCCCCAGAGTTAGGAGGACTGGAGTTCAAATATAGCCTCAGACACTAACTGGGCAAGTCACTTAACCCAGACTGCCTCCACCTCTCCAAAAAGTATAGCAATAATTTAATTTATTGCTTCTAGAGTCTCATTTCTTCTATCCATTCTCCACAGTGCGACCAAAACAACTTCCTAAAGTGCATTTCTGACCACATAACACCTGTGATCAAGAATGTACAATGGCTCACTATTGCCTCTAAGAAAGACAAACTCCTACTATTTAAAGGCCTTCATAGTCAGGCTTCAGCTTCCTTTATAAAGACTTCTTATCCCACTCCAGAATCTACATTCCAGTCAAACTAGACTATTTACTACTTCTCAAATTTGTCATCCTATATATATTGCCTCCATGCCTTTACAAAGGCTATCCCCCAACATGTTTAGAATGCATTCCCTTCTTTGTCCTTGCCTTTTAGAATCCTAATTTCCTTCAAGGATCAACTTGTTAAACACCATCTACAATCCGCCTTACCTGATCTTCTAGAGTGTTAGTGCTCAATGAAGCCTCAAATTAAATTATCCTGCACTTATCAGTGTATGTGTGGCAGTCCATATAGTAGATTATGAGCTTTTTGAATTTACAAACAATAGTTTTGTTTGGTGTTTTTATAACAAATATCCTGTAGATAGAAGGCCCTTAAAAGCACTGATCAAGGGGCAGCTAGGTGGCACAGTGGATAGAGCACCGGCCCTGAAGTCAGGAGGACCTGAGTTCAAATCCGACCTCAGACCAAACACTTGACACTTACTAGCTGTGTGACCCTGGGCAAGTCACTTAAACCCAATTGCCTAAAAAAGAAAAAAAAAAAGAAGAAGAAGAAGAAGAAGCGCTGATCAATTAAAAACACCCCACCATAAGAGACTGGTCAAAAAGGATAGAAATTTAAAAGGGTGAGCTATTAAACTGAAAGACAGTGGTAATAAAATGTGAGAAAAAAAATGGTTAACAGCAGACAAAAAAAGTTAAAAGTTGTTCTTTACTCTATTTTGATATTCTAAAAAATTTCAGTATAACCTTTCTCTTTAGAACAGGAAAAGAAGAGACAAGTACAGCAGAGTTAAATTTGGAGTCAGAAAGGCATGGGTTCAAGTTATGGCACATCTTTATAGTCACATGATTGAAAGGTATAAAGAACACAGGAGTCCACTGTGTTTAATATAAAAAAGGTTTAATGTAAGCAAATATATTACAATGTATAATATAATATGAATTCTCTTCCTATGGAGAATTTAGGGGACAACATGGACAAAATGAGAACAAGTGAAAAGACCTAGGGTTGGTTTTCAATCTGCACCATTAGAAGGAGTACTCAAAATGACAACATGGAAGATCCGAAGTATGAAACTGACCTTTAGAAGGTAACTTAACTTCTATAAGCCTCATTTTTCTCATCTGGAAATGGATATAACAAGTCTTATTCTAAATATTATCAAAAGCTATTTTAAAAGGGGGATTCAGCAAATTATGAAGCACTACATATCACTGCTATTTTTATTCAGTACTATAAATAAATTTAATAGCTTAAAGTCAAATTTTCCAACTTTTTTTTAGTCACCTTCTCCTAGTCTACCTACAAATTAAGTCACTCATATTAAGGCATATGTTCACTTAGTCTGGACAATCTTCATTCAATTTCTGCTTTCCCCCCCACTGTCTGTAACATTGTCCTATAAACTACAAACTAGCTTTAAAGCATTCTATTTATGTTCAACGTAAGCAATATAAAGTGAAATTTTTTTCCCTTGACTTTGGACACAATATAAAACCAATAAAAAATAATAATGGGTGACTTCCTTATAATAACAGGAAGCATAACATGTTTACAAATCTCAGTTTGTAATCTGGAAGGTATGAGTTCAAGTCTCATATCACACACACACACACACACACACACACACACACACACACACACACACAGGTATGTGACCCTAGGCAAACCAGGAAACTTCTCAGTGCTTTAAGAAGATCTCCAAGATTGTAAGATGCAGAGCCAGCACCAAACAGCATTCATTGATAGAAAGCATTTGCTTTCTCATGGGCAGTTTCCTATAACTAGGAAATTGCAAGCTTTTGCCTTCTCTGTAGATCCTCCCATCTCTTCCTTCCCCTCTTCCCAATCCCTCTAACACTTAACTATGTAAAAATACTTTATCATTTAATATTTAAAAACCTGTAAGGGAAGTATTATACCCCTCTTTTACAAACAAAGCAAATCAAAGCTGGGAGGTTAAGTAATCTATCTATGACCACACAACACATGTAGTGTTTAGAGCTAAGTTTTGAACTCAGGTCCCTCTGATTCCAAGTCCAGAGCTCTTAGCTCTACACAAAGCTCCCTCTCCCAACACCATTATTATAACAACTCCCAAATTACTCTCCTCACCAAATGAAACTTAAGCATATCCAGTTAGCTGCAACTTTTCTTATTTCTTTAAAAGGAGAGATCTAACATTTCTTGATGTTCTTGATGAAAACATTAGAAGAGAATAGGTGAGCTTTCTTTCAAAGATCATCCTGTATAGCAAACATCTTAAAAAATAACAATTCAGTTATCCACAGAAAGTTTTGATAGACAGCAAAAAAAAGCAATAATTAATAATAAATGGCATTTACAAAAGCTTTTTGAAGTTTGAAAAATGTTTTATAGGCCTTATCTCATTTGAGCCTCACAATAATCTGGTGAGGAAGATAGCATTAAGTGTTATTATCCCCATTTTAAGTTAAGAAGGGAAGTTACATGAGTTATCCTCTGTCATACAGCTATTAAAAATCAGAGGCAAGTTCAGAACTCAAGTGCTCTGGACTCCCAATCATTTATATTTCTATATATAGATATACACATACATACATTCACATACACACACCTTAAATTTATATAACTGCTTTATCAGTACAATTATAAAGACCATTTTGTTCAACAATTTTCTGATTATAAGCATCAAAATGCTTGCCTAACCTATTTGCCACAGCCATGAAGGAAACTGTAGGACTGCCTACTGATAGAAGGTACACAAGATGCCCTTTTGTACGTATAACATCAAACTGTTTACACTGAACCCTACACAACAGAGTCTCCTCTATGACATCCATAACCATCCAAAAGCCACACCAACGTAGCTGTTCACCTTGGAAACAAAGTAGACTAAATTAAGTAGATCAAAGTAAACCTTAAATAATCCCTGCCCTCACGGACCTTACGTTCTATATGGAATACCTATTTTACAGAACATGGAGTTGGAAAGGCAACCCATAAAGCATAAAGGTTTTATATATTTTTTTTAAAAAGTAATTTTTCTAAGTAGCAAACACCTAGAAATAAAGGGGAAGGCACTAAATTTTGTGGACTACCTGAAAATAAAATATAGATATAACAGAATATTACTCTCCCATAATCAACGACCATAAATCCTTTAAGAAATCTTGGGAAGATATGTATCCCAATGCAAAGTGAAGTAAACAGGAAGCCGATTTACACAATCAGTAGTGATTAACTGTGACTACATGGATTGCTAATAGTGCAAGCTTCCCTTCTACTTACTTACCGGAGAAATAATAGACGCAAAATAAATCATTAAGTTGTCACACGTGTCATGTGTGTGTGTGTGTGTGTGTGTGTGTGTGTGTGTGTGTGTGAGTATTTATTTGAGGAAAGGGTGGCCCAAGACCATAGGAACAAAGAGACAATACTATGGATGGTGCAAGAATTCTTAACCACACAAAAGACAGATATAATTATAAAGGATGAAATGGATAATTTTGATTACATAAAATTAAGAAGTTTTTTGCACCATTAAATCAATGCATTAAGAGTTAGAAAGGAAACAATTAACTTGGGGGAGGGGAACAAATTTCTCTGATAAAGGTGTGATTTTCAAAATGTATTGGGAATTGATACAGATATAGAAAAAGACATTCCTCAATAGACAAATGGTCAAAAGAAATGAATAAATTATTTTCAAAAGAAGAAATGCAAAACTATCAAGATCTAAATCACTAATAAGAAAAAAAAAAAAAACTGAAACAATTTTGAGGTTCTACCTCATACCGATCAGATTGGTCAAGAAGATTAGAGAAAATGCCAATTGTTAAAGTCATACTAATGCCACTCTGCTGAATTTGTGAACTGATTCAACCCTTTGGGAAAGTAACTTGGAACTAACCTGCAAGCCCATGGTCCCAGCGACACCATTACTAAATATATGAGCCAAGGAGTCAAAGACAAACAGAAGGGACCCATGTGTACAAGAAAAAAAAAAGATCTATTTGTGCATATGTGCCTATGTATATGTATATGTTGTTGCTGTTCAGCCATTTTCCATTGTGTCCAACTCTCTGTGACCCCATTTGGGGTTTTCGCAAAGATACTGGAGTGGTTTGCCATTTCCCTCTCCAGCTCATTTTACAGATGAGAAAACAGAAGCAAACAGGACAAAGTGACTTGGCAAGAGTCACACAGCAAGTAAGCATCTAAGTAAGTCCAGATTTTAACTCAAGAAGATGAGTTTTCCTGATTCCAAGCCTGGTACTCTAGTCACTGCACCACCCAGCTGTCCCTACATATCTATGTGCATAACCATAAATGTATGTATATACAGACAGTTTCTTTTGTAGCAAAAAAAAAAAAAAAAAATGGGTGCCCTATCAATTAACTAACCTAACTATACTATAGGATTAAAAAAAAGGAAAAAAAGATTATGATGAATTCAAAGAAACCTAGTAAAAGACTTGAATGAACTGATATAAAGTTAAACACAGCCAGAATAATTTGCAAAATGAATTCAATAATGTAGAGGAAAAATATTCTGATCAATGCAGTGCTCAATCATGACTTCAAGAAGCCTGATGAGGTAATAAGCTTCCTACCTTTTGGCAGAGAATCAAAAGAACAGAGGTACAGAATGATATATATTTTTTCAGACATGACCAATGTAATAGTTTGACTATATTTTATTAAAAGTGAAGTATTCTAGTAGGAGATGAGGGGAAGCTGTAGATAGCAAGAATTACGCAAAAAAAAATAAAGAAAAGAATATCAAAGAAATATTTCTGAAAGAGAGAAGAAAAAAGCTCAGAACAGGACAGAGAAACAAAGAGACAGTTTTGTTACTAGGGTAATAAATGATACTTTTAAAAAATAAACTAAATATATGTAACTAAAGCCATTTCATATACAATTCCTCTTTTCTGTCCTTTACAGATTGAAATGTATATTTTTTTATATTTATTTGTTAAGACCACAAAAAAGACAGCAAAGTAAAAAAGAAAAGCATCAATAAAAGATTTTTTTAAAAAGGAAAACAATACATTGACTTCATTAAGACAGACACTGTATGTGAACAATGAAGCTGGTCCAGGATGGAAGAGGAAATCAAATAGGAATGCATTTAGGAAAGATACCACACTTTAAATGATTCCAGGCTGCAGAGCATATCAAAAGCCCATATGAGAATTACCTAATTTGGAGTCAGAAAAGGCCCATAAGGATCTTTTAATCAAACTTTATTAAAAGTGAGGAAACGGGGCAGCCAGAGGCGCAGTGGATAGAGCACGGGCCCTGAAGTCAGGAGGACCTGAGTTCAAATCCAGCCTCAGACCAAACACTTGGCACTTACTAGCTGTGTGACCCTGGGCAAGTCACTTGACCCCAACTGCCTGGAAAAAACAAACAAACAAATAAATAAATAAAGGTGGGAAACCTAAGGCTCTAAGATGTGGTATGTCCTGTCCATAGTCACACAAGTAAGAAGTGACAGAGAAAACAATTGTATCCAAGTTCTCAGAGTAAAAATTCAGTGTTCTTTTCGATACCACCAATATTATCCTGGTGATGCTGCAAATCATTGATCATAAACATAGAATGAAAAGTGGCAAGTGACAGAAAAGGTAATGAGAAGATACTTGTTGGGTATAAATAGGCCGCATCTTATTATTAACAAAGGTTTGCACAAGTCATGGAGTACAACAAGATATCTTCAAATATATGACCAAATATAGAGGTAAGCAGATCATACATTGGAAGTGAGAAAAAGTCTGAAGTGTTGTCATGTTAGCCACAGAATATTAAAAGAATCAGGAATGCTTCCAGTGCATCAGGAACATTCTGCTTGAAAAATTTATCAGGAAAACAAAAACAGTATTGCACAGAATATTGTATTGAAGCGTTATAATCTGCACTAATGGAAGAAAAGTATCTATACTAATAGATCCATTTAAGAAGTGAAGAAATTCAACTCAGGGTTGACTTAATCATGAATTGGCAGCTTGCTCTGAGCAAGAAGATACTGTTTAAGAAACAAAATAATCTCACCTCTCTGAAAAGTAATTTGGAACTATGCTCCCAAAGTTGGTAAATGTGTATATTCTTTGATTCAGTGATACCACTCCTCAGTATACAGCCCAAAAAGATCAAAGAAAGAACCAACAGGAACAAAAATATTTATGGTACTTCTTTTTGTAGTGGCAAATAAGTTCAAACTAGTGAGATGCTTATCCATCAATGGTAGAATGGCTAAACAAATCAACATATGAATGTAATGGAATGTGGAATGAAGATGAAGAAAAATCACAAAATTGGTCTGTCTAGGTCCACTGCAACTGGGCCTTCACTGCTGGTAGGCAATTCTACTATACCTTCTTTATCAACTCACTAACCTACTCTTCAAAACCTTTTCATGCTTCCTCAAACTTCTTATCAGCACCACCCCCTTCATCATCCCCACGACTCTGGGAACCTTGTCTCATATTTCACAGGAAAAAAACAAAACAAAACAAAACAAAACCCTGAAGTCATTAACTGTAAGCTCTCTCTTCTCCCCTCTTCCTTGATCATCTTACTTAATGTTTACTTTCAAAATATCCAAAATAAATTTTTTAAAGAAAACAACTGTAAGGGCAACAAGTTACCTAGATGCTTTTTTTTTTTTTTTAAAGCAAGTATTACATTTAATGGCTGGCCTAAGTACTGGCATGTTTCGTGGAGCAGAATAAGAGAAATGAGATGGAAAGATTGGTTTGAGTTCTACAACTGTTTGGAGACTAGGTCTGAGAAGTCAAGATGCCATTTTGTGCACTGCCACGGGGATGCCATCATGTTTCTGGATCATTATATTCCCGCTGTCTGACTCTAGAGAGACCACAGGAATTATCTGTTGGGTCAGAGGTTAGTTTAGCTGCCTGTTAGGCTAGGACAGAGATCACCCCGGCATGTTCATCTGACAGGGTTCCACAGCAGCCCAGGTTCAGTCCCTGCACAGGATGCCTACAATGGAAGGGTTCATCATGTCATCAAGGTGCTGCTCCAGGGTTGCCTCCATCTCTGTCGTGACAACTGATTCGGTCCAGGCTGCTCCCGGGGGGGTCATGTCAGGTGACTGCCCCCTCTCTGGCCCATCCTAGATGCTATTTTCTAAAAGAGTATATTTCAAATAGCATAGAAAGAAGGAACAGTGGGAAAGATGTTGTATGTTAAGATCTCAGAGTGCAGATCCTGCCCCACCCCCCTCAAACACTGCAAAGTAAAGCTCTAAAAATACACCAGAAGAAGCAATGTTAAAGAAAATCAAAAGAAAACAACTATAAGCTCTAAGGAGATGGGGCCAAGTCTGAAAACATAAATCAAGTCAACAGGAGACTAAATCCAAACCCAACAATTACTGCAGAAGGTGAGGCTTACTCTTAGCCACCTGATCCAAGATGAAAAAGATCCTGCCTACTTCAAAATGTGATTCAAATCCAAAGCCCAAACCCAGAAACAAAGGATTGGATTATGAGTAAATAGAAGAAAAAGTGAAGCACAATCTAGAAATCCTATGGAATCACCTAAGTCCCAGTAGTAAACACCAAAAGGTTATATCCTGAAGAGCCTCAGAAAAAAAGAATGCCCACGCCACATCTACTCTACAACACTACGGGAGGAACTGGAAGGAATGAAGCAACAGAGGGCATCCTAAAAGTCTTAGGTGAGTTTTAAGCAACAACTTCAAAACTAAGACATCTGGGACACAGTATACATACAAAACATAATGATAAATGAAATGACAGCTAGGAAAGAAATAGTGGTGACCAGAATTAATACTTTAGAATGAAAGGTGTTAAATGTACTCAAAAACTAATCTCCTTCAAAACATGAATGAACCAAACAAAACAATGATTCCATGATTCAATAAGAAATAGTAAAACAAAATCAAAAGATTTGGAGGGAGGGAAAGAAGAAGAAAATGTTAAGAGTATACTATCAAAAAGCAAATGTTGGAAACAAGTCAGGGAGGGAAAATCTAAGAATCATACTAATGAAAAATCATGATGCCCAAAATGCCTGGGTACACTTCAAGAAATTATAAATGATAACTGTCCAGATCTGCTAAAAAGAGAGACTAAAATCTTGTACTATTACACTAAGACAAGCTTCAGATGAAAACCTAATTTAGATATGAGGTCGTAAAAAATAAATCTTTTTCTCCTCCCCAACTTCTGCCCTCATACTAGAGTGCTGCAACATACAAATTTGAAACTTCCTCTAACAGCATAACCTCACAGTTCCTCAATTTATTTATTTTCCATTAGCTACTCCTCCTATCCACCTCAGCAATCAACAGACATAGTCATATCCTTGATCTTGCCAAACAAAACCTACAAATAAATACACCACTTCCATTTTCATGAACACAAATTCCCTGATCACAATGTGCTGTCATTCCATCTCTCTCTTTGCCTTGAAACTCCACACCTTATTCTTAATACTCTAGTCCTTCCTTCAACCCCTTAGTTCCTTCCCAAGCCAGCACTGGCTACCTTCTCCTTCCTTCTCAGCATGACCCCTTTGTGAACTAGTTCAACTCTACTTGAGTAGCTTGCCATTTATACTACTGAACATCTTTCACTGCCAAGGGTCAGCTTTAGATCACTCTCACCATCTGCTATCTTTGCTTCTTCTCATGTGCCACCAAATGAAGCTACCCCAAAAAAGAAATAAATAAATTTTAAAAATCACAAAACCATGGTCACCAGATCTGCTACTAATTTACGTTATATATTCTCAACTGAGCCCAAATTGCAGCAAAGCAATCCTATTACACCTCCCTAATTGATCCCAACTCACCAAAATTGCTTTTCCAAACCTTTGCATCCGTCCTCAATCCTCCTCCCAACCACTCTCAGCTAGCTGAGAGTCACACCTCAGTAAAGCCATGTACTGAGAGCTCCTTCTTTTCCTCTATTCCTCACTTCCATTTATCTCCTCCTTCACCAGTTTCACATTAAGGGGGGGGGGGGCCCTTCTGCTTGCCAAGGCAAATCTCTCTGCAAGCACAAAGGACCCATTACATTCTGTTTTCTCCAAAAAACTGTCCCCTCCATCATCCCTCCTCATTCATTTATCTTCAATTGTTCCTGTTCTATTGGCTGCTTCCCTACTACCTACAAAAATACCTCATTCTCAAAAATCCTACAGTTGATCCATTCATCTCCACTGGCTACTGTCTTAAATCTCTCCTTTTTGCATCTAAATTCCATTTTATTATCTTTATTTACTCTCCTCTAACTGGATGAAACTCTCTTTAGTCTCACTTTGACCTCATCATTCAAATGAAAATGCTCTCTTCAAAGTCATTAAAGATCTCTCAATTGCTAAATCTAAGGATTTAACACTCCTCGACTTCTCTGAAGCTTCTGATTCTGTGGATCACTCTCTTCTTCTCTTTAACTCTCTCTTCCTGTCAACGCTCCCCTCTGGTTCTCTTCCCATCTGCCAAACCATTCCCATTCCCTTTGTTTCCTTTTGCTGTACCTTCATCTAGAACCCATATAGGGTTACGATCCACAGTTTAAGAAGCACTGAAGGGGTCACAAGTGGAGAAAAGTTTAAGAAGCTCTGATCTAGGTCATGTCTATTAATGGTGAGTACCCTCCAGGATTCTGTGCGAGGCCCTCTTCACTACCTCATTAGTCCCCACAGATTCATCTTTAGGCTTATGATTCTCAAATCTACTTATTCAGCCCTAACTTCTCTGCTGATCTCCAGTCTTACATCTCCAACTGCTTATTGGACAACTCAAACTGGATGTACCACGAACATCTTCAAGTCAACATATCCCAAACTGAACTCATCTTTCTTCTCAAGCCCTCCACATTTCCTAAGTCCCCAATTATTGTCAAGGGTACTACTATCCTCACAGTTTATTAAGTCTCACAACCTAAGTTTCATATTTGACACTCTCACAACACTGATATTCAATTTGTTGTCAAGTACTGTGAAATTTACATTTGTAATGTCTTTCACATATACCCCCTTTTCTACTGACACTGTCACCACCCCAAAGCAGGCCTTCCTGACCTGAAGACCAGATTACTGTAATGCCTCTTGGTTGGTGCACCTACTATGCGCAAGGCTCTGTACTAAGTGCTTTACAAATATTATTCTGGGGCAGCTAGGTGCTGCAGTGGATAGAGCACCAGTCCTGAAGTCAGGAGGACCTGAGTTCAAGTCTGGCCTCAGATCAAACACTTGACACTGTGAAGTCACTTAACCCCAATTGCCCTACCCCCCCCCCAAAAAAAGGGACTGAGTAGAGGAACAAGGAAGAAAATATTTTGCAACTACGGACTGAGAATTCATGAACAAACAAGGAATAAGAAGTTATCACATAATAAATATGCAATCCTGAATACAAAAATATTTCTAAAATGTTGAACAAATAAAACCAAATCAGTTAAAAGTAGAAGGCAAATAGTTAACATGGGAAAAAAAATGCAGCAAGTTTCTCTGGCTAAGATCTTATATGTAAGCTATATGTGAAACAGACAAAACTGTTTTTAAATAACTATTTTTCAACAAAGGAATATTCAAAGGATATTAGTCGGTAATTCTCAAAGTAAGAAATCCAAACTAAGAGCAAATCTATTTTATAAAGCACCAGATCATTAATAATTCAATAAATGCAAACTCAAGCAACTCAGATTCCACCTCACATCCATCACATTGGCAAAGATTTTAAAGAAAAGAACAGAACATTACAATTTTTGAGGGGGAAATAAATGAATAAGTTACATGTGAACATAATGGAATATTATTGCTCCATAAGATCTGAAAGGAGGTTTCAGAAAAACCCGCGATTACTTGCATGAACTGATATAAAGTGAAGTAAGCCAAACCAAGAGGACAATTTATAAAATAACGATAACACTAAAGAAAAACAACTTAGAAAGACTCAGCTCTGATTAATGCAATGACAAACACAATTTCAAGGACTGATGTCTAATGACAAATCATGATACTCCCTCTCAACAGAAGAGGTAAAAAGACTTAAAATGCAAAATAAGATAAATTTGGGACATATTATGAGAAAATTATTTGTTTTGCTTAACTATGCATATTTAATAAAACAAGTCTATTTTAATAAAAAGTAAAATTCATTCACTATCCCATACATGACACAGACTATTCCACACTTTTTTATTCCTACTCCAGCTTCTCATGGCATCTTCTACCCCCACCCTAAACTCTCCACAGGCTGGCTTCACCTCATCATTCAACTGAAACTGCTCTGTCCAAAGTTAACAATGATATCTTAATTGCCCAACCTAATTGTCTTTTTTCAATACTAATTTTTTTTAACCTCTACAGTCTTAGACACTATCAACCACTCTCTTTTCCTAAATACTCCCTAAGTTTCCCTGATATACTGCTCTCTTCTGATTTTCCTGTCTGACAACTCCTTCTCAGTCCCCTCTGGTGGATCTTCATCCAGGTCACACCCACTAACCATTCATCTACTGCAAAACTCAAGCCCATATACTATACTTTCAAATCAGCTTCCTCATTCCTATTCAGACCCTGCCAAACTGAAGCTGTGCTGACTCAGTACAACATAAAACTATTAAGTCTGTTCAGTCATTTCAGTTGTGTCTGACTCTTTGCAAGCCTGTTTGGGGTTTTCTTGGTAAGAATGCTGGAGTAGTTTGCCATTTCCTTCTCCAATCCATTTTACAGAAGAGGAAACTGAGGATTAAATTACTTGCCCAGGTAACACAGCTACTGAAGTGTCTGAGGCTAGATATGAACTCATGAAGGTGAATCTTCCGGAATCCAGGCCTGACACACTACCCACTACACAACCCAGTTGCCCAAAATTAAGTTACATAGCATCAAATGGGAGTTCCCTGTAGCAAAGTAATCCATTTATTCTCATTAACTGAATACAGATTTGATCCAGGCACTTCTCTACTTAATCAACTCCAGTGATAACCTAGATGACCAAATGGATAGAGCACTGGACTGCAGTTCAAATGCCACTTTATCTGATACTCAGTAACTGTGTGACCCTCGGCAAGTCATTTATGCTACTTGCCTCAGTTTCCTCAAATGTAAAATGTGGGTCACAACAGCACCTAACCTCTTAGGGTCTTACTTAGTAAAGATCAAATGAGATAATTGTAAAGTGCTTTAGCACAGTGCCTGGCATATAAATGCTTAAGAAATTAAGAAATGTTTGTTCCTTTCTCTCCCTTACTATCTCCCCTTCCAAATTTTCAATCTTCATCTATTGGTTCCTTCCCCACTGCCTACAAAGATACCCAAAATATGCCTCATCCTTTAATAAAACAAAAAACACGCCAAGAGTTTATTAAGCACCTATTATGTGCCAGGAACTGTGAAGTACAAAGAATAAAACCACCTCTACTCAAAAAGAGTTTATGTATTAAAAGAGAAGATGCATGTAAGAAAACATAGAAAATAAATTATATACACATTAGAAATTACTGAAAATAAATATAAATTAGATAAAAGGTAGTTTGAGAGGAAGAGCACTGGCAGTTGGGTGATAAAGAAAAGCATCAAATATGAGATAGTGACTGAAAAACAGCAGTGAGTACAGTACAAAGGCACCAAGAAAAGAGATAGAAATGTTACATGAGAAACAAGGACAGTCTAGTCAGATCAGAATATAGGAAAGGGACTAATTTCCACTGGGGCTGAAAAGGTATGTTGGGGTCAGGTTTTAAAGAGTTTTAAAAGCTAACCAGAGGAGTTTATATTTAGTTCTAGCAACGATCAGGAGCAGGGTGACCAGTGCTTAAGTTATTTTGTTAAATATTTGTTAAAGGTATTTTGGATTCCCCAAGAAATATATGGTCTAATGATATGAATAGGCAATCCTCTAAGGAAAAAAAAAAATTAGGCTATCAAAACTACACAGAGGAAAAAAAAATGCTCCAAATCACTGATGATTAAAGAAATGTCAATTAACACAACTCTAAGGTTAAAATTTACACTCAACAGATTACAAAAATTACAAAAAAAAAAAATAAGAATTGTTGGAAGCACTGTGGGTACACAGGCACACTGGTACACACAGCTATGAAGTGGTCTAACTATCCCAGAAAGTAATTTGAAATTTTGTCTCCAGGTCATTAAAACTGTGCACATCCTTTGAACTGGAATTACTATTATTTCCATTATTAGACCTATACCTCCAAGAGATCAAAGAAGGAAAAAAACACCAATAAGCACAGGAATATTAAGAGCAGGCCTTTGCTGTAGCAAAGAACTAGAAACAAACGGAGTCCCCAAAAGTATATGAATAAAATGGAATATTACTGCACATACAAAATAACGAAAAGAGGTAGTGTCAAACTCAAATGTGAATAGGAGTATGTAAGGATTCCCGCAGGTTGCACAATGATTAAGAAAACCACATTATCTATGTTCTATTGTATTTTATTTATTTTGTTAAATGTTTACCAATTACATTTTAATCTGTTTCCTGTGGTTGTCTGACATCTCTGACAAAAGAACAGTTTCAGAGAAACCTCAAACAACTTGCATCAACTGATCCTGACTGAAGAGAGCAGAACCAGAACAATTTATACAGAGTAACAACACTGTCAGCAATTTTGAAACACAAATTCTTATCAACGCCAAGACTAACCATACTTCCAGGAGTTATGTGAACTTAAATACAATATATTAAAAAAAAAAAAAACCCTCATCTGTCTTCTCAAAATCCACCCCTCCTCCAAATGTTTCTATTTTTGTTAAAAGAAGCAATATCCTTCCAATTTCTCAGGTTTGTAAACTTGGCATTAACATTTTACTCCTCAATTTCCTTCACTTCTCAATATCTAATTAGCTACCATGTCTTGCCATTTCTACATCTAGGACATTTCTCATCCTTTCTCTCATGCAACTATCACCACCATAGTTCCTTATCCTCCTCTCTCTTTCAGATTATTGAACAACTTCCTGATAGGAATCCTGCCTCTAGTCTCTCCTATACACGGCAACCCATGATTTTCCTTCAGCACAAATCTGACCATATCACTTTCCTATTTTAATCAATTCTAGTGGTTCCTGATTTGCCTTTAGGATAAAATATAAACTCCTACTTTTAATTTTTAAAGCCCTTCACTATCTTGACTAAACTTCTTTCCAGGCCCTTCATCTCTTTCCCCCATGTCTTTGCACTGGCCATCCAGAAATGCCCTACATCCTCACCACTATCTGAAAGAACCTCCTTATTCCTTCAGGATGCTGTTCAAGTACCACCTTATACATAGAATGTTTCCTGATCTTATTTAACAACTAGTACATTTCCCAGTCCCTAGCTACTTTACATTTTACTATTTTGCATTTATTTACATTTATTCTGCACTACTTTTCTTCCCCCGATAGAATATAAGCTTCCTGAAAGCAGGGACTATTTCAATCTTTGTATTTTTATCTTCAGGCCTGACAGGCAAGAGCATTTAATAAAAGTTTGTTGTTTGGTCAGATGAGTAGATATATCTACTACAGGTGTTTGTGACACTACTCTCTCCTGCTTGTTCCTCAGTCTCCTTTGCTACCTCATCTTCCATATCACAATTGAGTCCTACCTGTGGATGATACCAAAAGTCCTGTCCCAATTCCTTATTGTTTCTCTCTCCATATACTCCCACTTAATAATCTCATTAATTCTCATAGGTTTAATTTTACTCTATACAGATGATTCACAGATTTTATATATATACATACACACACACACGGAGAGAGAGACAGACAGACAGACACAGAATGCACCAATTTCTCTTTGACTTCAATTCCAACATCATCAATCACTTAAAAAAGGAAAATAAAAGATCTGGCAGGGTCGAGTTTATCATGTTACTTATGACAAGAATCATTTCATTGAACATATTTTCATATAGTATTGCAGTATTCTTAAGTAGCTACCAAAAGACCACATTGAAAATAACTGAAGCTGGCCTACCAGTCTTTGCAGAGAATGAGGTGAGTAAATTCTATTGAGTCCTTGATAAGATCTTACTAATTAAATCACATATAATAAAAATATAGAAAAGCAGCAGGAAGAAGAGAATTATGTGACAGCTAAAAAACCAAGGGCAGACAGTATTCAACGAAAACAATACAATTAAGAGTTTTCAAAGCTGTAAAATCAAGACTAAAGAAAGGCCATTAGATTAGGTAATAAAGTAGATTCAATGGAAGTTCCTTTTTTTTTTCCCCAACCATAAGAACTGATGGCAGGAGGAAGAAGTGATGATTTTAACCAAAGAGCAATATAAGATTTGATAAATGTTTGCTGTATTGCTAAGGTGAATTCAGCTGTGTAAATTGGGGAATTGCTTATATTGAATTCTGTTGCAATAAATAAAGCTTCCAATAATATCAGCAGAGACTTGGTAAAGGTTCTCCTAAAGACATCATTTTGTAATGTTATTTGTTGTAA
>NW_020954953.1:26501453-26515884 GCF_900497805.2 Vombatus ursinus | reverse complement strand
AAAAAAAAAAAAAAAAAAAAAAAAAAAAAAAAAAGCTTGCTACCTGGAAGCATATGCTACAATTGATTCTCCAGAAAACAAATCTATAAGCACATGGCATAATGCAAAACTGGTAAAATAAATGCTTTGTAGAGGAAGAAACAGGTATAATAACTCTTTTTGATCTAGTCTTTTGCCCCAACACCACAAACTAAAACTTAATGATACTCCTTTTTTCTGTCAAAATATTAAGACCCTGTAGAAAAAGCATTTTGGATGAGGAAAAAAAGAGACAACTATCAGATGGTAGGTCATGTAATCAGAATTACCATAAAAAAAAACAGACAAAAAAGTATGTGGAATAAAAAGTAATTTTACAAATTCAAAAACGTAGCAGTATATGCTGCTCAAGGACCAATAAAGAATCAGGCCTTGAAAAAACATACCACTAGGATCCTAATATTATCATAATTGAGACTGTCAAGGTCATCTTTCTTAAAATGGTTTAAGCAGGGAATGAAAAAAAAATTAATCATAGCAGCTGCTTTGTCTACTGCAACCAATTTCCAAGTTAATATCGTTTGCACAGCATTAGAATTCATTCTGTGTTGATTTATCATGCCAGTTCTGCAGCTTCATTCAATTAAAACAATGTCACAACACTTTCAGAGAAAATCATTTCAAACAGCCTAAGCTAAGTGCAACTCTAAAGGCCAAAAGAAGGGAGGAAAAAAACATTAATTAACCCCCTATTTAAGTGCAGACCTTCTCTGTGGCTCAACAATTATAAATCTGCAAAGTGGCATGTTAATTTCAGAGGATAAGGCTTAAAGGACATAGTCACAATATGTGACTGCTGTTATTTGTCAATGCTGTATTTTCTTTTAAATAAAAATCACAGGCTTCTCCCACATTATTAAGGTACACATTTCCATTTGCCTTTATAAAACTTTACATTAAAGATAAAAATTTCTATTATGAATGTATTGAAATAATAGTATTCGTAACTAATCAGAAAATGATTAGTTTTGCCAAATGATTACAGTTGAAAGTATCAAAAAGTGCCTTTGATTTAAATGTTCAAAGAAAACTAAAAAATTAATGTGTTGGGATTTATATTTTCAGTTCATTTTAAAAAATCATCTTCAGATTCTTTAAGTGATTTCTGTGGCCACATGCTTAAACATATCAAATGTTGGGCACATCACAGGTATTAAAAAGAAATTAATCTAGCAGTGCTTTGAAAAATCAGGCAATCAGTCACTTCCAGTGACTATTTCTGACAAAAGTAGACAAGCTGGACCAATGGAATGAAAATGTTATCACAAACAAGACATGACCTTGGGAAGAAACTGTGAGAGTCAAGTCAGTGAGGTGAGAAAGTTAACACCTGGAAGACTTCCCAGAGAGTTCTGAAGAGGAAACAAAAACACGTTTAAAAATTTGGAACTATACCTAAAGGGCTATAAAAAACTGAATAACTTTTAACCTAGCAATGTCGTAAGATCTGTACTCCAAAAAGAGAAGAAAAAAAAAAGGAAAATGAAAAGGAAATGTACCAAAATATTTATAGCAACTTTTTTTTTGGTCGCAAAGATTTGGACATTGAGGAGCTGCTCATCAATTGGGGAATGGATGAACAAGTTGTGGTCTATGACTGTGATGGAATAGTACTGTGCTATAAGAAATGATGAAGGGGATGGTTTCAGAAAAATCTGAGCAGACATATAAACTGATATAAAAGGAAGTGAGCAGAACTATGAGTACACTGTACACAATACCAACAATATTTTAATAAAAATCAACCGTGAATGACTTAGCTACTCTAACCAATACAATTATCCATAATTCCAAAGAACTCATGATGAAAAATGCTATCCACCTCCAGAGGAAAAAAACAGATGATTATATATGGAAGCATTTTTTTAAACTTTCTTCATTTTTCTTGCCGCCCCCCCCACTCCTTAATCTAGCTAACGTGTAAATGTTTTGCATGACTTCATAAGCATAACGGCCATCATAATTCTTGCCTTCTCAATGCTTGGGGACACGGTGAAGGGAGAAATTTGGAATTAAAAAAAAAATTTTCTTAATTAGAAAAAGAAAATCTTACTTTAAAAGCAATATAGATGGCTATACTTCAAATAAAATTTGCTTTGTTAAAGCAAAAAGAACTGCAATAAAGTAGAATACAAATAAATTTTGTTCTGCTTAGGAAGGGCCTTTATCAAAATGAGAGCTGCACATTTGTGGTTTTAATATAAAATTAATGATAAATTGATCCAAATCCAAATCCATTCAGGGGCTTGATCGAAAACTTGACCTCAGTTCTACATTTGCTATACTTATAATCATCAAGGATGTCAACACACGGTAATTAAATAAGGCACTGATTAATAAGAAGACTATTTAGGATACTATTTGTTAAGTGTGTTGAAATGGAGTTTCTTTTTAAGATATAGGACCATCTGGTCCCTCCCAATCCTAAAATTCTGCAATTCTATGAAATCTAAATATCCTTCCTTAGCCACCTCTGAATCTCTGCTCAACAAACAGTAACAAAAGGAACAGCAACAAGCAACCATGTCCACCACTATTTATGAAGCACTTATATATGCCTGGCACTGTGCTAAGTGTTAGGAACACAAAGACAAGTAAAAAGAAAGACTCCTTGCCTTCAAGAACCTAACTGGGTAAAGATAATACCATAAGGTGGAGGATGGGAGGATAATGGTGAAGTTTAGAGAGTCAGATGCTGAGCCAAAGAGAGGAATGAAGTATGCCAGGCTTGGAAGGCTCCGGGGAGGAATTCACCAATGGGCCACCAGGGCAAAGGGATGTACCAAACACACAGATTCTGAGTTAAGTTCCATGGTGAGAAGGAAATGGAATCATGAACACCCTTCCCCCTAGCACTCATTAAACCTCTAACTCTAAGCCTACTTCATCCTGGGAATTTTCCCCATAAGTTGGACCCCAATCAACATATTTAATTTCCAAACAACACATTTCCCATAAATGACAATGATGGCAATAACAACTTTACAAGCTTCCACATAGATGAATAAACTTTCTTTTCAAAAAGCATCACAAATGTATTGCCAAAATTTGGAGAACAGGAGCAGCTGGGTGGAGCAGTGGATAGACCACTAGCCCTGGAGTCAGGAGAACATGAGTTCAAATCCAGCCTCAGACACTTGACACTAGTTGTGTTAACCCTGACTGCCTCACCAAAACAAAAAACAACAATAAACAAAATTTTGGATAACACTAGAGAAATCTCCAAATATAGGTCAATTATGTGTTTCCATATTTTATATAAAGCACACAGCTTCCATCTGCCAAATAAATTTATAAATGAAAGGAACAAAAAAAAAGTTACCTTTTCGAAAAAAGAACTATACCAAGAAATCTCAGGTATATACAGGATAACATAATTCTTTTATATAACAATTAAACAAACCACCCAAAAGCACTATAACATTACCTTTACAGACTATCACCACCAAATCTTTGATGCATGTTTTATTCGTGTATTAGAATTATATAAAATGCAATTGAGTATAGCGAGAATGTTGGATATTTTATATGCACATAGAAAATTGTTTGCTGTTTAAAATATATCACCAACATAATAGTAAGAACAAATGATACAAAACATGACATTTTTCAAGAAGATTATTTTAAATCCATTATGGTTCTGCCTATGGTTAAATCCAGTATCATCTTTCCTAAAAAGAACTAAGTATAGGGGTGGGGGGAGCGACGAGATGGGGAGAAAATTTGGAACTCAAAATCTTGTGGAAGTGAATGTTGAAAACTAAAAGTAAATAAATTAATTTTTTAAAAAGAACTAAATATAGTTTCTAAGTCAAAGAATTCAAATTAAAATCTTACTAACTACATGATATAGATGATTGAAAAAATTTTTCCACTGAAAAAATCTCAAATAGCACTTTCCTCTCATTGAATCTTCTTCAATGATATGACATAAAAATATAATATAAATTTAGTGAGTATAAAATTTGTAATGTATGCCAAGGAAAGATAGTGAGTAAATTTTACGCATGAATCCAGAGACTGCAGTGAACCAAAGGATGAAGGCACATGTATGTATGTACAAATTGTTTGATGCATCAAACATAAAGGCAATCAAGGCCTCGGCTATGGCTGAATGTACTAAGCGGCTTTCTGACATCCTGAAATCAAAGGTAAATAACAAAAATACACGTTAAGTGATTAGGTCCTACGCAATACTAGCCTTAATGTACACTGATCAAACTGAAAATCAGACCATGACTGCTTTTAAAAGTACTTCTCACAAACACATAAACAACTTTAAACACAATGCAACTGCACAAAGATTTAATATTAAGTTCTTTACCAAAATGAAGAGTCTTAAAATTAAAATTCTTAAAACAGAAGATTAGCTGGTCACTAAACAATGGAGGTGCACAGGGTTGGATTTTTTACAATAACATAGCCATGTGAACTCAGTCAATACTACGTTGCCAAAGAAGTTTGAAACAAGTGGTGGAGTCATAAGAATTCGTCAAAAAAGAAAGGTTATGATGGCAATTCAGAACCAGTTCGTTGTCACAACAACAACAAAAGAAAGCAAAACAAACAAACAAAAAAACCACAGAAGGGTTGTCCTTAAGGAGCTAATACTTATTGATCAATATAGATAATGGAAACGATTGGTAGAAACTGTGCAATGTAATTTAAGGTTGCAAAAATTTGGCACCTACTGAACTCATAGCAAGACACATAATGTAAAGAAAGCTGCAAGAAGGCACTTAATAAAATCCTTGTTGATTTACGTACACACATACATAGATGTTTATGAAACTTTATATATATATAATAATGTGTGTGTGTGTGTGTGTGTGTGTGTGTGTATATATATATAAAATGATCCAAATTGATAAACAACAATCTGTGAAGTGCATGCTGTTATTATTTCCATTTTACAGATGAGAAAACTGAGGCGGACAGCGTTGAAGTGACTTGCCCAGGATCACACGGCTAGTAAGTGTCTGAGGCAGGTCTGAATTCAAGTCTTTCCCACTTTAGGGCCTCCACTCTCAACCAAGCCACCAAGCTAGCACCTAGAATTATACCTCAAAGTATCTAAGAACTCAATGAAAAGCTATAGTGGAACAAGAACATTATCACTATTAACTAAATATAATAATGATCCAAAAACTTAAGAATGGTAATTTTCATAGATATAACTATACCAAATGTTCATAATCACCAAACTATATGGAACGAAGTTTTCAAAATATACACAGTAACAGAAAACAAAATCATGTGGGAACTGGATGAGACACATAGTGATCTTACTGTCCTATTTACTGCTCAAGTTTTACTAAGAAAGTTTTCAGGGAGGATGAGCTTACATCCTGATTATCTTTTAATTCCACAAGAAAAAAAATTTATTTGAACAGTAAACATAACATAAAACAACAGCAAGGACATGTCCCTGGACCATTGCTATCTGAAATCCATCAAGGAAAGATGAGAACAAGACGATAATAATGATAAAACTGTATAATATTCATAAACAAAGGTCCATAATCCTAATAAGAGGGAAAAATTAACACTTGTTCATCAATAAGATGTTCTCATAACACATTTAATGCTTTTAGAAAAAATTCTGGAACAAGATATCATTTCACCAAGTAGTAAAAGCATACAATAGGTATACACCATTACATGTGTCCAAAAATTATGAAAATTGTCTTACTTCCAATTGGTTCCTACTAAAATAGTAAGATACAAGATTTGAAATGAAAGTCAGGCCTTCCATGGCCAACATTCCACATGTTAACCAAGATATCAGAGAGAAGTATCTAAACAAAATGGTTGAGCAAAATAAATCTACTGATTTGTTTTACAGAAGCAGATTTATGATAGTGATTCAAGTCTACATCATCTCCATCATCAACAACAGAAAGGGGCTATCATTAAGGAACACAAACTTAATTTAGATTATGGCAGGAAACAGCAAGCCTGGAAGAATTTCACTTTTGTAGGTTGCAAAAATTTAGCAACATGTATGAAAAATAAAGAGACCTAGAAAAAGAAATCAAAACCATCCAAGAACAATCAGGATTCTCTTTCATAAAATATCTGAACACACAGCCACATACTACAATTATAAGCCTCAAAATATCATTGAGGACTCAATACACTGTACCAGATCTTAGACAAAATCGTTGCCCACAATCTGTTTGACATAACATGAATAAATTCGTAAGTTTTTTTAATGGTTGTTGCCATAACCAATTGATATGATCTTAATATTATTTGGGATAAAAAACTTTCAAAATACAAAGACCTAGAAGAATGGCTACACAGGACCAAGATGAGGTATATGTCAATCTCCAAATCTTGTCCTAGTTTGGCAGCTGATCCAAATATTCTTTCAGTGAATTTAAAAAAATGAACTTAAATCAATTTTTAAAAAAAAATTCAAATAAAAAAGCATTTCATCTACCTATGCAATATCACACATATTATTTAAAAAAAACAAACCTCTAGAAAGACAGTGCCTTTTCTCAGGAACTTTTTTTATCTTAACTCCAATGAAGATGAAATGACAATAAAACAACATTTACTAATCTATGACTTTCAATTTTATGTATCTGTTGAATGGATTTTAAGAAGTGAAGCATCTTGGAAGAGGCTGAATAGTCCAACTGTTATGAATATTAAAACTTATAAATTACCCCACCTGTTATGAATCTGCTTTAAATTTTATTTCTAAGGGTTCTTAACTTATGCAATTTTGTGGATGGCTGAGCTATGACTCAGTTCTCAGTCACAAAGACCAAGGAATTTCCATGGCTATCTAGTCTAATGACACATAATCTACATCATATCCAACAAGTTGTCATTCAGCCTTTGTCTTAATAACTACAATTAGAGAGAAACCATTTCTTACTGAAGCAGCTAGTGGCAAAATGAATAAAATTCTGGGCCTGGAGTCAAGACTTAAGTTCAAACCTGGCATCAGACACTTAACTATGTGACCCTGGGCAAATCACTTAACCTGATTTTCTCAGTTTCCCCAACTGTAGAATGATAATAGCAGCACATATCTCGCAGAGTTGTGAGGATCAAGTGAAGTAATTGTAAAGTACTTGGCACAGTGGCACATAGTAGGCTCTATATAAATGCTTATTCCCTCCCCTTCCCCAACTGAGGGAACTCATTCTATTTGCAGAACTTGTAGGATTGTTATTCAAAGTTTTACAACCCTAATTCAACTATACCATTAAAATAATATAGACTAAAAGAAGCACTATGGTGTTATGGATTTTCCACAAGCATCAGATTTGGAATCACATGACTTTAGATTCAGACCTTGGCTCTGCAATATTACTTAGTGACTTTGGACAAGTCATTTGTCTCTCTAGGCCGCAGGCACAGTGGATATAGCACTAAAGTCAGGAGTACCTTTTTTCTACTCAAGCCTCAGACATTTACAAGTCATACTACCCTAAGCAAGTCATTTAACCTGCTTGCCTCAGTTTCTTCAATTGTAAAATGGGAGTAATAAGCACCTACCTCGAAGAGTTGTTGTGAGAATGTAATGAGAAAATATTTATAAAATGCTTGGCATAGTGGCACATAGTAGACTCTATATAAATGCTTATTACCTTTCCCTTCCCTCTTAATCTCTAATGTCTATGCTAAGTATATACTCATTAATAACAATTAAAGATTTAAAATTCTCAATATTTTCCAAAAGTTCATTCATCAATTGGTTGACACTCAAAATTCATATAAATAAATTTTATGTTCCTAGAAAAGTCTACAAAATACTATAACGATGATGATGCTGATAATACTTTAAGGTTTACTAAGTATTTTGTATACAATGTCATATTTAAAGTTTATCATTGGTAAAATTAAATTGCAGTAATAGGATTTTCAAAACTAGACACCAAGTATAATGTGATACTTATAAGAGAAAATTAATTGAATTCCATCTTAGAATGCCAGAAACTTCTCCCTAAAAAGTGACTCTTTTCCTAATCTTTCCAACTTGTGAAACAGTGAAGTGAATCTTGTCTAGCTCTAGGATACCAGAGTAACTTTCATAGTTTGGAACAACAGTTCCCAAAAGCATAGGGGTCAGACAAGAGGACAAATGGTTAAGATGAAAGCTGTGGGACTGGTGCCTGCTACTAGCACAAAATCCTTGAGCACATTTCTCAATTCCAGCCAGCTCCCTATCACCTTCTTATTGTCTGTATCCCCAAGGAATTCTAGAACCTGCTTTACCTTTCAGGTGTCATCAACTGCTACTTCCCCAAAACAGTCTCCTCTCCTTGCTCACAATTAAAAAAAATGTTCATAGCTTTCTATCCGTATCTTTCTATCTTTGAAAAACTATTCATACAGAACAAAAAATGATTAGAATACCTGACTTCTGAAGCTATCGTTCTTTTCTCTATGAAAACTCAACTCAAGGAAGAATAAACTCCCTGACCCTATTTCCTTAATATATCCTCACTCTTCAATGACAGGCAACTGAGCTTCTAGAAATCCAGTAACATCTAATGAAACCACTTTCTTCAATGTTATAATTTCCTTATATGCCAAGTAACAGGATCATAGATTTAGAGCTGAAATAGACATTAGAGATCATCTAGTCCAATCCCCCCATAAGATGAGGAACTGGGTCCCACAGAAGACAAGTGCCTTGCGTACTATCACAAAGAAAGTAACAAAGGTGGGATTCAAACCCAGACTCTAAATTCAGTGCTTTTTTTAGTGGCACAACAACTACACCGCCTCACCAATCAATGTCTCTTTTCATTCTTCATTCTTATTTTACTTGTAGCATTTTACCACCTCCTCCTTGACTCTTTCTAACAGATTTCATGACACTAATTTCACATCTCAAAATCTCAGAGTTGGAAGATACAACCTCAGAGGTTATATTCCAAAAATGTATGAACTGTACTGTATGTGGTATAAGCAGTGAAGGAGAGTTTAGATGGTTGAATAACTTAATAGGGAGAAACCTTAATACAATCTTTGACTGTCTCATTAAGATGTAGTAATTCATACAAAGATTCCCTTTTTAATTAAGAAGAGTTGTGACAAGTTACATTTTTATATATTGAATGTAACATGATCAATTTCCACAACCTTAAATTTGTTAAGTTTAAAGTGGGAATGTGCTAGAAAAAATTTTTTCACAGGCTTCCTTATCTTTTAGTTCCCACATCTGCAACTAGGGTTTCTCAAAAATTACTTTAATTCTTCTCACCTCAAATATTGAATGGTTCTAGTACCTCTACTTCATAGCTTACACAACTATACAGAGCTAATTTGTCTCTTTTACCATGATTTATAGAACAAAAGGCTAAAATTTTGAGCACAATTAAACCGGTCTTAGTATCACAAGTGCCTTATAAAAATAATAACTGCAGCTAGATTTTACATAATACTATGTGCCAGGTACTGCATTAAGACCTTTACAAATATGTCATTTGAGCCTTACAACAACCCTAAATAAGAAAATGAAGGCAAACAGAGGTTAAGTGATTTGCCCACAGTCATGTAGCTAGAAAGTATCTGAGGATAAATTTGAATTCAAGCCTTCCTGACTCTAGGCCCAGTACACTATAAATTGAACCATCTAACTCCCCACAAAAACAGCTGAATTAATATTAAAAATATTAAAATTTCATTAAAATTCACAAGCTCGTATTTCCACAAAAAACTCTTTAAAAATTCTTAAAACATATATTCTTTGAAGAAATATCTGCTATTCTGTCATTGTAGGGATTACGTCAAAGAACAAATGTTTTAAAATGTTTTTATATCCTTTCACGTGAACTAAGTTTGAAATACTTTTATATTCCTTCACATACATTAAATACATTTGATGACCAAATTGTACCATTTTTAAGCTTAGAAATTCTTAAATTGGCTAATGATTACTTCTAAGGGTTATTTTAAGGCAGATTGTCCAAATTTTTTATTTTTAGGCAATTGGGGTTAAGTGACTTGCCCAGGGTCACACAGTTAGTGTCAAGTGTTTGGTCTGAGGATTGATTTGAACTCAGGTGCTCCTGATTTCAGGGCCGGTGCTCTATCCACAGATTGTTCAAATTTTTAACCACAAATTTTGTGCCTATTCAAAGTCTTCTTGAAAAGAAGTCTGTGAATTTCTGGATTAATCCAAAAGTCATATACCATCTTCACACTTAAATATGTTCACAAATCAATATTTGATCATCTGCACTGGGAAAAGATTTATTTGCTTTGCAGTTCAGTGATATAGTTTGTAGTGATTTCTTAAGAACTTACATATTGCACATTCAAGCATTCACAAACAAAATCAACTCCTTACAAGAAAAAAAAACATTTTACCACCTTTCCATTCCATCTTTCTTTAGACAAAAAATTTGCCTAAATGTAAGAAAAAAAAACTTCCTATCTACAAAACTGAAAGGGTGGCAAGACAGAATTAGGAACTAAGCAAGACAAAAAGATTTTTTTTCCCAACTATTCCTAATTAATTGTAAATCATTTCTTCAAAATGTGTCTTCCTTATTTGGTATGACATAAATGTCTAAAACAAACATGTAGCCGAAAGAAAGAAAAATGAAATTAAAAAGTTAAATCAAAAAATCTCTTTATTAACTGCCATTTCAAACCATCCACATTTCTACTCCCCAAAGTTCATATAAATATATTTGAGGCATAGTGGTGTTAAGCTTCTCAATAGTGTTATCTCCCTACAACAAGAAGTCAAACCGAGAAGATGATGCAATAGACAAGTTGCTACTTACATCGGGGTATTCTTTTACAGGCACGTAGAGTTTCTCTTGTAACTGAACAATAGGTCCCACAGCATCAGGGAGCTCTGCACTCCTTTTCTCTGTACTCCCATTTAAAGTGTCATTATACATGTCTTTTCGTACTCTGCTAATTTCTGTTAAGGGTAAAAAAAAAAAAAAAAAAAATTTATCAGCTACCAGAATATTTGCTAGTACAAGAAAAATGTATTTTTAATTTTTTAAATGAATTTAATCATTGTCAACAATACAACCAATGCAGCATAAAGACTTCTTTAAGGATAATATATCAACTTGTTATGTATAATTTGTATTTTTTATTAAAAATATTAAATTTCACAAGGTAGTAATAAAAATCATGCTGTTAGCAGTTGCCTTCTGAACTTTTTTTCCTCTTTTTTTGTCCTTCTTTACTTACTCACTAATTCACCCTTCCTCTTCCCACCCCATAGATGCTTCCTTTTAATAAACAAATCCAATCAAGTAAAACCAATCAACACATAGGACAAGTCTGGAAAGGCTGCTCTCATTCCGCACCTCAAGTACTGATATAGGCTTCCACTAACAGTCTTCCTCTTCTTTAGTCTTTCAGAGTTGTTAGAATGTAAAAATTATTGACAATACCTGACCTCAGCAAAATTTCAACAAATAGAGTAGCCTTTTGGGAAATCAGAAATTAAGCCAATCAGCTGGTGAGGAGGGGTGGGGAGGGTTTATCTTATTCAATAGCACCATACTCAGAACATGTTTTAAATGGAATAACAATATCAAGTTTGTATAGGCAAAACTAGTAATAAATTGTTTTAATAAGACCCTTGAGATCCATGCAATGGGGACAGGATTATAAATGAGTCTACCTCATTACAAGGCCCTTATGGTACTTCTATAACTAAATCAGTTTATGTGATATCGAAGTTGGTTCTGTTTTGTGAAATTCTATCATACAGGTATGAGTGAGTGTGTGTGCAATGGGGTGAGCACAAAGAAATCCATTTAGTGAATATCTTCAAGAGTAGTTCTGTATGAAATTATTATCTACACATCCCAGAATAGAGAAGGACAGCATATGTAGAAATAACACTGGATTACAAATTAGAATACCTGGGTACCAGTCATTTCTACTTTACTACTTTAAGCAAATAATTCACCTCCCTTGGCCTTAGTTTTCTAATCTAGCAAAGGTAAAACTTAAGTTAAATGATCTGTTTCCAGATCTCATAAAAACACTACTTGATTAATCTAGTTATTCAACAAATTAAAAATTATAAGATAAAATAGTCCCTTCCCAAATCCTTCCCAAAGAAGATACTAGGAGAAACCAATCAGAGACAGGGGTCAGAAGGGTACTTTCAGTTAAAGAAGCCCAGGGAGTAAAGGGAGCTTCCAGGGTGAAAAGAACTTCTAACATGAAGGTTAAATCTAGTCAGGAGTACAACCTTGGAGACAAAAGTGAACTCTGACTTGCCCTTAGACACAACCACAACCCCTTTCTTTTCAAGTTTCACATTCCCCCAAACTTAGGGAAATCAGTCTTTTCATACTCAGACTTCTCTCATCCTGGTTTCCCAATAAGATTCCTTTTGGCTTCACTTGCCTCCCCTATCTAGCCTGAGGATGTTAACATTATAAAGGCTTCTCAACCCTCTACTACGCAAATCTATACTCCATCAATCAGTAACACCAGGTAACCCCTACCATCTATTTGCCTCACTCTCAGACCTTATTAGAGAAAGTCAGAAGATGATGCAGACAGTGATAAAAATTCGTAACATCTAATCTTGTCTGAGTCTTTAACGTTGATTGTCTATCCTTTTATTTTACTGTTATTTCTGTATATTACATACATGATTGTCCCAAAACTTCTCCACATTCATAAAGACTTCACATTAAATCTCAACAGGGAGTACCAACTCTTCTTGGATTAAGATCAAGGCCATCCAATTCAAATTCTCAAACTGCACTCCACATAAAATCATCTGCTGCTGTCTTTTAAAAAATCCATCCATTTTACAATCAAGGAAATTGAGGCAGATAGAGGTTAAGTGACTTGGCTAAGGTTACACAACTAAGAATTGTCTAAATCAGCATCTGAATTCAAGTCTGTCTTTCTCCAGGTTCAGTACTCTATCCACTAAACCACCTAGCTCCAATTCCTTTTGTCTATAGTTGGCAAGGCATAAGGTAAAGTAGGGGTAAAAAAGCTGGATCCAAAACGTAAATCTGGGTGCCAATGATGCAAAAGACAATTTACCTCTGTGGGTCTCAGTTTCCTCATATAAAAATTTAGGTATAATAAAACCTATACTGGTTAGTGCACATGGTTTTATTAACAATAGAACTGTGTACCTGAGAGAGACAGAGAGAGAGAGAGAAAAGCAAGGTAAAGAAACAATGGTATTCATTACCCAATGTATGGATTTATGCGAGAACAGACATAAGTTTAATCATTCACCAAATTTATTGAACAACTACTATGTAATCAGAGATTAGATGATGTAAGGATAACAAAATAAAGATAAAGCTCCCCCTCAAAGAGCATTATGTTCTAGTGACTCTGAATCATGGCATATCAGTCTATCAGAACTTTTCATTTTAATACCTGAATATTTTCAGTATACTTTGTTCTATCAACTCATAACTATCAACTCTTCTACTTCTTAGTATATAAATTCCTTTGAAAGATTATGTCTCCAAAAAATGCATCCACTGGGCATACCGTCCATAATAAAGCCTGTACTGAAAGCCTCTTCTCAACAGCTTGGTAGGACCTGGCAGAGAACTGTTTTGGCCTTTGAGAACAAGATGATTTCCACACTATGAAGAATCAGGATCTAAAAAACATATGAATGAGAACAGCCAAAGCTTCCCCCATTCCCGATCTGGACACATATGGTTTATAATCTTCAATCAAGGTGGTATCACAATCTATTATTTTACCCCAGAGGATGGCAAGCTCTATGCTCATTATCCCTCAGCTCACATAGCAGAAGCAATTGACAAACCCTTGTCATTTCAATCTCCACATTCTTCAGAGTCTTCCTCACACAGACACCACTTTAATTCAGTTCTTCATCATAGCTCTCCTGTCTTCCTATTTTATCTCCCCTGCCTCAGTCTTTTCATAACTAATCAATCCATTCCAGTCTGAATCCCACAAAGGAATAACCAGGGCAGGAATCACAAACCAAAGGGAAGCCTATATATTTGTCACATTTAACCAACAGAACTTTCCAGATGGCTCCAAGTGCCAAGTGCAACTGTAGTCTACTGAAACAGGTACACAGGGATGGTGCTGCATAGATCCAAGCCCAGGTTAGGGTTCAAATCATAAGAGCAACAATCAAACTTTGCCCTGATTCACACCACTTTGGGAGCACTAAAAGTTTACAAGTCACCAGTTTGAGCTGTCCCTTAGATATGGAAAGAATACATCCCTGAATAGCTCCAAAAAACAACAGAAGATCAATGTGCACATTCTGCCCAGTGTGCAGACTGGCCCTAAGATCAAACCCACAGTCAGGAAGCAGGCTGAAAAAATGAGGGTGGAAAAAAATCTAAACTAAAAAGCTACCTCGGAGACAAGAATTTTTAAAAAAAAATTTGGGGGTGGTGGTGAAAACACT
>NW_020954953.1:26499313-26501383 GCF_900497805.2 Vombatus ursinus | reverse complement strand
AAAGAAAGAAAGAAAGAAAGAAAGAAAGAAAGAAAGAAAGAAAGAAAGAAAGAAAGAAGAGCTATGGAAGAACCAACTGGAAAGATACCAGCTTGGAACAAAGAGTATGAAATCTTACCCAAGAAACAAATTTCCTGAAAATTAAAATGGACTGGGGTAAAAAAAAAAAGATGATCACTACATGAGACAACAAAAAAAGCTTGAAAATTAGAAGAAAATATAAGATATCTCATAGTAAAAACAACTGATCTAGAAAACAAATCAATGAGAAAAAAATTTAAGAATCACTGGAAAACCTGAAAGGTATGACAGAAAAACACCACAAAACAAAAAACCTGGAAATCATATTTCAAAAAATGTTAAAAGAAACAAGCCTAGCTCTCTTAGAATCAAAAGGCAGAGAGAATAAAGAAAGAATCCATTGGTCACTTCCTGAAATAAAACCCAAAATGAAAACTTCCAGGAATATTAGAGCCAAAATCCAGAGCTTACAGGTTAAATAAATATTACAAGCAGTCAGAAAGAAAAGAATACACGTACCAAGGAAACAGAGTCAGAATCATAAAAGATTTAGCAGCCACCACTATAAAGGAGTAGAAAGCTTGGAATATGATATTCCAGAAGGCAAAGGATAAAGGTTTATAGCCAAGATAAACTTAACCAGCAAAACTGAGTATAATCTCACAGGGGAAAACTGGACCTTTAATAAAACTGAACACTTCCAAGCATTCCAGATGAAAAGATCAGAGCTGCATAGAAATTCTGAAGTGTGAACACAAGAGTCAAGAAAAACATAAAAAGGAAAATAAATGCAAATAATCACAAGGGACTAAACAAGGATAAAGTGTTTACATCCTAATATGGAAAGATAATACCTGTGCCCCCTCTGACCTCTATCATCTTCTGGGCTCATAGAGGGACAGTAATTAGACAGAAGGCCTGGTAGTTATTCTGTTATGTCTTGCTGATCTTATAAAAAGAATGAGAAAAAAGTAGAAGAGGAATATACTATGGTGAGGAAGATTAGGGAGAATTTTCACACGTAATCAGGTTGCACATGTAAAAGTTTGTACTAATAAGGACAAAGACAGCAGAAGCTGACATTTGAACCTCACTTTCATATGAATTGGCCAAAAGAGGGAAGAATATATACAAAGAGTTGAGTACAGAAATACAGTTAACTCAATGGATAAATAGGAGGAAAAGAGAGATGCATAGATTAATGGGAGGTTAAGTTAAAGGAAGGATTAGTCCTAAGCATAACAACCTCTAAGGATTTCCAAAAATATTTATGACTTTTTTAGAGGTGGCAAAGAATTGTAATCTGAGGGGCACCTTTGAAGAATGGCTGAACAGACTGTGGTAATATAAATTTGGTAGAATACTACTATGCTGTAAAAAATGATGAAATGGGGGCAGCTAGGTGGCACAGTAGATAGAGCTCCAGCCTCGGAGTGAGGACCTGAGTTCAAATCTGGCCTCAGACACTTGACACTTACTCGCTGTGTGACCCTGGGCAAGTCACTTAACCCTGATTGCCAAAGCAAAAAAAAAAAAAAGTTGTTTAAAAAAAAAGAGATGATTTCAGAGAAATCTGGAAAGACTTGCATGAACTGATACAGAATGAAGAGAACAGAATCAGAACGATAATATAAATGAAAACCTATAAAACTCTGATCAGCTTAATGACCAAATATGATTCAAAGAACAGCAGCAGCAGCATTAGATAATATTAATATAGCACTTGCTAATGTGCCAGGAAAGGTGTTAAGTACTTTACCAGTATTATCATCTCATCTGTTCCTCTTAGCAACCCTGCGAGGTAGGTGCTGATATTATCCTCATTTTACAGAAGGGAAATTGAGGCAAAAAGAGGTCACTTGCCCACGGTCACATGGCTAGTAAGGACCTGACATCAAATTTCAACTCAGGTCTTCCTGACTCCAGGCCCAACACTTAATCCATTGTGCCGCCTATCTATCCCATAAAACATGCTACCCCTCTTGCTAATAAAGGGCTCAAAGACTCAATAAAGAATGACACATAAACACCTATCTTTTGGATATGACC
>NW_020954953.1:26494565-26499288 GCF_900497805.2 Vombatus ursinus | reverse complement strand
GTGTGTGTGTGTGTGTGTGTGTGTGTGTGTGTGTGCGTATGAAAGGTTTTGTTTTTCTTTCATTCTCACTGGGAGTGAGAGGTGGGCCCTTGCTGAGCGAAAAAAATTTCATAAAAAAAAAAATCTTAAGGATTACTTTATTTCAATGAACTGCACACCAATTAATTTGTAATAGATTTTCTGGGAAGGAAATTCAGGAAGAGATATATTTATAAATAAATATAAATTTAGGAAGATATATAATCCTGAGGGCACCATCATTCTCCCACTGACCTGGACTCCCAATCGCAAGGTCAACTTCTCTTTTGGACTCACCTCATATATCCAACCTATTGTATCTACTATAAATCTTAGCATTTCTAGCTTCACGACATCTCTTATTTATGTCCCCTTCTCTCCACTTAGCCACAAGCCCAATGGTTCTGTTACTTCTTACATCTAACATAAAACCTGCATTTAGTTTTTAGCCTTTCACAACCTAGCCCCTTTCTACTTCTCCAGTCTTCTTTTATTCCCTTCCACATAACTACAATCTAGCTACACTGACTTGCTACTACCTGCACACAACACTATCTCCCAGTTCTGTGCATTTTTACTGACTACAATCTTCTCCCTCACCTTCTGCCTTACCAGATTGTCTTCAAGATTTTACTCAAATCCCAACTGCAAGAAGCCTTAGTATCCCTCGAGGTAGTGTCTTTCCTCTGAGATTACCTTCTATCTACTCCGTATATATCTTATGACAGAACTGTTTACAAGTTGTTTTCTCCATTGTAATGTGTGCTCCTAGAGGGCAGGGACCATGATTGTCTTTATTTGTATCCTCAACTTAACACAGTGTAGAACATTAAATTTATTAAGTACATAAGCAATTAATAAATTCATGCTGACTGACTTAGTGACATAACAGTTTAATTTCCTCCTGTTGATTTCAGCCCTACAGTCTATGCTATTAAGATCTTATGAAGCTTCATGTCATTTGCAGATTTATTAAGGATGCCTTCTACATATTAGTCCAAGTCTTTGATAAAAATTATTGAACACAACATGGCTCTGAACAAATCCTACTGCATGCCACTTCTCTCCAGGTTAAAAGGAACCCATAAAATGATACTCATTGTTTACAGTTTATCTGCAAGTCTCCATAATTGCACTATCATCCACCTAGCCCACATTTGCTTATCTTGTTCATAATAATAGCACACAAGACTTTGCGAAATGCCTTACCAAAAACAATGTTTACTAAGTACGTAAAATTCCACAGATACATCAGGACTTATCAGATTTATAATAATAAAATAGAAATGAGTCTAAGTTGGGTAGGTTATTCACAGTGAACTCATCTGGTTTCCACCTATCACTTGTTGTTTCTTAATGCTCCCTAACAATCAAGGATCTAACTTACTATATCATAATTTTGCTACAGCTTATCCATCTGTAGCTCCAAAGTTATCTTCTTTTACTTTAGGAAATATGAATTTGCCTGTCATCAGCCTGCTAACACCTCTCCTATTCCCTATTTTTTCAAACCGTACCCCAATAACATTCAAATGATAAGAAAAAGAATAAACATACATGACCTCTTCTGTCCAGATTTATAATAATTCAACTGAATGACATTTTAAAATAATTGAAATTTTAGATATTCCACAAAAAGGATAATTTTGCTTGACTTTTTATGGATCACCATGAAAGCAATATAAAAAATATATTTATGACCACAATTTTGTTGTGATACTAGATATACAAAGTTGAACTTTAACAAACCAATTGCTTGCTCTAAATGCTCTACTAGTCAACCAAATCCACTGTTCCAGTTATCAAAAAATAAATTGCCTTAATATTATGTCAACAAACATGGAAAAGGGGCAGGATGATGAGAGAATGGCATTATTAGCATTCTTGTAAAAATGATTTGGTCATTTTAAAAATATATATATGTACACATACACATCTCAGGCTCAGAAAAGCATATTTCTTTCTATACTTGTGACCAGTGGTTCCTTGTTGCCTTTAGGATAAAATACAAACTCTTCTATTTGGCTTTTTAGGCTTCGCAACTTGACTTGAATCTACCTTTCCAAGTAATATTACATGTTTATTCCCCATTATGCACTATAAAATCCAATCAAATACTACTTCTTACATTTCTCCTCATGCATGGTGCTCCAATTCCATCTTCATGCCTTTGGATAGGCAGTATCTCTCATTCCTGAAATAACCTCGCTCCTCACTTCTGGTTTTTGGAATCCCTTGCTGCCTTAAAGACGCAACTCAAATTCAACATTTTACATCGTCTTTCCTAATATACTTAACCTACCCCTTACCAAAAATTCCAGTGCCCTCCCCTCCAAAGCCCCTGACAGAATATAAGCTTCTTGAAGATAGGATAAGAACTACTTCACAAAAGAAAATAACCTACCTCTTAGAGTTGTCATGAGGATCAAATGAGAGTATATTCTACATTTTGCAACATAGAAAGCATTACGTAAATGACTATTACTACCTTAGTCTACTAAATGCCATCTACTATACTATGAAGTACCTGGCAATTAGAAATACACTTTACTTATCTGTATATGCCCACAATAACTCACTGAACAATGTAGGGAAATATATTTAGAAAAAGGGCTGCTAGGTGGTACAGTGAATAAACTGCTGGGCCTGAACATCATCCTGATTCAAATCTGGGCCTCTAACACTTAACAAGCTGTTTGCCGCAGCTTCCTCATCTGTAAAATGACCTGGAGAAGGAAATGGCAAACCATTCCAGAATTCAGTTTCTTAGCCAAGAAAACCCCAAATGGGATCATGAAGAATCAGACATGACTGAAAAACGACTATAGCCAAAGCATGAAATCCAGAAGGAATGTAAAGGGATGAGGGTAAATAAAAGGAATGATATGTTATAGGGAAACAAGTGAAAAATAAAGTCAGAAAAGAATAACCATCAAATAGAGTTAAATAAGAGATTCATCTATTCCTAGCCTCAGGGAAACTGAGTAAGCCAAGATGGGCCAAAATTAGGAAACTGCATCTCAATGAGGAATTATATCTTGGCAACACAGTTTTTGATGGCTTTGTGACTAGAAATAGTATCCAGCACTGAGGGTTAAGGGTAAAGTTAGGGAGTAACAAGTTAAGGGGAGCCAAGTGAAAAATAGAGTCAAAAAAGAATCACAGTCAAACAGAGATAAGAGTTCATCTTGCCTTAAGCCTCAAGGAAATTTAGTGTGGTAGAAGGGGCAAGATCTAGGAACCTATGTCTCCTAAGTCCCAAACCAATGCTCTTTCCATTACATTATGCTGACCTCTTATAATTGCCACTTAAAACTCAATGTCATTCCATGAAGTTTGTAAATGAATATTGCTTTTACTCAGTTGTTTCAGTTGAGTCTGACATTTTGTGACCCCTTTAGGGATTTTCTTGGTAAAGACAATGAAGTTGTTTGCAATTTCCTTCTCACTTAACAGGGTTAAGTGACTTGCCCAGGGTCACACAACTAGTAAGTATCTGAGGCTGGATATGAACTCATGAAGATAATTCTTCCTGACTCCAATCTCAGCACTCTAGCCACTGTACCATCCAGCTGCCCTGTTCCAAGGTTTAAAAATACATAATACTACAAGGAGTACTCAAATACACATGTGATCTACCTATTTTTGTGTTTCCTTTATGATGAAAATTATGCCTTTCTTGTGTTAACTCAGGTCTTCCTGACTCCAGGCCTATGCTCTATCCACTATTACCACCTAGCTGCCTCCTTTAATGAATACTAAAGTCAATTTATGTGACTGATAAACATGAAGGTACTTAAAGCACTTTTTGTTCCTATGAATTAGAAAGGGAAAGGACCTTCTAACATCCCAAGAGAACTCCTAGTCTCCCCCATTTCATATCTAAGAACCTATCAGGCCTACAGGCAGAAACCATAGTAAAACAGCACGTAGGGTACAAAGTTCATTTCGGGTTTATAATTCTGGAAAGGGGAATTATAAGGAAAGATCCAAAGGCTTCTGAAAAGTAAAAGGCAAGGTCTTTTGCTAAGAGATTATGGGGGGGAAGCTGACATGAGAGGCTTAAGGAAAACAGGCAAGGTTTGAAGTAGCCATGGAGGTGAGCAAAATAGAAAAATTGATGAGGAGAGAGTATTAGAATTGTCTTAATGCATTGAAGCCCCAGTTGAGACTAGATATTACAAATACGTAGTGGCCCATCAGCACAGTTTCATGACTTCCTCCAGCACCATTCAGGAACGTAAGAATGAACAGAAGAGACAGACGGTAGTGGTAACTCAGTGTAGGAGTTTGTTAAGGCATGATTGGTAAAGGGACACTGGAATGAGGGATTCAAGAGCCAAAGACAGCACAGAAACTTCCCGTATCAATGAAATCACATGGCCCGATCCAGACAGAGCCTTCAGGAAATGTGTAAAACACTGTGCTAAACACACAAGAAGGGAAGGGAAATAAGCATGGTGAACCTTTTATGCAAAACAAGTCTCCCTAAAATACCATTATTAAAATATTTAAAATCAATTTGGCATAAATAAAATTTTCTTACTCTTATTGTATTTTTCTTAATAACAATTTTTAAAAAGGGTGGGTCAGCTAAGTGGCACAGTGGGTATAGCACCTGGCCTGGAGTCAGGAGTCTCTGCGTTCAAATCTGGCCTCAGACCAGACGCTTGACACTTACCGGCTGTGCAACCCTGGCAAGTCA
>NW_020954953.1:26490181-26494547 GCF_900497805.2 Vombatus ursinus | reverse complement strand
ACACACACACACACACACACACACACACACACACACACACACACACACACACACAAGATCCCGTGCTTATTTCCAATGCAGATACATTCTTAGATACAACTTGTCAGAACTAGGAAATACTCAGCTCTACTTCATTAAAAGTCTACTTCTATATTATTATAGCTGTTTATTCTCCATATCTCATCTTCAGAGGCAAGATAAGTGTATTAAAAAGCAAAATACTTAATACTAGTCATATTGTATGTGTCAATAACACAACTATACAAAGTACTTAACTTTGGGTAGTGTTTATGCATCAGTCTCAGAGAGAAGAGGCTGTGTCAATCTTCCGCAAAATCAGAGCACCGTCAATTTTATTTATCTTCCTAAGCAAAATTTCCATAACATAATTCAACAAGCATTTACTAAACATCAATACTCTATTCAAGACACCGTGCAAGGTGCAAGTGCTACACCGATGAAAAAGACAACCTCAAGGATCTTAACAGTCTAATGAAGATATCTACTCAAATTACTACAAGTCCACTAGAAAAAGGAGAGGAATGAGAAGTTCAATGAGGGGAGAAATTACTTAGAAATCATAAAGAAGTCACCACATGAAGTGGGTCTCATGGAAAAGAAAGAATTTTGAAAGATATGAGCATGTAGTCTGTTCCAACAACAGGTCAGAGTGAGAAACAAGGAACAGCTAACTCTCCAGTCTGGCTAGAAGCTACAGTATACAAAAAGGAAGTAATGTTGTGATAGATGGGCTTGGCTCAGGAAGTACTTGGTTATTTCAGATTGATTGCTGAAAGAAATGATTCACTCAAAAGAGGTCTATTTAGCACAGCATAAAAAAGATATTTCAACAACGATATCACAGCACTTAGCTTGGGTACATGCAGCTGTCACACCTCCACCCACCCTTCTTTCTATAACCTCTGATCAGAGCAGGCAGAGTAGTAACACATCATAGGAGTGATCTTAGGACAATTTAAGCCATCTCTGAAAGATTCTGATTACACACACGGGACTTTTTATTTCTTTGGGTGACAAGGACACCATAGCATGTGTCCAGCCTTAATCTCCTGGACCAAGCAAATTCTGCAGGGACAACTTTGTTACCTCTCAGAGGAAAATCAGTCTAATTTGTATGGAGGAAAGAATTAGGCTATTATTCCCACCACAAAAGTTAAGTTGGTCAGTTGAAGCCAAATAGTGGAGGGTCTAGATTAGTAGAATATGGGCTTTTGTTTTTATTTTTAACCTTACAAAACAATGGAATTAAATGGCAACCCATTAAACAAAGTAAAATAAACACTAAGGCCCTCAATCCCATGTGAAAACATCAAAATAGGAGGAAAAGATGCTGGTACATCATAATTCTTAGACCGTCTATAAACAATTAACTTATTTGGTGGTACTCACACATGAAAATCTTGTACAATGACCAACAAATGCACTTACTACTAGAGGAACTGAATGATAGAAATCTTGACATTCTCAATATAAATGAAACTGTGAAGTATTAAAAAAAAAAAAAAACGCCAAAAAACTAGATTTATATCAAAGGCTCTCTTCCAACAAAGTGTCTCTCACATAGGTCAGAACTACATGAGGGTACTTGAAAGATAACCGTGGAATAAACTTGCTTGATGATCCAACATTAAATTACTGATTAATACCAAGCGAGGCATAAAGCAAGAAGACATATACTAATAAACATTATAATGGGGAATGGTCCAAGATGAAGATTCCCAATGTAGAGATCAAAGTTTCTTCACCTTTCTATGTCTTAAACCCTTTCTGGTAGTCTGGTAAAACCTATAGACCCCTTTTCTGAGTAAGATTTTGTTACTTATATTCATAACTGAAGGAAATGCTATATTTCAGTTAGAGGTTAGTGAAAATAAAACTGTTAATTTTTCCCCCTATCTAGGTTCAGAGACCCTCTGAAATCTAACCACTAAACCCTTTTGGTTCCATGAACCCCCAGTTAAAAACCCTTTTCCCAGATGCTTCTGCCTACAATTGACACTGTGCCGATTTTCATCAAAATAAGCAATACTGTAGAACCCCTGGACCACAGATTTATAACCAAAGTAGTCTGACCTAACCATACTCAGAGGAAAAAATGTATGAAGGATGACTACCAGCGAGACTGTCATAGGCAGTTACGAGAAAAAGCAAGAGTACTTATCAGTAGGTGTAGATATAAATATTTGGGTCTTTATTCAATTTATCTTGGACAGGCACTTAAAATGGATGATCTACTCAGCATTAACCAGAAGAAGAGTAGGCTAAATTACTTTTCTTAAATTACATTTTAAGTTCCAAACTGTTTCTCTCCCTCCTTCCCAACCTCACAGTAGAGAAGACCAAAATTTGACAGATAATATATATATATTAATATAATATAATCAGTTCTTTCTCTGGAGGTGAATAGCATCTTCCTTCAGAGGTCCTTTGTAATTGATTTGAGTATTTGTAATACTCAGAATAACTTAGTCATTCACATTTACTCTTTGAACAACATTGCTGTTACTGTATACAACATTCTCCTGGTTCTGCTCATTTCATTCTTCATTGTTTTATGCAAACCTTTCTATGTTTTTCCAAAATCAGTCTATGCTTACCATTTCTTGCAGCACAGTAGTATTCCATCACAATCATATAGCACAATTTGTTTAGCCACTCCCCAATTGATGGGCATCCCCTCAATTTCCAGTTCTTTGTCACCACAAAGAGAGCTACTATAAATATTTTAGGACATACAGGTTCTTTTCCTTTTTTTCCTTATCATCTTGGGAAATAGAACTAATGGTGATATTGCTGGGTCAAAGGGTATATACATAGTTTTATAATTCTTTGAGCACAATTCCAGATTGCTCTCCAAAATAGTTAGATCAGTTCACATTTCAACAGTGTATCAGTGTCCCATTTTTTCCACATCCCCTCCAACAAAGGTGTGCAATATCTCAAACTTGATTTAATTTGTATTTCTCTAATCAATTATGATTTAGAACATTTTTTCATTTTATACATATAATCTCTGATTTCTTCACCGAAAAACTGCCTGTTCATATCCTTTGACCATTGATTAATTAGCAAATGACTCATATTCTTCTAAATTTGACAAGTTCTGTATATATTTGAAGTATGAGACCTTTATCTGAGAAACTCTATAACCACCTCCCAATTTCCTTCTAATCTTGGCTACATTGGCTTTAATTGTACAAAACCTTAATAAAATCAAAATTCTCACAATGCTCTTTATCCTTTTGTTTTTTCATAAATTCTTCTCCTATCCATAAGGCTGATAGGTAAAATGTTCCATGTTCTCTAATTTACTAATTATATCTCCCTTTATATCTAGGTCATATGTCCATTTTGACCTTATCTTGATAAATGGTCTAAGATGTTGGTTGGTCTACATATAATTTCTACCAGACTGCTCTCCAACAAAAATTTTTTAACCAAACAGTATATTCTTATTCCACAAGCTTAAATCAAACACAAGATTACTATTAGCATTTACTACTGTTTATTATTTGTCTAACTTTATTCCACTGATTCACCTTTCTATTTCTCAGCCAGTGTGAGGTACTTTTGATAATTACAACCTTAGAAAACAGTTTAAGATCTGGTACTGCTAAACTTCCTTTACATTTTATTTTTCATTTAATTTATTTGATATTCTTGGCCTTCTGTTCTTCGAAATGAATTGCTCTTTTTTTCTAGCTCAATAAAAAAAAAATTTTGGTCATTTAATTGGGGTGGCAATGGAATAAGTAGCTTAATTTAGTTTGAACTGTCATTTTTATTTTATTGGCTCTGCCCATTCATGAACAATTAATACTTCTCCAATTATTTAAATCTGACATTATTTGTATAAAAGTTGTGTTATAATTATGTTCATGTGGTTCCTGGATTTGTAAAGTACTACCAGGTACTTCATGCTATCTACAGTTATTTTAAATGACTTATTTCTTATTATCTCTTGCAGGGTTTTGTTGGTGATACAGAGAAATGCTGATGATTTATGTGGGTTTATTTTATATCCTGCTACTTTACAAAAATTCTTGTTTCAACTAGCTTTTTAACTGAATCTCTAGGATTTTCCAAGTGTATCATCACATCATCAGCCAAAAAAAACATAGTTTTACTTCCTTAATGCCCATTCTGATTACTCCCATTTCTTTTTCTTCTCTTATTGCTATTGCTAGCATTCCTAATACAAAATGGAATAACATTAGTGATAATGGATACCCTTGTTCCACTCCAGATCTTACTTAGGAGGCTTCTTAGCTTATCCCTCATTACAAATAATGCTTGCTGATGGTTTTATATAGATACTTCTTACCATTTAAAAAAAAACCCATTT
>NW_020954953.1:26482319-26490175 GCF_900497805.2 Vombatus ursinus | reverse complement strand
ATTTAAAAAAAAACCCATTTATACCTTTGCTTTCAAGTGTTTTTTTTTTTTTTGAACAGGAATCATTGTTGCACTTTGTCAAAAGCTTTATCTGCATCTATTGATAATTTTATGATTCCTGTCAATTTTGCTACTGATACAATAATTTATATTAATAGTTTTCCTATTAAAACATCCCTGCAGTCCTGGTTTAAATTCCACTTGGTCACAATGTATAATCTTTGTTGTATACTGTTGTAGTCTCCAAGCTAGTATTTTTTTTAGGATTTTTATATCCATATTCCATTATGCCCATATTAGTGAAAGTGGTCTATAACTTTCTTTCCCTGTTTTCACTCTTCCTGGTTTAGGTATCTATATGATATGTTTCATAACAGGGGTTTGATAGAACTTCTTTGCCTATTATTCCGAAGTATTTAATATTGGAAGTAGTTGATCTTTAAATGTCTGGTAGAATTCATTTGCAAATCTATTTAGTCCTGATGCTTTTTTCTTAGGAAGCTCATTTATCTCCTGTCTAATTTTTTTCTAAAGTAAGTTTATCTTTAAATATTATGTTAATCTAAGCAGTTTATATTTTTTAAGTATTCTCCAATTTCACTTAAATTGTTATATTTATTGGCATATAATTGGGCAAAATAACTACTAATAATTGTTTTGTTTTCATTTTCATCAGTGATACATTCACTCTTTTCATCTTTTATACTAGTGATTGGCTTTCTACTTTTTAAAAAAACCTATTAACTAATGGTTTATCCATTTTATTGATTTTTTTTCTTAAAATCAATGTCTCATTTCATTTATTAATTCAATGACTTTCTTACATTCAATTTTATTAATCTTACCTTTAATTTTTTGGATTTCCAGCATGGTATTTAATTAGGGATTCTTAATGTTGTTTTTTTTTCCTAGCTTTTTAAAATTGTATACTCAATTCTTTGATCTGCTGTATTTTGTAACATTATGTAAGCACTTAGCGATAAATTTTCCTCTGATTACTGCTTTTGCTGCATCCCATAGTTTTTGGTATGTTTCCATTCTGTTATAATAAAATTATTTGTTTCAATGACTTGTTCTGTAGCCCACTCAATTCTTAAGATTAGGTTATTTAGTCTCAAAGTAATTTTAATCAATGTTTCCACAGTCCCTTACAAAATGTAATTTTTATTGTATTATGATCAGAAAAGAAAGCATTTAATATTCCTGCTTTTCTTCATTTAATTACAGAACAAAGATTTTCTGCCCTAATATACGGTCAATTTGGGGGGGGGGGGGTTGGTTAAGCAACGGGGTTAAGTGACTTGCCCAGGGTCACACAGCTAGTAAGTGTTATGTGTCTGAAGTCGGGCATGAGCTCAGGTCCTCCTGAATCCAGGGCCAGTGCTCTATCCACTGAGCCACCTAGCTGCCCCTATATGGTCAATTTTTGTAAAGGTACCATATACTGCTGAGAAAAGTATGTTCCTTTCTATTCTCATTCAGTTCTCTCCAGATATCCATCATATTTTGCTCACTCTAAGATTTTATTCATTTCCTTGACTTAATTATTTTTTTGGTTAGACTGATCTAATTCTTAGAGGAGAAAGTTGAAGTCCCCTATTATTATACATTTACTATCTATTTCCACCTGTAATTCATTTAGCTTTTTCTTTAAAAATATGTATGATAACAGCATTTGGTGTATATAGCTTTAGTGTTGCTGTTATGTCATTATCTATGGGACCTTTTATCATAATGTAGTTTATCTCTTTTAATTAAATCTATTTTAGCTTTAACTTTGTCTGAGATCATGCTTATTACCTCTGCTTTTTTTGCATCAGCTGAAGCATAACAAATTCTTCTTCAGTCCTTTATTTTTACTCTATGTGAAGGCGCCACTGATTTTGAGAAAAACAGCTATTTTCACGAGCCCCAATTTCTCTCTCAAACACAAGACCAACTTCTTTGAAAAAACAAACAAAAAAGATAGAGGACTACTAGACATTTACACAGATAAATCAAGGTGATAACAGGGGTGGAATTAGAGAAAGCTTCTATAAAAGATTTATATTCATGTTCAAAAGTCTGTTAAAAAAAAACACACTAAAATAAATACTGCAATTTCCAACAGTTCTCATCTAATCCAATCCACATTAAAGTCCAGTGAGGGAAATCTAAATCATGTATGTACACAAAGCAGGTTTATCTGCCTATCAACATTAATTAAGCAAAAGTGTTAATGTCAACTAACAATCACAGGTGTTATACAAGCCTATGTACAAAAAAAAAATCCACATGTAAAAAAGCTAAGAAATTTTTTAAAGCTGGACTAAGCAATCCACTATACAATATTCAAGACAACTTTATAACAAAACACCCAGGGAACTAAGTAGAAATATATATGTAGAAATATATATATGGCTACAGTTTCTCTTAGATCACAAAAAAATAAGAATATACATTTTAGTGGCATTCAAGAAAAAGAACAAAAACTTTATATTTGCAATACCTTGAAATGTCACCGAAAAATGGCCAATGTGTTTAACATGGCTAACATATCCCAATTTTTTAAAATTAAATTTTCACTTTAATGCCTGTTGTGTTAAAAAAAAAAGATGCTTTACAAGAAAGTTTGTCAAGTTGATAAAAACCAAAACTAAATTTAGTAAATGTAAGTACTATCAGAAAATGATGGCTCAGATTTCCAAAATCTAGCCATGGCTTAGATTCTTAAGATCGAGCCACTGCTTACCCACGTTCAGACTCCTTAAGAGTCTGCCCAATATGACAGATGTTCTAATAAACCTTGTCTTTGGCTGAAAGAAGGCTTGGGTCAAATTCTTTCTCCCTTTCTTTTTTGCTCTGCAGTTGGGGTTGCTCTCCAAGCACCAAGACTTGGAGGAGCTTTTCTGGTAGACAGTTACGAGGCTGTCTAGCACTAGGCCTGATGCTCTCAGGCTCTCGGTCCACTGGGTCAGTTCAAGGCCATGCACCTGGGTACAACCTCCTCAGCATAGAGGACAAGGACAGATACCCTATCTGTTAATTCCATCGGCACTAGGGAATTGGAAACTGCAGTTGCTTTTTGGTTCCCTGAGGCTTACTTACTCCCTTCCTTCTGTACCCCTGAATCCTCGTTCATGGAGGTTACAGGGAAAGTTAGAACAGCTAAAAATATCTTGGCAAATTCTGGAGGTTTTGTGATTGATCATTAGGGAGTTTTGAAACTACTTTGATTTCACCCTCCCCCACCTGGGAAAGGAAGGAGGGGGAGGGGCAGCAGCTACAGCGTGGGCCCCCCTGGCAATGGTCTTGGGCCCTATGGCAACCTTTGCCTGGAAGCATCACCCAGATTCAGCACATCCTGCTCAAGGTAAAGACCATAAAGGGGTCAAACAACTGGTCAGAAGGAGACTATGGCGGTCATTTTGCTAGCACTGAGATAGGACTCTGTTACTTTGCCCATCCTTGGATCCAGATCACAACTCAGGGTAAAGAGGAGAACTAGCAGCTTGAAGCAGTGGCCCTGGGACACTCATTACAATTCCAGGGCAGTAAAGAGTTCTTGTGGTCACTCACAGACCAGAGCACAGGCCAAGAGAGTAGTAAACCCACCTCTCCCTAGATCATATTCCCTTAAAAGAACTGACAACTTACAGGTATTTAGAAATATTTCTGAAAATAGTTGCGATAAACCCCTGAAGCTTGAGATAGTGTGCCTTCCACCCTGGAAGCAGAACTTCACTTTAACAAAGAGTTAAACGGCAAGAAATAGGCTAGAAAAATGAGCAAACAATACAAAAATTCTGACTATAGAAAATTACTGTGGTGACAAGGAAGATTAAAATACACATTCAGAATCAAATAGCAAAGTCAAAGTTCCTGCATCCAAAGCCTCCAAGTAAAATATCAATTGGTCTCAGGCTACGGAAGAGCTCAAAAATATATTTGAAAATCAAGTAAGAGAAGTAAGAATATAACACCTTAAAGAAGACATTTTAAAAACAAGAGTAGGCCAAATAGTAAAAGAGGTACAAAAAGCCAATGAGGAGAAGAATGCCCTAAAAAGCAGAATTGGCCAAATGGAAAAGGAGATACAAAAGCTCAATGAAGAAAATAATTCCTTAAAAATCAGAATTGAGCAAGTGGAAGCTCATGACTTTATGAGACATCAAGAAACAATCAAACAAAACCAAAAGAATGAAAAAAATAGAAGAAAATGTGAACTCTCTCATTGTAAAAATGACTGACCTGGAAAACAGATTGAGTAGAGATACTTTAAGAATTATTTGACTACCTAAAAACCATAATCAAATAAAAAGAGCCTAATATCATATTTCAAAAAATTATCAAGGAAAACTGCCCTGATATTCTAGAACCAAACAGAAATTGAAAGAATTCTGATCACCTCCTTAAATATATCCCCAAATGAGAACTCCGAGGCATATTATAGCCAAATTCCAGAGCACCCAGGTCAAGGAGAAAATATTGTAAGCAGTCAGACAGAAACAATTCAAGTATCATGGAGCCACAGTTACAATAATAAAAGATTTAGCAGCTTCTACCTTAAAATGTCAGAGGGCTTAAAATACGATATTCTAGAGGCTAAAGGAGCTAGGATAACAACCAAGAATCACTTACTCAGCAAAAGTGAGTATAATCTTTCGGGGAGAAAATGAATATTAAATGAAATAGAGGACTTTTAAGCATTTTTGATGAAAAGATCAGAGCTGAATAGAAAATTTGACTTCTAAATATAAGACTCAAGAGAAGCATAAAAAGATAAACAGGAAAGGGAAATCACAAGAGACTTAATAAGGTTAAACTGTTTACATTCCAATGTGGGAAGATGATACTTGTAACTCATAAGAATTTTCTCATTATTAGGGCATAAGCTCTCTTTCTCTCTCTCTCTCTCTCTGTATGTGTGTATATATATATATAAAGCTTCTATATGGAATATAAATATAGATATATTATAATGAAAAAATGCTATCCATCCCTAGAGAAAGAACTGATGGTGTCTGAATACCAATTGGAGTATATTGTTTTATATTTTCTTAATTTTTCTTGAGTTTTTTTCTATGCTTTTTTTTTTTTTTTACAACATGACTATTATGGACATGTTTTGCATGACTACACATGTATAACCTATATTGAATTGTTTGACTTATCAGTGAGGTGGGTAAGGTCAAGAGGAAGGAAGGGAGAGAATTTGGAACTTAAAGTTTTAAAAATGAATGTTGAAATTATTTTACATGTAATTGCAGATAATAAAATACTGAATAGAAAAAAATAAAGTGGTATAAAATTTAGTGAAAAAATGTTATTACTAAAAAGAACCTGAGAGACAAAACTCATCATATTTTATAGCTGATCAGTAATATAAGGCCTACAGAAATGAAGGACTGAAGGTCTCCCAGCTACTACTTGGGTTGAGCAAACAGACAGCCTATCCAGGAATTCAAGTCTCCACACTCCAAGACCAAGGCTCATCCCTCCCTCTTGCAATTTCTATTTAATCAATGTATAATGCCATTCTTCAAACCCAGTTTTATAACATGTGCGTATCACCATACCAAATAATGACCAAAGAGAAACTAAAGCAAGCACCTTTAACAAGCCCAGGACTGAAAAAAAGTCAGCCAGAACCAAGCAGGAACCCTCCCCACCACGACAGACAGCAATTCAACCAGAGATGATAAGAGAAATACATGAAGGCTACAAAGCATTCTCAATCTCAGAGCAACCATGGACTGGGAGTAAGCAGTACTCTGGTCTTATGTCTCATGGTGTTAGTCCCCAATACTCATGTTTTAGGAAGCAGGAAGTCCAGAATAAGTACTTGAATAGAGATTAGGGAAGAGAAGAAATGCTAAGTATTCTGACTGCTCAGGCCACAGCCCCCATCAATCTAAGAAAACCAAGGAAGGCATGAATTATTAGCACTCTAAACATGGATGATGGAGGGAGACTGAAATCTGTCAGCACTCTAAGCTCAGAAATAACAGGAAAGTAGAAGCCAGTGGCTGAGGTTCAGATAATTAGTATCCACTAGGGCAGCTAGGAGGGTGGCACAGTGGATAGAGTGGGGCCTGGAGTGAGGAAAACCTGAGTTCAAAACCAGCCTCGGAGACTTTGTGACCTTGGGCAAGTCACTTAACTCTGTTTGCCTTAGTTTCCTCATCTGTAAAATGAGCTGGAGAAGGAAATGGCAAACCACTCCAGTATCTTTGCTGAGAAAACCATAAATGGGGTTAAGAAGAGTTGGACATGACTAAAAAAACTGAACAACAACTGAATTGCTAGGTAGAACAATGAGATAGAATGCTGGGAATGGAGTTAGAAAGACCTGAGTTCAAATTGAAATCTGTTCTGACAACAACTGTGTGACCCTGGGCAAGCCACTTAAACTCTATTATCCTCAGTTTCCTTAACTGTAAAATGGAGATACTAATAGCTCCTATTTCCTAAAGTGGTTACAAGCAACAAATGAGATTTCTGCAAAGTGCTTAGCACTATGCCTGGTACATAGTAGGGACTACATAAATGCTAACTGCTGCTATCATCATCATCATTATTATTAGATATTATATCAGGACTAAATAGGACATGACCATCCCATCCAATAATGTGAGAAAAGATAAGAGTCTAATGATGATAAAAAAAGTCTCACATCCAGTGCTGAGGCTGGAGATAATAAGCAAACAGAGTGAGACACTGAACATTTTGAAGGCATATTATAAAGCACCCAGAAGAAAGTAATTCCATCAACAATAAAAAGCCAGGTTTCAGAGGGAAGAAAAATTGGCTTGGCCACAAGAACTGCAAAATTACTGGGAAGAAATCTTTATTTCTTGTTTTTGCTTATAATTTGTCTCATTAGACAACAAAATAATATCTCTTTAGATAAAACATAAAATTATAAGCAAAAATAAGAGCTCCAAAGGAAAGAACTAGAAGGGTAACAAACAGTTTAGAAGAGAATCTTACCCATATAAGTTAGAATGGAGTAAAGAGAACTCAAAGCACCGTGAGACAAAAATCAAACTTATGGGGGAAGGGGGGGAATAGAAGAAAATGTAAGCTATCTGCTATCAAAAATAACTAACCTGGAAAATAGGTTGATGAAAGAAGTTAAGAATCATCACCATCATCCCAATAGATAGCATATTTTAAGAAATTATAAATAAAAACTACACAGAACTATTAAATCAAAGGTTAAAGTGAAACTAGAAAGAACCCAGTCACTATCCAAAAGAAAGCCTCATATGAAAACTCTCTGAAATAGCATAATCAATCAAAACCCAGAGCTTCTAGGTTAAAGATGAAATATTGCAAGCAGTGAGAAAAGAGTTCAATTACCAAGAAACCACTCACAAAGATAGGCAGTTACTACTATTAAGGACACAAAAGCCTTGGAATACAATGATAAAAATGTAAAATATAAAGAACCACCACCAAAAGTAACCCTGCAAGATCTTTAGAAAAATAAAAGGCTTTCCAAACATGCTATATAAAAAAGACAAAGTTCAGTACATAAGTTAAAATAAAAACTCAGGAGCAAATAGAAACCTATAGAAGTAAAGAATCTTACCAAATTCTCTCTAAGATACAAATATGATATTGAGAGAGACCTAAACCAGGCAGAGACAAAGCAGAGGAGGAAAATTCTAGACTAATAACATGAATATACCTAATGAATATTAACACAAAATAGGGAATAAAATATTCATAAACAGTTAAAGCAACAAAATAAAAATAAAATAAAATCAGCGAGACAGTATTTTCCTTAACCAGGAATCAGTAATACGGAAAAATGGAAATAAACTAAAGGCTCTTAACAAGAAGGTCTGGGGTAAGGGCAGCTAGATGGT
>NW_020954953.1:26482179-26482271 GCF_900497805.2 Vombatus ursinus | reverse complement strand
CAGTGAATAGAGCTCTGCCCTTGGAGTCAGGAGGACCTGAGTTCAAATCCAGCCTCAGACATTAACACTTCCTAGCTGTGTGACCCTGGGTA
>NW_020954953.1:26475618-26482160 GCF_900497805.2 Vombatus ursinus | reverse complement strand
AAAAAAAAAAAAAAAAAAAAAAAAAAAAAAAAAAAAAAAAAAAAGAAGAAGAAGAAGAATATCTGGGGTAAAGTAAGAATATTCCTCACCACCACTATTATTTGATATAATAGAAATGAAGGCACTAAGAATAGACAAGAAATAAAAGTATCATTTCTTGGAGATATGAAGGTCTACACTGAGAACTCTATACAGTCAACTAAAAAATTAAGCAAAAAAGTCACTAACTTTGGCAAAGTTTCAAGCTACAAAATTAGACAAATAATTCAGTTTTTTTCCCTGTATTACCAAAATTGTCCAGCAGAAAGATATAGAGAAATTCCATTAAAATAACTATAAAATATTTAATTCTAATCTATGATTAGAATGTTATTATGTAGGAATCCACCTACCAAGATGCATACAGCTACTATATGAAAACAACTATAAAACACTTTATAGAAATAAAGACAGACTTAAATAAGTGGAGATACTGACTGAAAACATCACCTAAATTTATTATTTATTCAAGGACATACCAATCTAACTACAAAGAATTACTTTAGAGAGCTAGACAAAATAGCAAAATTCTCTGGAGAAAAGAAAAGGTCAAGTTATACAGGAGAAAATGGGAAAACTAGGAAGAGGGCCTACCAGTGCCAGATATTTCAACTATTCTAGAAAGAAGCAATCATCAAAATTATTTGGTAGTGGCTTAAAAAAAAGTCAATCAGTGAAATGCAATCAAATGAGAAACTATCTGTAAAATATTTAGCACAGTGTCTGGCACACAGTAAGTGTAAATATAAATTTAAATACCCTTCCCTTTTCCCAATTCAGAAGCCACTGAGCTTAGTAGTTGATAAAGGGAAAAACCTCAATTTCTAGGGTGAGATTCACTATTCAACAAAAATTGTAAGGGCAAACTAGAAAGTATCTTTAAATCAATACCTAACATCATACAGACATAGACATAAAAATGTCATGTTATATACAAGTTAGGCCTATACCATCAAAAAAAAAATCAAAGGAAAACAACATATACACGCAACAATATTTATATAAACTGTTTATAGAAGCAAAAAACTGGATGTGGGTGCCCATCAATTAGTCAAAAGTAATGAAAAGGACAGCTTCAGAGACATCCCACTTTGTATGTGCTGGGGCATTAACAAGATAACTCAATGCCCAGCAAAAGGTGGGCATTGTCAAGAGAACTCTCAATAAGTAGTCATTTTGATATATTAATTATATCAACTTCTTGTATTGTCCTCAAGCCCTTTACATCCAAATAGCTAAGATCACTATCACTATGATTAGTTTTACAAAACCTTTAGAAAGGTATTTGTGCTCAATTTTAAATGGCAAAGTATCAAAACAATTCCCATTAAGGCAAAGCTTTGGTTATCTTGGCTAGCCCAATTAATGCTAAAAGACCTAATGAAACTGGTTGTCCCCAAAAAATTCTCTAAGCTTGGTTTCATTTGACACCATGTCACTTAACGGCTGATGGAAAGATTTCCCAACACCGTGTCATCCAGCTTTGGAGATAGAAGTAGCCTTACAGGGGCATACAGCCCAACCTCCTGATTTTATAGATAACAAAACAGAGGCCTCTATCAGAGATGACTGCCAAAATCCAGGATCAAAATAATGGACTTCAATATATTTCTAAGAAATAAATAGGCTATCATAAGACATATAGGTCTAAAAGGTCAAAGTAAATCAAGACACCCCATAAGAGGCAAGTTTAACTCTTTGATCTCAACCAATAATTAAATGTCAACATTAACATCCTTTTCAAAGGCACAAAAATCTATTGAAGACAGCATCAAAGTAATGTTTTATTAGCTATATACTGTCTCCCTCTCACAGCTGCGCCAAATTAAATCATTTTACAGATTTACTTATCACATGATTGGTACCCTCCACCTTTCAAGTGTTTTGTCCCTCATTCAACCTGCATCAAGGCTATGAACCACACTGTGAAAAATAAGGAATAGATTGCAGCTTCCTATGTATATTAAGATCTGATGTAGAGAAAAAGTACAAATAAGTCTAGAAAATTCAATAAAATATAAGAATGAATTTTTAAAGGTTTTATGTGTAAAACTTAAGTAACAAGGTCATATTTAAAGCAACTATCTCTATCTCCAGTTCTTAAATAAAAGAAGAGTGAAGTGTCATTCATCTGAACTAAGCAGGCCAAGCAAAATACCCTGTGATTCCTATGTTCTCCTCAATGTCGAAATGGGTGGATAAATTTAAAGCCTGCTCTCTCAAGAGTTGCTTTATAGGCAATTTTCTCCCAGTATCAAGGTCTGCAATTTCCATTTGGCTGCCAGTTTGCGATTAAATTCATCACCTTTATTATAAAAATGTGTTGCACTCCATGGCCTACTGCACAAGAATTGTAAGGAAGGCATTTTTCACTGCTAACAGCAGTATTGTTCTAAGGCAACCACCACCATCTATTCAGACATTAGCTTCTCCAGCCTGATAGCGAGACCTATCACGGCAGAATCACCTAAGATCGTGCACCTTTATTAAAGAAACTAAATTTTGCACAAGTGGTATCTTTTATTTGAAGTTTTGGGATAAAAGCCAAAACACATATCAATTGTTTTACAAGCCCCATAAACAAAATTCATGTAAGAACAGAAAAGACAATGCTTATTGATACTATCTCAAAACATAGATTTCAGTAATCATATTAAAGGTTTCCATATTTCAGCAAAAAATAAAAATAACCATTCTGACAGATTGAACTCTTTTTACTCATTGCAGTATTGAAAGTGTTGGGTTTGTTTTACAGTTTAATAACATTAACCATCTGGGAAAAGCTCCAATGGGAGAAAAAAAAAAAAGATGACGTGTACTGCTGTTATGTTTACAGAATGCTTCCACCTGACTTCACCTTGCTTAATGAGAAGCAGGATTTTCAATAAGAGAATCAGAGATTATTTTTGGAGGTACAACAAGAAAGTCACAATAAAGAAATGTATTAAATCTAAAATTACTTCAGTAATTCATAAATCATGTATCACTGTTACACAAGTTATAAAAACCACTGTTTAGGACATTCAAGTCACTTCAACATACTTTTTTTTAAGTGTCTCTCATGTTCTTAGTTATAATTTTCCCTTCCTCCCAACAGCAAAAAAATGAATATAAATATCTTTACTTCCAAATAAATTTAGTGATAAGGAACTATTCTTGCTTTTAAAAAGATTAAGCAAGATCCTCAGCAATTTTCAAATTAGACTTTATTATATACTACATGTATGAACTTCCAAGCAGTTCCTTCCTAACAAAATTATTAAGTTGCAATACTGGTATAATTGTAAATACCTAGGCAAAGGGATAAAGATAGCAAAAATTTTGAAGCTGGTTGTACAGGCTAAGATAAAAATTTAATGGTCCAAGAGGCTTAGCATGGTCAATGCCATTTATACAAGGTAAAAAACCTATGGGTGGAGATTGATGATGATGATAAAAATCTAACATTCATATCACACTTACTATATGCCAGGCATTGTGCTAATTATTTTAAAATATTATCTCATTTTATCCCCACAACAACCCTGGAAAGGTAGGTATTATTATTATCCCCATTTTACAGATGAGGAAATTGAGGCAAACAGAGGTTAACTGACTTGTCCAGGATCACACAGCTACCAAGTGTCTGTGAGGCCACATTTGAACAAAGGTCTTCCTGACCCCAAGTCCAGCACTCTATCCCACTGCACTATTATTATAAACAAATCCCAGAAGACCAGAATGGCAGCAAATGTACAGTGCGGGCAAACTTATTTGTGAGTACTTAAAAGGAAGTACTCAACTATTTTTCCTTTAAAAATTTAAGGAAATCATTATCTCATAGCCAATGTCTCCTGTATCACTCATTATAGAAAGCAATAGATCCCATTAGAAAAAGAGCATTTGTTCAACCCAAGGTACCCTACCAATGAAAAGTAAAACCATTAGACAAAAAAGGAATACCCAGAATAATGCAGTCTAGGTGGGATTTGTAGTCACAAGACATTGGTTCAAATCTCAGCCCTGGTTTAAATCTAAGCCTCTGCTATTTGCTAACAGTGTAACTCTGGGCAAATTATTTTTGTTGTTGTTTTAGCTAAGATTTTATTTATGTCTTTTTTTATATTCTGACATGACCATAATTTTTGGCAGTATCCTTCTTCTTCCTCCTCCTCCTCCTCCTCCTCCTCCTTCTCCTCCTTCTTCTCCTCTTCTCAGAAAGTCATCCGAAATAACAGTATTTTTTTAAGACAAAAAAAAAAGAGAAAAAATCCACAATCAATGCATAGAAATAGTCTGAATATACATGCGATGAACAATCCTTGTAGATTTCCCACCTCTGTGTTTCCTCTACAAAGCCATGCTCGTTCTTTATAATTTTATAACATTCACTTTCAACTGTTTTGTGGGTAGTACATTACATTTACACTGTAGTAGTCATTATGTATATTGTTTTCTTACTTCATTCTGCATTAGTTCATGAGGATCTTTTCATACTTCTCTGTATTTATCACATTCGTTACTTCTTACATTCATGAATGAATGAAGCATTTATTAAATACTTAAATGTTCAAATCCCTGTGCAAAGTGCTGGGGATACAAACAGAAAGGTCTCTTCTCTCAAGAAGCTAATATGGGAGACAACACATATAGCTTCAGTTGCAAGAGGTAAAGATTCAATGGCATGCCAGAGCAAAAGATGATAATTCCTCTTTAATGTACTTCTATTCATAAGATCTTAACAACTTCTGAAACTGAAGCACTTAGCCACACCAAGGATGACTTTGGTGGCGAAGATTTTCATTTCTAGGACTTATGTAACTGTGGCTATGAAACTGTAAGTTGTTTCAAGACTGCACCGCCACAAGAATTGCTTCCCAGGATTATGGCTGAAAACATTGGCATTCCTGTTCATCTGTAAGGGGGCCTTTTCATTTCATGTCCCACAATTTGTTATCTATTCCCCAATAAATCGGCATTTATCTACATTTTTTCCAATTCTTTGCTATCATAAAACATGTTGCTATAGTTTGGTGTGTATTAGGACTCTGTTAGAGTATAAACCTAGTAATGGAATCTCTGAGTCAAAGAACGCATGGACATTTTAGTCCTTTTATTTGCATCCAAATTGCCTTCCAAAACTCTTGCACTGATTTTACAGCTCCACCAGCAATGCACTAGTGTGACTCTGTCTTCCCATAATCCCTCCAACATTGACTATTTCCATATTCTATCATCTTTGCCAGTTTGCAAAGTATAGGGTTGGACTCTCAGGGAAGTTTTGATTTGTTCTTCTCTTATTATTGGTGATTTGGATCATTCTTTCACATGGTGGTTCCCAATTCTTTTTGAAAACTGTTCAAATTCTTTTACCACCTTATCTACTGAAGAACAGATTATGGTGTGTGTAGATATATGTGTGTGCGTATAAATTATGCATATATCTTCAATACCAAAATCTTATCATACAATTTTGTAAAAAGAATTTTCCCCCATACAACCCTTTTTATCCAAGGGGCATTTTGTTTGTGCAGAAATTTTTTAGCTTCATATATAATCAAAGGCATCTGTTTTGTGTTCTATTCCTGCTGCTATCTCATTTGTTTAAGAAGGTACCTCCTATCCATAATTCTAAGACGTGTATGATCTGCTCCTCTCCTAATATCTCCATTGTATGATCTTTAATCCATGTATCTAGTTAGAATATATTTGGAATATAAGGATTGATCAAATCCTAATTTCTGCCAGACTGCATTCCAGTGTTCCAGAAGTTTTATTAAATAAGTAGTTCTTATGTTTTCCAATTAATCAAATTCTGGGTTACTGACTAGTCTATTCCACTGATGTACTTCTGCTTTCTAATATGATTTGAGGTACGGAAATGCCACTCCATCTATATCCCTACTTCTCTTTTTGATTTCCTTGATATTCTAGATCTTTTATTCTTCCAAGTGATTTTTATTCCCCCCTCCAAGTATCTATAAGTATTCCTGTAAAAATCTGATTAGTATAGCACTGAAACTATATGTTAACTTTGATAGTATTATCTTTATTATACTGCAAAGGCCTACTCATCAAGACCAAATATTTCTCCAGCTATTTAATAGTCCTTATTTGAGGACACTTTGTAATTCAATCAATACAAGAATTCTGTGTTTTGGTAGACTGATACCAGATATTTTATGTGTTTTGTAGTTATGTGGAATGAGTTTCCTTGGAAAAGTAACTTAACCTCTCTTAGCCCCAGGTTCCTCAGATTTTAAAAAAATATTGTTCAGGTAGGTGATTTATAATCTCCCTTACATCTTACTCTAAAATGCTATGACCCTCTTTTTTAGCATCTTACTGGAATTATACTAAGTTATATTGCAGCCTGAGACACTAGTTGTGTGATCCTGGCTAAGTTACTGAACTTCTTAGCTTGTTTCCTTATCTATAAATAGAGATGATAATGGTTGTAGTTGTTGATGTTCATTCACTCTTGTCTGACTCTTCACATCCACATGAACCCCAGCACACCAAGC
>NW_020954953.1:26475508-26475579 GCF_900497805.2 Vombatus ursinus | reverse complement strand
AGAAGATCATGTTTGTTGTTTCCATGATAATTATCTATCTCATCCTCTGCCATCTCTTTTTCCTTTCAATC
>NW_020954953.1:26473227-26475475 GCF_900497805.2 Vombatus ursinus | reverse complement strand
TTTCCCAGTATCAGGATCTTTTCCAATAAGTCCTATCTTCTCATTATATGGCCAAAGTATTTAAGCTTCAGCTTCAATATCTGACCTTTCCAGCGGCCCTGAATTAATTTCTTTTAGGTGCTGGCTGATTTGATCTCCTTGTTGTCCAAGGGACTCTTGAAAGTCTTCCCGAGCACCACAAATCAAAAGCACAAATCGAAAGCACTAGCTCAGCTTTCCATATAGTCCAACTCTCACTGCTACTAGAAAAATCCTAGTTTTGACCATATGGACCTTTGTTGCCAAGATGACGTCTCTGCTTTTTAGCATGCTGTCCAGATTTGCCATAGCTTTCCTTCTAAGGAGTAAGAGTCTTTAATTTCATAGCTGCAGTCACCATCCGCGGTGATCTTTGAGCCCAAGAATATACAATCACACACTGCTGCCATTTCTTCTCCCTCTATTTGCCAGGAAGTGATGGGACCAATTGCCATGATCATAGTTTTTTTAATGTTAAGCTTCAAGTCAGCTTTTACACTCTCCTCTTTCACCTTCACCAGGAGGCTTAAGTTTTTACTTTCTGCCATCAGGATGGTATCAACTGCATATGTGAGACTGTTGATAATTCTCCCAGAAACCTTAATTCTAGTTTTAGATTTGTCCAGTCTAGCATTTTGCATAATGTACTCCACACATGAATTAAATAAAGTGATAATATGCAGCCTTCTTGTACTCCTTTTCCAGAATTAAACCAATCAGTTGTTCCATGTTTGGTTCTAACTGTTGCTTCTTGGCCTGCATAGAGACCCCTCAGGAGACAAGTAAGATGATCTGGTACTCCCATCTCTTTGAGGATTTGCCACATTTGTTGTGATCCACGCAGTCAAAGACTTCAGTGTAGTCAATGAAGGAGAAGCACTTTTTCTGGAACTCCCTTGCTTTCTCCATAATTCAGCAAATGTGGCTAATTTGGCCACTAGTTCTTCTGCCTCTTCGAAAACCAGTTTTGTCAAGCTAATTTGTTGGTCATAATAAGTACTCTTTTTCAACAACCCAAAAAACAACTCTAAACATGGACATCACCAGTCAATATTGGAATCATATTGATTACATACTTTGCAGCCAAAGGTGGAGTTCTGTATGATCAATTAAAACAACATCTAGAACTTAACTGTGGTTCAGATTACAAGCTTCTTAAAATTCAGACAAATTGAAGAAAGTAGGGAAAACCATCAGACCATACAGGTATGATCTAAATAGTATCCTTCATGAATATGAAGTAGAAGTGAAGAATAGATTTAAGGAATTCAATATGATTAAACAGAGTGCCTAACAAACTATGGACAGAGATTTGTAATATTGTACAGAAGACAGCAACAAGAAACATTTCAAAGAAAAGCAGTAAAGCAAAAAGGCTTTACAAACAGCTGAGGAAAGAAGGAAAGTGAAAGGTAAGGGAGAAAATTATATACCTAACTGAAAGATATACCCAGAGAATAGCAAGGAGAAATGAGGTTTTCTTAAATGAGCAATGCAAAGAAATGGAAGAAAACAACAGAATAGGAAAGACAAAAGATCTCCTGGAGAAAATTAGAGATATCAAGCAAAAATGGGCATGATAAAAGACAAAAATGGCAGGGACTTACCAGAGGTAGAAAAGATTAAGAGGTGGCAATAATGCACAAAAGCTATACACAAGAAAGATCTAATATCCCTGATAACCACCATGGCATGGTTACTGATTTAGAGCCAGACATTATCCTGGAAATAAAGTCAAGTGGGCCTCAGGAAGCACTGCTGACATAAAGCTATAGTGGAGGTCACAAAATTTTAGCTGAGCTATTTAAAATCCTAAAAGATATTGCAAATAAAGTGCTGCACTGAATATGCCAATATATTTGGAAAACTCAACATTGGCCACTGGATTGGAAAAGATCAATTTACATCCTAATCCTAAAGAAGGGCAGTAATAAAGTATCATCAAACAATTACATTCATTTCATGTGCCAACAAGGTCATGCTTAAGACTGTACAAGCGAGACTTCAGCAGTATGTGAACCAAGAAGATAATAATAGCAGCTAATTCAAGGGTTACCGTTCGGATCAAATGAGCTTACTTACAAATAAGCTCATTTACATCTGTATTTTGCAAATGTTCAAGTACTATATAAATGCATAGTGGTGGTGGTGCTGCTGGAAGTGCTGGTGGTAGTGGTGGTGGTGGTGGTAGTAGTAGTAGTAGTAGTAGCAGCAGCAGCAGCAGCAGCAG
>NW_020954953.1:26472941-26473217 GCF_900497805.2 Vombatus ursinus | reverse complement strand
TTTTTTCATATGACTATAGATGGCTTTAATTTCTTCATTTGAGAACTGTCTTCATATCCTTTAACCACTTATCAACTGAGGAATGGCTTGTATTCTGATAAATTTGACTTAATTCTCTATATATTTTAGAAATGAGGCCCTTATCAGAGAGACTGATTGTAACAATTCTTTCCCCAATTTTCTACCTTCCTTCTAATCTTAGTTGCATTGGCTTTGTGCAAAAACTTTTCAATTTAATGTAATCAAAATTATCCATTTTGCTTTTCGTAACATTCT
>NW_020954953.1:26458677-26472810 GCF_900497805.2 Vombatus ursinus | reverse complement strand
CAGCAGTTTTTTTCAAAGAGTAGGTTCTTATCCCAGAAGCTGGGGTTTTTGGGTTTATGAAATAATACATTAGTATAGTCACTGACTACTGTGTCTTACACACCTAACCTATTCCACTGATTCACCACTCTATTTCTTAGCCGGTATCAAGTAGTTTTGATGATTGCTGCTTTATAATACAACTTTAGGATCTGGAACAGCTAGGCCACCTTCTCCTGCATTTCTTTTCATATTCCCTTGATATTCTGGACCTTTTGTTCTTCCAAATGAATCTTGTTATTATTTTTTCTAACTCTGTAAAATAACGGGAAATATTCTTTTACAGCAAGTTTCTATGATAAAAGCCTCATTTCTCAAATATATAGGGAACTTAGCCAAATTTGGCTGAGGATGCAGGTTCCCCACCCCTGATCTATACCAATTTCTTGCATTTGGTCTATACTTACTTCCACATGATTCATTCATTCTTTAATATCTTCCAATCTGACTTCTACCTGTCAGGAAATTTTACTCTCAAAGACTTTCACAGTCTATGTTCTAGTTGTCATTTAACACTACTAATAACAAATCCCATGAAAAATCTCTCTTCTTTTAGACCTCAGAACTGTGTGTGTGTGTGTGTGTGTGTGTGTGTTCCTTATTCATAGCTTTGACTGCACTTTCTGTTTCATTTATTACCTCTTTTTCCTCTTGCTTCTTCCTTCCCACCCTTGTGAGAATTCCCAAGTACTCAATCCCCATGCTTTTTCTTTGTTTATATGCCCTTGGAAAATTTATCAAATGTCACAGCTTAAACCATCACCTCTATTCAACTGAATCAAATTTCTCCATTTCTGACTTTTCCACTGAACCTAGTCCACTATCTCCAACTATCTAAATAGCTCCAAAATCACTTCAAAACTCAAAACTCAAAAACTACAAAACCAAAATAGCTTCCCTCCAACTAGTTCCCTCTCCTTACTTACAGACAATTGGTATTATTCTTCCTGAAATCAAAAAGATCAAAACATGAGTCATCTTTAATTCAAATCATCAAGTCCTGTTATTCCTCTTTTGCAATGTCATATATATAAAGTGTACTGGAAACAGTGCTAGACTTAGTTAGGACTAGGATGTCAACCCTGCCTTCAGAAATTCCAAATTGTGTAGCAAGTCACTTAAACTCTCAAGGGGGGCAACTTCCACATCTAAAAAATGTGAAGAATAAAGTCTATAGTACTTTTCTTACACAGTTATTGTGGTGATACAATTATAAAATATGCATAAAGTATTTTTGTAAACTTAAACTACTATTATTTCCGATGCTAAAAATTCAGACTTGAAACTCATAGCTGAAGTACTTAACCATACCATTAGTTTTTTTTCCCCTTCCCCAAACCATCCTACCCATATCCCCTCTGACTAATCACTTCACATACAGCATGTTATTTGGGCCCCATAACAACTCTTTGAGCTCAGCACTAACAGCCTGCACAAAAACTTTAGAGGGCTCCCCATTACATTATTATGAAAAAGTTGATTATTCTTTCCCTACACCAAGGGCAGTATCCATAATCAACTGTAATTCCACTCATGTGTAACAAATACCTTGCAAGAACACAGTTGCAGCAACTTTTCTCTATTCAATATCAAGTCAATCCTTATAGTACCTACCTTTCCCCCAAATGAAATGTCTTTTCCCATCTTCCTCACTTAGCCAAATATGTGAAGTTGATTTTTTGAAACCAAGTGAAAGATTTTACATTTATCATCTCGAATTTCATTTTCTTAGATTTGATACGATATCCCAACCTTTCAAAATCTTTTATGGATCTTGACTCTGCCCCTTACAGTTAATTTATCCATCCAAACCTTTCGAAAATTGGATAAATACGTTGTCTATGACTTTATCCAAGTCACTGTTTAAAAAAAAAAAAAAAGAGCAACACAGAACTAAGCATTTTACCAATAAGGAAACCGAAGCAAACAAGACTTAAGTGATTTGCCCAGGGTCTCCCTGCTATGAAATGTCTCAGGCCCTATCTAAACTCAGGTCTTCCTTACTGCAGGACCAGAGCTCTATCCACTGCCCCACCTAGCTACAGGCTAATTGCCAGAATGGAAAAGTTCAATCATAATTTTTGGTCACAACAATTCTTTATGACAGTCTCCTAAGTCACGGAAGGGCTACAAATCTTCATCAGTGGAGAGAATTCTCAGACCAACAAAATTTAAAAATCACTTAAGAAAGTTACAGAGTAGTTCAAAATTCATCTAATATAATTTTTTCACAAATGTTTATACTTCTGACAAAAAATATGAAGAAACTAACTGAAAAGAAAAGTATATAATGTACTTTTCAAGGCTAAGGTCCTACAGCTCACATTCTAAGTGAAACATACTGGTGCTCACATTGTAAGTCTGATTATAAAATAATCAAAGTCCAAAATAGTTAATAGACCTAGATATTTTTAAAAAGTTCAAATCCCCAGACACAGACAAGTTTTGCTCCAGAGTACTGAAAGAATTGGGAGAGGAGATGCAAAGACTATACAGTCAGCATTCTGAAAGCAATCATAGGAGAACAAGATAAACATTAGATGATGAAATAGAAAATTCTTCTGGTACTCCAAGAGGAGGAAAAAAAGGTAGATTCCTAAAAGTATAAAGTAAGCAACCTAAAAGTGAGAATAGTAAATGAATGGCTTCTGAGCACCTAAAAAAATACGAAACCACAAGGAACTAGTAGGGATTCACAATGAAAAAGTGAGGTCAAACTGATCTCCTATCTTTTTTTCTTAAAACAGCAAAACAGGGCAATTAAATCAGTTGATCAGAAGAATGATATAGACATATAACCAAACACAAGTAAAATTTTTTTTTTGCCTGAATCCATGATTTCATGGGTATCTTGGTCAATATAATGCAGCTATCAAAGCAGGTTTGCAATTACTGATTTTATAGTCTGAGACAACAGCTTGAGGACATCAAGAGGTTAAGGACATCAAGAGGTTAAGTGACTTCTCCTTGGTCTTTATAAAGCCAGTATGGATCAGAAAAGGAACGTGAACTCAGATTCTAAGTCAGATTCTAAGGTCAGTTCTTGAATAACAAAATATATACAGTTAAAAAGATAAATATTTTGCTTACTTATATAAAGATGAAGTTATGTTGAGGCATACTACAAAATATAGCTGAGCTTAGATAAGGTACATTCCTGTATCTCACATCAGAAAAGTTTTTGCAAATGAGATTTCAAGTAATAAAAAAAATCTCGGGGCAGCTAGGTGGCACAGTGGATAGAGCACCGGCCCTGAAGTCAGGAGGATCTGAGTTCAAAACTGACCTCAGACCAAACACTTGACACTTACTAGCTGTGTGACCCTGGGCAAGTCACTTAACCCTAACTGCCAAAAAATTAAAAAAAAAATTTAAAAAAAAATCTCCTGGAATTAATTTAGGCATTTACCCACACTTGGACTAACTCAGAAACTATAAACCTATTACCTCCAGGATCAAATATTAAACCTTCTATTTGATGTTTAGAGCTCTTCAAAACCAGTCTTCTTTCACCTTACTCCTATCAATAGAATACTCTGAGACACAATGACACTAGCCTCCTTATTGTTCCTCAAACACTCCAACTCCCTCAATACTGCTTTGATTTTCAGTGACTATCCTCCATACCTAGAATTCTCTTCTGTCTCATCTCTGACTACTGGTTTCCCTGACATCATTCAAGTTTCAGCTAAAAGCCCACTTTTTAAAAGAAGCCTTTCCCAATATTCCTTATTACTAGTGCATACCCTTTGTTGATTATCTCCAATTTAACCTGTATGTATCTTGTTTGTATAAAATTATTTGCATCTATCTAGTCTGTCCAATTAGAACTACTTGAGAGCACGGACTTTGTTGGTTTGGTTTGTATTTGTTTGTTTCACTTTTTTTGGTATACCCAGCACTTAGCATAATGCTTGGTACACAGCAGGTGCTGGATAAACTTGACATTAGATTACAGAATCTAGAGCCTGAAGGAACCCTCAGAAGTTAACTAGTTGGTCCAACTTTCTCAGCAGAGATTGGGAAACTGAGGCCCTCTAATTCCAAATCTAGGATTCTGAAGACATCTTTGTTAAAAAAGGAAACTACTTCAATTCCTATTTTTAACATTTAAGGTCTATAATCTGACCCAACCAGAACTATCTAAATATTTCCCATTACATCACAGTATCTACCCACTGTTCTGCTCATCAAAGAAACCTCATTGTGTCACACATACCTGTATTTGTCCCCCCTTTCCCAAGCTATATTCCCTCCCTCTCTAAACTCTAACCTGCTTTATGACCCAGGTTATAGAATTCTGGGCTAAAAAAAACTTTAATTAGCTGATTTTAAGGATGAAGAAAACAAGCTCCAGGTAGATGGTAGTTTGCCCAAGTACCAAGAGAGAGATTAAGCGAGAGCAGGGTGTTCAAGCCCAGTCATCTTTCTGCCATGCCACACTATTTTTTTTTTCCATAAACTCTTCCCTGAATTCCAATAACCTCTACCATATAAGGAGTCTACACAAGTGATTCCCAAACTTCTTTTTTTTAGTGTTAAGAGAGTTTTGAAGCCAAGACCCAAGTTGAAACTCCAGCTCTACTACTTACTACCTATAAACCTATGCCAAATTACTTCTGTTTCTTAATTTCATCTGTTAACAAAAAAAAAAAATAGAGAAGGGAAGGGCATATACTAGATCCACTAATATCTGAATATAAAGACCTCTTTAAAATACAAAAACTTCTTGAATTGCCAGATGATTTACATTTATCTATTGCTCAGTTATCTGTTGAAGAAAATACAGAAGATAGCAGATTAATATTTATTAAGCACCTCTTCCCATTACTACTACTACCAATAATAAAAGCCATTATTTACATAGCACCTACTACATTCCAGGCACGGTGCTAAAAACTTTACGATTACTACAGCATTTGATCCTTACAAAATCCTAAGGAAGTAGGTGCTATTATTATCCCCATTTTATATGTAAAAAATGATTTTTCTTGGTAATCTGTGTCTTGGAGACTCAGAACTCCCAATCCCCCCCCCCATCCCTCCCCTAGCTTGCTGTCAAAGTTCTTCAGAAGCACATTTCTGATAATGAGATTGCATTAAATCTTCTTATCTTGGTCAAACTCCAACCCAGGCCTGAACTGATTTTATCCTACTCAGGTTTCAGTGGAGATAGATTCCCAAGACCAGGGGGCAGGGCTGGGTGGTTTTCAGCCCCTGTTGATCAACTGTTCTAAGTCACATACTCAAGACCTCATTTTAATATAACCCACCTCCCAGTATGTTGACCAATCAAGGTTGACTGGCATCCCTTGGGAACACCTACTCTTCAAAGAGCATATGACACTGTACTCCCAAATACCAAATCAAGCCAGTTCTGCACTGGCTCCCTTAGGGGGGCCTAGCTTTGGACTGAACTCCCATGCAATGCATGTCACCAGCTTGTGAGAGAAATTAAAACCATGGACACAAGCACTTTAATTCGTTTGTCTCTTTCTAACAACAGACTGTAATTTACTGGAGTTCAACATACCGATGAGGAAACTGAGGCAAACACATAGGTTAAATGATTTGCGCAAGGTCACAGAGCTAGTAAATGGAACTCAGATCTTCCTGACTCCAGGGCAGACACTGTGCTAAGCACGATACTAGTGCTTTTTTAAAATTTGTATTTAATTAATCACATTAGGAGCTATACATAGTTTTGAAAAATACATGCACAAGATTCAGCATACAGAAGATAATATTAATTGCAAAACATTTTACATGTGTATCATCTTATTTCTTTCTCACAATTCTGCAAGGAAGGCATTAAAGGTATAAATTATGTGCCATTTTACAAATGAGGAGTTAAGTGAACAAAACCAGCATAACAATTGGTACAATGGCAAAAGCATTATTAAGAAAAGAAATTCAAGTGAAGTCAACAAGTACCTACTATGTGCCAAGCCTAGAAATGGGGGGGGAGGAAAACCTCAGTCCCTGCCCTCAAGGAGATGGGGAAGTGGATAGAGTGCTAAACCTGAAGTCTGAAATCCCTGAGAAAGGCTCCATAAATGTGTCTGTATCAATTATTAGATTATTCTAAGAATTATCAGTGGGTATCCAGAAATTTGTAAATTTGGCTCCATGCTTCAGGGGATGCTCTTGGGCCCTATGCAATTACTACATTTGTCAATAATAACCAATCCTGAATGATTAAAGAAAGGATGCACATTAACTTTAACAATTACTTAAAGCTAGACTGATAAAATGTTTAATATCTACAAAGATAATGTTAGAATTCAACATGTCCAGAAATTTAAGTGATCAGAAAACAGAATGACATTTCAACAAGACTAAGTGTGGGGTATCCTAAAAATTATAACTCTCAATATGAAATAACCAATTAGGTAAATAGAAATAGACCTTACATTCTTACGAGAGAAGCTTATTCAAGCTTTCTCTCCTAGCTCAGAGGTGCTTCTAAATGGGATATTCACCACTATGACTCAGCTGCTTTTCCAACCTAGAACATGGGGAAAACGAACAGTAGGGAAGATGGATCCTTCTTTCACTGGTGAATTGTTTTGGGATCCCTCCATTCTGGGAAACAGTACACCCTGGCTACACTTCATCCCCCTGCTGTCTATTTCAGACTCTCCAGCTTCTGCTAGTACCCCTGTAGCCTTTTCTCCTTCCCCCTCACCTCACTCCTATCCCCTTCAGCTCCCTTTTAAGAGTGGTCGTCCTCCATTAGAATGTGAACTGTCTTTCTTTTTGCCAGCAAAACCCCAAGGCTTTGCTCAGGATCCAAGCACACAGGGCTTATAATGTTTATTACCTAGCCTGGTCTTAAAGAGTTAGTTAATATCAGGTGGGTATTTGTAATATATATTATATAATTATATATAATGCTAATATATAATATAATAATGGACAAATAGGAATATAATAAGTAGAATTTATGGGGTTTTCTTCTAATTTTACTCAGCACAAGTCAACAGGTTGTCCTGTTACAGAATATCATAAATCTGAAAAGTATTCAATGGATAGCAAAAGTTAAAAGGGAACTGAAAATAAAGCCTATAATGAAAAATTATGTAATCCGTGGTTTGCAAAAAAAAAAAAGTATCTTTAAATGAACAGCAACACATTACACAGGCTTCCACTATCTAGAGTATATCTACTCTATAGAGTTTAAGGCTCTTCTTGGAGAAATGTTATTAAAGCTTGATGTCACCAATGTTTTTTCTTCTTTTTACCAGTTCCATTTTTAGTGGAATTCTACTGCCTGACCCAATGGTCTAAAAAAATATACAGTGTTCTAATGCTGGAAAGTGGGTCACTAGGAAGAAGTGGCTAGGTAGGGGTAGTATCAAAATAATTTAGCGTTTTGAAGTACCCTTTTGCCTGTGTTTTAATTAAAAAATACTTTTTACCCAACACTAAAATGACAATGTTACAATAAATAATTCCTACCTGATGTACTTTGTGCTTTATGAGAAAATGAGATTCAAAATGGAAAAATGTTTAACAATTTTGCTGTAATTCATCTGCTCTAAGTAGCTTGAGGGTGAAGTTTGACACCTCTGCTCTAGGGAACTCTCTACTTCAAGTTGTAGAGAAGGTGCTGAGCTGCAGTGAGTGAAAAAAAGTTCCTCCACAAGAATTCCCTCTAACAAGCAAATCACACAATCAGTCTATAACCCACGTTTTATATAAACTTGTTTGAATAAGTACATGTTGTCTCCCTAATAGAAGATCCTTGAAGGTAGAAATGTTTTCATTTTTCTTTGTATCTCCACAACATAATGTCACAGTCGCCCGCACAAAGAGGTGCTTCACAAATGCTCTACTGATTTGTGACTCCCAAAACAGGCCCCCCAACAATGATGCTAAGCTGCTTCGCTAGACCATAAATATGGCCCACAAATTCCATTGTTTGTTTTTCCTCCTTTTTTCCCCTCTTGCCCAGGTATCTTTCCCCGACTCCCATATATTTCTCCTCCTAACTACACCAGAGGCAGTAGACCAAGGAATGGAAAGTGAGCCCTGGGAACATCTCCTAACCTCTGTAACATCCTACATAGGGGCAAGGTTTCATTACCGGACATTTCCTACACCGATAAAATCACAAGTCCAGACCAAAACCTACACCACGAGTTCTTAGGTTACGAATCATCCAGCAGTGGTGCAATGGAACGAATTCGGATTCTGAAGACGGGGATAATAAGGACTGAACTTGGAATTGTATTATTACAGTGAACTCCTAGATGAGTAAAATTCCACTGCAATGCAAGCTGGCACCTTCTCTACAACTTATGGTTTGGGGCAGAGGCTCAACTTAAAAAAACATTCTGATAACTGCATTTCAAGTTAATTGGTTTTCTCTGTAGTCTTATGTGTTTTGTTTTATGCATTTAAAAATATTCTAAAGCATCCAAAGGCATGGCAGACTTTCATTGGGGTCCATGACATTAAAAAATAAATAAATAAATGCTAAAGAATTACCTAAAGAACTGGAATTTGGGGCAGCTACGTGGCACAGTGGATAGAGCACCAACCCTGGAGTCAGGAGGACCTGAATTCAAATCTGGTCTCAGACACATAACACTTACTAGCTGTGTGACCCTGGGCAAGTCACTTAACCCGATTGCCTAACAAAAACAAAAACAAAAAAACAAAGAATTGGAAATTGAGGGGATATCTATCAATTGGGGAATGGCTAAACAAGTTGTGGTATATGAGTGTGATGGAATACTACTATGCTATAAGAAATGACAAGCAGAATGGTTTCAGAAAAACCTGGGAAGACTCACATGAACTGATGCAAAGTGAAGTTAAGCAGAACCAAGAGAACATTGTACACAGTAACAGCAATATTATAATGATGACTGACTGCAAAAGACTTAGCTACTCTGAGCAAGACAATGATCCAAGACAATTCTTAAGGACCTATGATGAAAAACACATCTACTTCCTAGAGAGAGAAGTGATGAACTCTAAGTGCCGATTATGTTTTTTATACTTTATTTTTCTTGTCTTTTTGGTTTTCTTTTGTAATGCTGTTAATATGGAAATGTTTTGCATTGACTTCACAGGTATAATCAGTATCACAATGCGATAGATGTGCAAGAGGGAGACAATCTGGAACTCAAAATTTTAAGAAATGAGTATTACAAAAAAATTTTTACATGTAATTGGGAAATAATTAATGAAATAAAAATATGTTCATTTTTTAAAATTGCCGAGTGTGCTGAAGGACTGACTTGCCCACAGTCACATAGTAATTATGTGCAAGAGCTCATGCTTAAACTCAGGTATTCCTGGCTCCAAGCCCAGCCTGGGTTCAGATCCTACTTGCTGTTCCTCACAAAACAGTTTTCTGATTCCATGTATTTCTACAGTCTGTCTCCCATGCTTAAAATGCTCTCCCTCCTCACTGTCAACTCCTAGCTTTCTTGGCTTTCTTGAATGCTCAGCTCAAAACCCACATTCTACAAGGATCTCTTCTTGGTTCCCTCCCTCCTCCATGCCAATCCTTTCCCCCAAAAGTGCCTTCCATTTACAACCTATGTATTATGTAAATATTTATTTACCTGTTATCTCCCCTATTAGAATGTCAACTCCTTGGGGAATTCAAGACTGTTTTTGCTTTTCTTCTTATCCCTAGGATTTAACACAGTTTCTAATATGTAGATGGTTGACTAGTATTCTATTTTGATATTTACTTATACCATTACTGGAAACTAGTTTATTAATTTCAGCTAGCATATAGAAGAAGCATTTATAGCTAATTTACAGGAAAGAAATGAATTCCAAATTTTTCTCTAGCAGGGCATTTACTACTGCCTGTTACATATTTCCACTTCATGAAGTCATCACTACCCAGGTAAAAACTGACTTTCCTTCCAAACTTCCCTATTTTTACCAACCATTCTTTAATCACAACTAAAACCTAGAATTTTTTTGGCTATGGTAGACAAGGGGAAAGTCACCCAATCTAGTTGATTATTTCTTTATAATGCTTCACACATTTGTTTCTTCCTTCCCATTTATACAATCCCAGTTCAGGTTCTTACTCACACAAACAATATGACACTTTTCTAGTTTACTCTTACAGGTTCATCTCTCACCATACTTCCCCTTATATGAATTTTCAACTTAGGCTAGCTGGATTATACGGCTTCCCTAGTCTTCCAACTCCCAACATTCTATGCTCATATCCACATCCTAACTTTTGATTATATCCTTCCCCAAATTTTACATACCCTTCCCAATCCAATATGACAATCATGTATGTAGTGCCTACTAGGTAGGTAATAAGGCAGCTACATGGCACAGTGGTTAGAGTGTGGGCCTGGAGCCAAGAAGAACTGAGTTCAAATTTGGCCTCAGATACTAGCTATGTGACCTTGGGTAAGTCACTCAACTTATCTGCCTCAGTTTCCTCAAATGTAAAATGAGGATAATAACAAAACCTATCTCACAGGATTGTTGTGAGGATTATACACCATTTGTAAAATTCTTATTATTAGTTACAGGGTGCTAATGATAGACCCCAAAAAGGAAAAAACCCTAAACTTTCCCACCTGGCTGAGTCCCTGGCATTTCCCTGAGGCATCAGCTCATCCCAAAATAGTAATTTCAACTGTCTTTTCATTGTGGCTCTGACCTTCAATTCTGTTACTTCTAAGCCAGTCCAGTCCTTCACTGTCTGTTACCTCAGGACCATCCCAGGCTATTTCCTACCCTTAATCCCATCTACACCACTTCTCTGTTACCTCCAGGTCACCTCAACCTATTGGTCACTCCTGGATCCCATCCAAATATTCCCACAAAATCTTTTTCCCTATAAAAAATATTAGTCTCATATACCAAATGCTCAGATTCTTAAAATCCGGCCAGCTTGTCAAAACAAGCGTCACAAATGTGCAGGTTCTTAAAAGCCTGCCCATTTCTATTGGTGAAACAATAAATCTTGTCTCTGACTGAGAGAAGGCTTGAGAGGAATTCTTTTGAGGAAGACTCACACCCTTTGCTCTTGAATTTCAGGGTTCCCAGTACCCCTACACCAATATTAGCATAGTGCCTAACACATAATTGGTGCTTAATAAATGCTTGTTTCTTCCCTCTCTCCCATGATACAAAGACAAAATGAAAAACCAGTTCCTGCCTTCATGGAGCTTACTCACATTCAACTTCCTTTTTCACCATACACCATTCTTCCTCCCTTCTCTCACACATACAGCTTTCCAAATCAAACCACTCAGGGCCCATTTCAATTTCTCCGTGAAAACTACTTCAACTACCACAACCAGTCATTTCTCAGTTAAACTCCTTTAGAATGTATATTGCATACTTAATTGATTTTTATTATATACTGTCTTATACTGCTAATTCTCAAATGTATATATGTTATCAACTAAATCACAAAGTCCTTAGAGACAGAGCCTCTATGTTTTGTATCTGTCATGGAACCTAGAGCAGTGCTTTATCTATAGATGAAGTATGAAAGTTGACTCTATTTGTAACATACCATTAGCCACTCTAACATGGTTAAATACTATGCATGTCACATTTTAATCAACTATTTTTCCACTGCAATGCAGCATGGCAAGCTGATTTCAACTGAACTTTAGTGAAAACATAGCAGCTGGTGATACAAGAATGAAATTCAAAACAGAAGATTGGGGCTGCTTATACAGATCTAGGAGCCATCTGAATACAGATAACCATTGAACCCAAGGGAAGATGAGGTCACACATTGAGTGTAAGGAGAAGGACCTAGGGCAGAGTTCTGGTGATCACTCACTGGGGCAGGATATAGAGAGGTAAATGAAACTGAGAAAGAAGAGTCAGACAAATGGAGGCAAGCCAAAAGAGAGCAATGTTAGGAAACTCCAGAGAGGGTGGTCAACATTGTAAATTAGTACAAATGTCAAGAAGGATAAAGATTGGGGCAGCTAGGTGGCAAAGTGGATACAGCACGGGCCCTGGAGTCAGGAGGACCTGAGTTCAAATCCAGCCTCAGACACTTCACTAGCTGTGTGACCCTGGGCAAGTCACAGAACCCTGAATGCCTCACCAAAAAAGCAAAACATACACACACACAAGAATGATAAAGATTGAAAAAAAGTCACTGGATCCATTACTATTACTGCCCCCTCAACAACTTAGCAAACTACTACAAAAAAACAACACTTTCAAATTTCACTTTAATAAGAGAATATATTATAAATGTAATACAGAAAAAAGTATTTAATAAAGTCTTCATCACCACATTACTAACAGTGAAACATTAACTCCGTATGTAGTAAAAAAACAAAAAAACAAAAACTTCAAGTCTAATATAAGCTTGCATTCAACTTCATATTTAGTTAGGAGTTAGGAGACCTGGGTTTGAATACTGCCTTACTAGCAGTTAAGTGACTGACAAGTCACTTAACCCTTCTGAGCCTGAGTTCCCACATATATAAAATGAAAATAAAAATAATATTAACATTTACTTTGAAAGAGTCGTTGTGAGGAAAGTTTAAATCTCAAAAAACTTTAAAACTGATCTACTAGTAATAGCATTAATATAACTAGCAAGACTGAATGCCCTTCATATTAACTCTCTACAAAACAAATTTCCAATCAAATACATTCCAATCTGCTGTGGAAGTAGGAGCAAAGGGTGCTAATCCAAAGAACTCTGAGGTTTCATCTCACCCATAGAAAACTGGTAAAAATGACAAAAGTAGAGTCCATTTTGAAAGACAGGTACTCTAACACTATTGATGGAGCTGTCAATTGTTCCCTCCATTGTAGAAAAGTCATTATACTTTTAAAAAGGGATTAACACTTCCACACATTTTAATTCATATCCCACTGACTGCCAGACTATTTCCCCAAAGAGGACAAAAGCAGAAAAGAAAGATTAAATTATTCACCAAAATATTTGTAGCAGCACTTTTTTGTAGCACCAAACAACTGTAAAAAAGGAAAGTGCCCAATGATTGAAGAATGGCTAAACAAAGTGCAGTATATAAATATAATTAAATGAGTTAGATCAGCTAAAACACCATTTTCTTCTACCGTGAAGCCTTTCCAAAGCTCCAAAACTGTTAGTACACTCCCCTTCCCAAGCTATTTGCATTGAACTTCTTTGTATTTATCCTCTTTCAAATTATTCTATATACACTTACATATGAACTTTTTTGTTTCCCCATTTGAGTGTAAGTTCCTTGAAAGTACAAACTGTTTTCCTGTTTTATATTTGTGTCCCCAGTGCATAGCACAGTACCTGTCACAAAGACACTTAAAACATGCTTTGTTGATTGCAATTGATTACTGAGCTATAATAAATTATAACTAGGAAGAACTGATGCAGAATAAAGTCAGCAGTCAGGAAAAACAATACACATAATGACAATAAAGTAAAAAGAAAAAAAGATGCTTTTTAATGACCAAGACTGACTGACTTTGGAAAAGACTTGGGAAAATGAACCTCCTCTCCTCCATCTGCTGAAGTGAGACATATAGAAAGAAAATGTTGTGTACACATTCAGATACAGATAATGCTCCCAGTCTGGCTGTTTTTGCTAAATTGATTGTTTGTACATTATTTGGAAAAGGCGACATAAACACAAGAAATTATCAAAATAAATAGGATAAAAAGAATAACAGCCTGATGATTAGAAGTATCCAATGTACCCCCCTGGAAGCACGTCCTCATCCTTACAAAAAAAGGCTTTAACCAAAGGCTAGGTGACCACTTGAGGATAAGGAGAAGGATATTTTTAGAGTAAATTCTTGTACAAGCATGGGATGAAGTAGATGGCCTCTGAGATTCCTTTCAACTTTGAGATTGTGTGACACTTAAAAACTTGGGTCTTTCTCTTATAATCAAAGAAGCTTAAAAATTTAACACTAAAAGAAACCATCAAAATCACATGAGGTCATGAAAAGAATGTCAGATTTGGAGTAATATGATCTGGGTTCAAGTTCCCAACTTGGCTACCTATAATTTTGAGTATATCAAGTAACTTCCTCTCTCTAGGCCTCAGTTTTCCTCATTTGTAAAAATGAAGGAGTGAGATTAGGGGACTTCCTAAAGATCTCTTCAAA
>NW_020954953.1:26433358-26458621 GCF_900497805.2 Vombatus ursinus | reverse complement strand
AGAGAGAGAGAGAGAGAGAGAGAGAGAGAGAGAGAGAGAGTGTGTTTACTTACACATACACACACACACAGAGAGAAACCCGGGAAATTGAGTAATTTACCCAAGGTCAGTCATATACCTTGACATCTGGAACTAGAAGTCAGATCACCTGACTCCTAGATCAAAATGTAAGTCACTTTCCACTGCACCATAAGTGCATTTACAACTACTAAAGTTAGTAAAAGACGCTATCATTGTACTGTCCTGAGCATCATATAAATTAATGAACTGATTAAAGTGACTTTTGCAAAAGATTTGTCCCTCACTTTTCAAAGGAGAAAAATGCTGCTTTTCTATTCTGGAAAGTAGGGAGTACAATTCATTTTACTCATGGAAAAAATTCCCTTTCATGAATTAACAACCCCATCTACTGGAACTTTAGGTATTTGCCATTAAAGGATATTAGACACAGAATGAACCAGGTAAGAGATTTTGGCATAAATAAAATGCATTAATACACTAAATTTGCATCTGGGAGCTTCCTCCAATCTCATTATACTAAAAAATATAGAGGACTACACCTCTTATACTCAATTAGGTATTTCACTAGGTGCACACCTGCCTTATCTTACCCCCTCCCCATTCAAGTCCTCTATTTTTTTCATAATGAAGATCCCTCATTCAACTTCACCCTACATATCCAAACAGATGCAAAATTTTGCCACTTCTATTTCTACAGTACCTTTTCTATGTATCCCCCTCTCTCTATTCACATAGCCTAGTTCAAAATCTCATCATGTCTTCTAGACTAATGTAGTATCTTCCTAGTTCATTCCCCCACCTCAAGTCTTCCTCCTCTCCAATCCATCCTCCACACAACTGCAAAAGTGATTTTTCCTAAAGCAAAGATGAGACTATGCCACTTTCCAACTCAACTTCTAGTGGCTCCCCATATCACCTCAAAGAAGAATTCAATGTAAACTCCTCTGCTTGGCATCTAAAGATTTTCATTACTTGGATTTGATCTACCTCTCCAATTACTCTCCTTCATGAACACTACAGCCTAACCAAATTATCTTTTTTAAAATGTTCATCACACACAAATATCTCTGTACTTTACCACACTGGCTGTTCCCTGGCCTGAAATGCACTTCCTCTTCACTTCTGCCTCTTATAATCCAGATTTCTTCAAAACTTAGCTCAAGCACTTTCTATGGAAAGCCTTTCCTGATCCCTCCAGATGCTAGTGCCTTAGTATGTAACTAAACACCTTATCTACTGTTTGGCTTTTGTCTTTGTCATCTCCAACTATACTAGCCCAGTGCCTAGCATATAGCAGGTACTTTTTAAAAATGCTTGTAGGATTAAGATGAGTCAGAAGTTCCAGGAGCTGAAGTCATAAAATTTCCTGGAGGAATATAGGAAGCAAAGTCAAGGTCACTGCAATATGGTCTGAAATCCAAGGAAAGAATCTTCATGGCTAGATTAAGAAGTGCTTCCTTAACCAAAAGTCCAAATGTAAAGGTAGAACTGAGGCTGAAAACCTCCAAAAGGGAAAAGAATATTAACTTAAAGGTAAATGTAAGAGTTTAAAATACAGAAGAGATGGCCTCTCAGCTATAGGGCAAAAATTGTAGTACAGGATGTAAGTGCTACAACCACAACAGAATACAAGTACAATACAGCCCATGGCCTTCTGGGTTGAGCTAGTAATCCATAGCAGAGGGAGACAGGGTTCTGGAGGATACTAAGAAACTCACCAGGTACCACATTAATACTTCAGATTAGGAGCCTGAATAGCTTGTTCTCGCCTCTAATCTGGACAGGGCTGCAATGACAAAGAGTAAACAGGCACCTTTAACTCTGTTAGCCAAGCTATCCAATTCAAATGGCTACATTTTAGTAAGGATAATAAATCTCTGCTCAGTAAATCAAAACTTTTCTTTCTTTGTCCTTTTGAATTTTTAAAACAAGGAAAAAAAACAGGAAAAATGAATCATAACAGAGTCCAGAAAAGACCAAGGGAGTTATCATTCACATCCTTCCTTCCAAAAGAGACCTGTAATACCACCTACCATGGGATTTGATTTCTTATATTTTAACTTACACATTATTCTGCTAATTACTAGCTTAAAAAAACAAAGAAAACACTTTTAAAAGAGGGAAGTCATGTGCTTATTATATCAGATATAAGATATATAGTAGAGGAAGAGATTGATAATCTGTAATACCATTTTCCCGGGGACCTACATAAAGAGAAACTGAGGTGACAGAATAAGTGCTGCCAACAAACTAAGGGATCAAGTCCATGGGCTATGGGGAGAGAAAAAAACAGAAAAGAGGGAAGTGGCCTATAACCAGTTTCAGAAGACTTAACATCAGTGTGAAGGAGAATACAATAGGCCAGAGAGTACAATAACAATGACACTGTTCAAAAATTATCAAGCCAAAGAGCAAGGCCACATCTGTAAGTGAGTGCTTCCCTCTGCTGACCTAGCTCTCAATTAATCTACACCTTCATAGATGGATTCATGAGTTTCTGTGGACAAAAAAAAAAAAAAAAGAATATTACCTGATAGTTGACCTGATGACATGCAGTGTTTTGGGTTTTGTTTTTTTTTGTACTGGACTCTAGGCTGGTCTCAAGATAATAATTTATTAATTAGACCACTCCTGAAGTCTTTCCAGTTTGCTAGGCCTATTAAGAGTTTGCTTATATAACAACAATAAAACAATCAAAAATGACGTGAAATCACAATGATCAAATGCCCTCTTGCTTACGAAGCAGTGCTACCTATAACCACTGGGGTCACTAGGCACCCCAAGTTATTAGACTGTGAGCTCCTTGAGAGCAGGGACTGGTGTTATGGGTTCTGGTTTCTTAGTGGTGATTCTGCTGCTGCTGCTGTTGTTGCTGTTTCCTATTCCCCAGAACTTAGCACTGAGTGCCTGGTACATAGCAGGCACTAAATAAATGCTTGTTGACTAGCTGACCAACAGGACTCAACCTACAGTTCAAGGTAGGTCTGGCTTTCCTGGTAGTAACAAATATGATGTTTAATTTCTAAGAGAACAGGACAGTGAGCCTTTAGGTGGCTGAAAAAAACAGATCAGCTCATATATCCTTGAATCAATAAATTCAATGAAGCTTGAAAAAAATTATAAGGAGCAAACTTAACCCCAAAGAAGATATATGATAAGGTACCTTACCTTTCCCACCTCACCCCCCTAACTTCTGTGCAGAGGCAAGGAACTAGGATATGAAACACTACACGTAAAATCAGACTTTTTAGTTTCACTGTTCTTTTTTCTTCCTTTTTCTTCTTTTTTATAATGGATGGCTCTCAGGGACAAGGGGGAGGAGGGGTTGTGTGGATACATTGGGAAAGATAGGTGATGCAAAAGATATAAAAAATATTTAACTGAAATTTCTGCAATGATGACTGTTATTCAGATAAACCCCATGACTATGGCTATTATCCAAAAATACTAATGTAAGTTTTCAAAATTTGGGGATTTCAAATTTTACAAGCACATAGTGCCAACTCACCCAAGCACTGATGCAGGCATGGCTTCCCAAACTGAAAATTCCTCTCTGTTAAAATTACATGTTGTTTATCTGCTACTTTATGCTACTAAAGATTTGAAAACTCTTATATGGTAAAATGTACATGTTACTGTTCTATTCAGGCAAGCAAAGAACTATAGTTCCTCATTTAATTACTGTGCAAATACCTACACATCAGCTGTCATCCCTGAAGGTTTTGGCCTTAGAAAAGGAATCTAGTGGCTATCTACTGCAGCACCCATTTCTAACCAATTCATCATCATCAGTCTTCTTGCTGACACTTTTCAGTGCTGCCTAGCTGACAAATTGCTCTGTTATTCATCCTATGTTAATCTCAGGCTGATGCAAGTATACCTTTTGGACTTCAAACACTTAGCAATATTAAAACTCTACACAACTAAGCAGTCTAAATGAGCATCAAACTGTCCATCTGTAATGGAATTTCTTCATGAATAATCATGACGAAAATATAGTTACTAGATAAATATTGGCTAGGTTTAATATACTATGGTTATCTGAGTAGTATATAATACCTGAGACTATCCTTCGGTTTCCCCACATTACTATAATGAATGAGTAAAAATGTGATACACAGACCCTCAGAAGTCTAAGGTGAGTATCTCTCTTAGAATACTCTATATTAAAGTATTATCAAGTCATTTGCTTTACTTCATAAAGCAACTCTAATCCTCCTTCCCAGCTAATTCAAAAAGTTGTTTTTCCACTTCCACCAATATAGTTGTCAGTAGTTCATATTTCAGTAACACTTCTACTTAACTTCTATAAAACAGATTAAAGTCCCTATAACTCTTCAGATAGTTTATGAAGATCAATGTTTTATAGTACAATTTTATTTATTGAGTTTCTAGTCTTAAAATTTAACAGTTACATATATAAAGTTTTTTAAAACATTACAAACTACAAAATTAGTTTCATAGAATGCAGATGTCACCTTGTCAATAGTTGGTCACTAAGCCAGACTTAGTTGAAATTAAAGCAGTATAAACTGCCACAGACTATTGCTATCATATTCTGATATTTCAAAAGTCTGGCAGCATACCTCTCTGCTATCTGCATGCCTTCAGTACCCTATACTAAAAAGTAGCAATAGCCTGTTTTGGCCATTAGCAGCATACACGAGTATATATACATGTAGACACACACATACCCTGGGAGTTTCACTATCAGTTCCCTTTGTATACAAAAAAGTTTGCAACCCTACATTAGATGGTTATGGAGCACTAAGAGTACTGAACTTCAGAAGACCTGGGTTTGAATCCCCTCTATGCTACTAACTCCCACCTTGAGTTAATCTTTCTGGCTTCATTTTATTTACAAAATGAAGGAGTTGGACTACATGACCTCTAGTCTCATCCAGCTTTAAATCCTATGATCCCTAGATGTTATTTATAACCCTGACTTTGGATGCCATGACATGGAACCACTTTATAAGTAAAATTATTTTTAGAGATAGCATGGAAGAGCCCTGGACTGAGTCAAAACTATCTGGATTTGAGTCACAGCTCTGCCACTAAGTTGAATAACCCCTGGTAAATGAACCACTGAGCCTCAGTTTCCTCATCAGGAAAAGAGGGATAATAATCATATCTTTCTTCAGAGGCTTCCTGTAAGGAAAATACCTTATTATGAAACACCATTTAATTTTTATCTTTATTATTAACTCTAACATTTGTATAGTGCTTTAAGGTACACAAAATCCTTGATAGCAAAAAAATCCATAAGGTAGATGATGAAGTAAACAAGAATTTATTAAGCGCCTGCTATGTGCCAGGCAATTTGCTAAGCGCTTTTCAAATATTATGTTATTTGATCTTCACAACAACCTGTGTGAGGTAGCTGCTATTATTATCCGTATTTTACAGATGAGGAAAATGAGGCAGACAGAAGTTAAGTGACTTGCCCAGGGTCACACAGCTAGGAAATGTCCAAGGCCACATTTGAACTCAGGTCTTCCTTAATTTCAGGCCCAGTGCTCTCTACACAGTGTACCACCTAGCTGCCCAAATATTATTCCCATTTTGTAGACAAGGAAACTAAGGCTCATAGTGCACTATTATTACTAGTGTACTTTAATTAAACATACTTCAATGGGGTCCAAGAAAGAAAAAGGCAAATACCAAACTCCAATCTACAGCAAATGGCCACATTAAAACATTCTAGTGTATTGACTAACATTAAACTTCTCAAAATGTAGTTCAAGAGACAAGCAATAAACCAAGAATTATAGTCTGATAAATGTATAACGCAACATTTCTAAATAGAAACAAATTATCTTTCTACATAAGTGATGCAAAAAGTTCTACGGATACCCCAGCAGGGGATTTTTATGGAATAGGTGTTACTAAAAAATAGGTTAAGTAAATTAGTATTGCAAAGTGGAGGAGGGATAATAATACAACCATATCTTTCTTCAGAGGTTTCCTGTAAGGAAAATACCTTATAAGTCTATAAAACACTATTTTATTTATTTAGGTAGAAGGGGTTGGAGAACAAGATGGTAAAATAATTCTTAGCTGAAGCCTTTGGCAAAGCAAATAATCCCAATTTGGATTTTTAGAAATATATTTTTATTTATGGTAAGCCTTTCAATAACCAGAACCCTCAAATAATTTTTCACCTAAACTACTATGGAAGAAAGAGAGCTAAATAAAAGCATTTTAAAAGATTTTTATTCAAAAAAATATTAAAAGACTTTTAGATGAAAAATTTTCAACAAGTATACTAAACTTCAGGTTAGTATACGTTTCAATTAAATAATGCAATCTATTCACTCTATGAGATTTGTTAAAGCCAATACATGTGATTTTCTACAATTCACAGCTGAATAATTTTGAATGAATGCTCTTAAACAAATACCAAGGTTTAAAAAATCATTACATCTTTGGAGTTTAGATGTTACATAATTCAGGTTACAGAAATTTGTTTTTAAAAAAAGTTTGTGTAATTCACAACTTTCTTCTCGATTTTGACAACAGACGAAAATGCCACTTTCAAAAAACCACGACAATAACAATCTCTCAAAGGCAAAAAAATGTACATAGCACACAGATCATGGAGTCAGATCAATGACCTAAGAGATAGATACAAGCCCATCATTTAAGATGAGGAAACTAAGTTCTAGAGAACTTAAGTAGTGTCAGTGCTAGGATTTTAAAGAAAGTTTTCTGGCTCCACATCAAATAAATGCTCTTTCTACTATAATGAGCCTTTCAAAAATACCATGTCTTTCCACTACCTTTTCTCATTCTCACAATAACGGATTAGTCTAACTTAGTAGCAATCATAAAACTACCTTATATTTTTTATTGTTTTATAGTATTTAAAGCATTTCTGAAAACATTTTCTCTGGGGTATAAATAATTCTATTAAGTATGCACTCTCATTTTAAGAGTGAATAAACTGAACCTCAAGTTAAAGTGACTTGCCCAAGATCAAATCATAATTAACTTGCGGTGGGGGCAGGGATAGGGGAACAACTGGAACTCAGTTCTTCTAACTCCTAATTACATGATATTTCCACTCTACAACAATGCCTCCAACCCCATTCATCCTATCAGATTTCTCTCCATACTCACTAAGGAAAAATTAAAACTGAAAAATTTTTAAGTCTAATAAAAACTTCCATTAACAAATATACAAGACGTTTTTTTAAAAAAAATGAACACTATCTTGTGCAAAAAATCCAATTAAATAAAATCAGACTTATGAAACAAATTATTTGCATTTTTGCATTTCCAATTCCAATGACAATAGTAAATTTTCCTAGTATGTTGGAATATTTTACTTATCATCCACTGGACAAAGACTAAAAGTCAGAAAATCTTAAAAAAAAAAAAGCTACTAACTCATTGACACAGCAGGCTAAAGGTCATAAAGAGCTTTCTTTCCTCACAACTACCCTGTGAAGTAGGTAGATATTACCATCTCCATTTTACCAATAAGGAAACTGAAGCTTGAAATATAAATGAGGTTAACTGGATTCAAACTCAGGTCCTCTGACTCCAAATCCATATACTAGATGTCCATCCTAACGCCATTTCAAACTCAACAGCAGGGGGAAAAAAAGAACTCTAACCTTCCTACCTAAATTCACCAATCATTTACATTTTCTTATCTCTGTTGAAAAGGGATAGTTAGGCAGTACAGTAGATAGAGCAAGAGCCTGGAGTCAAGATGATTCATCTTTCCGAGTTCAAATTTGGCCTCAGACACTTACTAGCTATGTGACCCTGGGCAAGTCAGTTAACCCTGTTTTGCCTCAGTTACCTCTTCGGTAAAATAAGTTGGAAAAAGAAATGGCAAAATACTCCAATATCGTTGCCAAGAAAACCCCAAATAGGGTTGCAAAACCCCAAATAGGGTTGCTAAGAGTCAGTCATAACTGATCACGAAAATCTCTACTGAGAACACCACCAAACTTTCAGTAACCCATGTTTAACACCTCACCATCCTTGATTCTCCCTCTTCCTCCCTCTCCCAATCCATACCCCACCAGGTCCAAATTTTATTAACTGTACCTCTAAAACATCTCTCACATTTGTGCCCTTTTCTACACTAACACTGCTATCATCCTAGTTCAGACCTTTTTAGCTCTCCCATGAATTACTAAAACATCTTAAATAGTCCTCCAATCTGTTCTTCAATTAACAAAATAATTTTCTAAAGGCCTGAGTATATCACTCCCCTGATCAGTGCAGCTCTAGTGCCTCTAGAAGGAAAAAAGAAATGTGTAGAGATAAATACACACACACATATCTACATGTGCATGTTCCTCAGGCTGGCATTTAAAGCCCTCCACAATCTGGTTCCCACCTCCCTTTTCCAGACTTATTTCATATTACTCCCCTTCACATACTCTAGATGTTCAAGACAAACTGATCTATTTTTCGTGACATCACACAAGCTGTCCAGCAAGCCTGGAATAACCTCTTAACACCACCACCTTCTTTCCATGCGCAGGGTAACGTGCCACTTCCTCCAAGAAGACTTCCCTGATTTCCTACCTTGGTTTCTTGAAACTCATATTTTCATATTGATTTTCATATTGCTTTCCCTATGTACATACCATCTCCCTAAATTTAGAAGCAAGTTCTAAATACCTTAAAGTCAAAGACTATTTCATTTTTATCTTTGTATCACAAGAATGTAGCACGGTGTCTTTTACACTGCAGGTAAAGAACGTCTGTGAAACTGAACATCTAAATTCTAAATTCAACACATTTTAAATGCACCTCACCTCATTCTGAGCAATGAAAACTATGGGGACCTGGCATGAAGTCCATGTTATAAATCAAAGAATTTTTTAAAACCATGTAACCCAAAAACACCAAGAAAAATCAAGATCTATGCCAATTCTGGGAGTTCACTACTCCAAGTTTGAGATAGTCCAGTTTACTGTCCGGAACATAAAACCAGCACTAAATTAACTTATTTTATCTAATTATGAGTACTGCAACTGAGGTAGTATTTTAAAATTCAGAAAATAAATTATTGGACAACAGAAACTATTATGCTTCTTAGCTTTGTGCCAAATACACAATAGACACTCAAAAACTCAAACTGATTAAAACGGAATGGGTTCTGAATTTTTTTTTTGAAGTTTCATAAAATAAGCATATTTCCAAGGAACAAAGTTAGGTGGTAAGATTAGATTTTACCTTTTCAGAGCCATTTTAAAAAAAAATGGAATGAACTTTTCCCTCAGCTCCCAAAAAAGTACTGTCACCATTTTTCACGGCTAGCAACAATATATAACTTGAACTCTCAAAAAAGTCTGAAATATTTAATGTCATTTCAAAATTTTCCTAAAAATAATACATCTGTTAAATTAACATTTCAAAGAAAATATCTGTAGAGATACAGAAAACCAAACTAAACTAAATATTGTTTTAGAATTTATAGCCATTTATTTTGGCCAATGTACTAAGCATCCAACATATTATTTAGCTACTAAGAAGAATTTCCTGTACAATTCATTAGCATTTGATTGAGGTTAGAATATTAATTTTTGTTTTCTGCTTAAAATATCAAAAGTCTTAACTGGGGAAAAAAAATAAAGGTCAAACTCGAACACAGATAAACTGGCTAGCTGTAACCAACATATTTTTGGCTATTGATAGAGAGATTTACATTGGAAACTAATTAACTTTCTATTAATTGAAAGTTACTTATGGAGATGAAAAGCATAAGCTGTTTCACAGATGGTATAAATATTCCCTAACAACTCAATTTTTTTTAAATTTGCATATACAGTCATACTCAAAAAGTATCCAGGTTCATAATCTCTCATTATTCCATTAGTAAGAGTATGTCTATCAGTTATGTAAATTTTAAAATGTGAGAATTCTCCTTCCGTATCCATCAAAATGCAAATTTTCCAAAACGGCCCACATGCCATTCATTAGCATTACATAATCAATTGGTTTAAAAAATATTAGTCCTGCATTAATAAAATGAAATACAACTTAACTATGTTTCCTGATGCCCACCCAGTGGGTAAGCTTTTGCCTTTTAGATGCACCAAAAGTCATTTAAATGCTTACTGAAGTAGATTAAACCATAAATTCCGCTTATCTAACATTGTCCCTCTAAATTCACTGATCAAACCATCATGTCACAAAATACTGTTTCATTGGTTGGTTTTTTTTTTAAAACAGAAAAGAGACATTTTTCATCATTCAATGACAATATGAATTCTCTGAGGGGTAGATCTCTTTTAAAATGCAGATATGAAGATAAGTTATGAGGCAAGAAGATTTGGTGACCTCAATAAAAAACTTCTGAATTATGCTTAATTCGATTGGAAGAGGGCATTTTTATTAAAGGCTTTTCTCCTCTTCTTAAAAAATGTAATTCATCTATTTCTGTTGCAAATTCCTGCTATACATAGTCAGCTTCAGTTGTCAACCCCATCAGTCAAAAGACAAGCACCAAAAATCATTTACAAGTGAAATTAGTCACCATTTTTAATACAGATCATCATTCTTTATATATCATATTGTAAAAACCAATCTTCTCACCTATAAATGACCCTATTCCTTTGATATTATCTCAATCATGTTATGTAAACATAGAACAATCAATTTTTACTAGTTCTTCAATGTAGCAAACGGTTTAAATTCATCAATAGGAAGGCAGACCTAATTCAGTCTCACTAGTTCGTATGGATATTCTATATGTACAGTTTTTGCTTTACATAGGGGAGTTAAAACTTCAACTTCAAATACTTTGAATTACTATAACCTATAAGATAAAATAAATTCTGTCAAAGCATTTCCCTTTTGATTTTCACTTTCTATACAGCTGCTGACACCTCCTGGGTAACAAGAAAAATATCATTTTTTAATAACCTAATAGGTTACTATTCTTCCTCTTACTATAACTTTTAAAGTTTTTTTGTATAAAAACAATCTTAGTTCCTAAATAGATTTTTTATTTAACATCAGTTATATCTTTATCACAAGTTATTATAATTTGCAAGAGTAAAAGTAGCTTCCTATGCTTCTGATTTTCATTTTTCTCTTCTGAGTGCTTATGCACACATACATGTAAGTACAGGTGTATATATAATGCTAACAACCAACACTTTTGCGTTAGAGTTAAGCGGTGGGGGACAGTAACGTCTCTGAAAAGAATTTCAAGAGGATGCAATATTGTTGTTTTACATAACCATCATTGTGATTCTAAGTATTGGATTAAACAATAAGTATAATCGTGACAATATACGTTAAATACTTAAGATAGTCTGATGAATTACATGACATTGCAATTCAACTATTTAAAAAAAGGCTGCATTATCGATGGAACATCAAAATACAAATTAAATGGAAAGTTTGAGAACACTCAAGTGCAAATTCTGTTCACTTCTTCTGAAATGGGAAAAAAATTCAATTCAAACTGGTGTACTAAGTCAGAAGGATGTTCAATTTAAAAAACATTGACAAATAAAAATTGAATGTTTAAATAAGTCTAGTATAGGATGGATTTTATCTTTTCTCTGTATATACCCAGTACTTACATCACCTTACATTAATAGTAGTAGGCATTAATAAAGTTTTAAGTTGATTTTTTTTTCTTTTCTTCTAAGTACTCTTATTGCATATGGCATTCTCACATGCATAAACACTTTTTCAAATAATCAAAAATTGAAAGATTATTAGGGGCTATACAATGTTTCCTATTACATGTAAATGACTTTTCTATGGTTGTCAGCAGTTTTTCCCCCTCCCCCCCAAATACGATGATGGATTAAAAAAACTTGTCAATTAGTGGCTTTTCCTTTGCCCTCCATAAATAGCCTAGAGTTGTCTCATTTCCAAGTTTTAGTCTGCCAATCTGATGTTCCCCAACTTAGTTCAATCCTCTAATTTAAAACTTTATAAAATTAGCATGTTTTAATTGTTTTCAAGGTCTTTCACAAAGAAGTAAATGTTTTAAATTTTATCACAATTAGTATTCCTAATGGACAAATTCCTTTCCACTTGAAAACTACCTCCATGACAAGGCCAATAAAACATACGTTATTTCTCTGCTTTTATATCTGTTCCAAACACAGTTAGATTCAAGCAGTTTTTCAGTCTATAGTAATTTGAACATCTTACTGCAAAAACTGCAGCTCTAGGTTGAATCAATCTGACCACTAAGTTCTGACAATACTACTTATGAATAAATTCCAGGGACCCAAATTCTGCATAATATTTTATAGACAGTATAAATTAATCCAAAATAAACTTGTTCTAAGTTTTTCTTAAGGGTGCCAAGGTTTTCATAATTAGTTACATAACTGAATGACTATTATAAAATACACATACTCACAAAACAGCCAAGCTATTTTAAAATATTAATCATTGGCAATTTTAAGCCTAAAAATTAAAATGCTTAATGCTCTACTGCAAGATTTTTCTATACAAGTCAAGTAAAATCGCAAACTACTGGAACTACTTTGTTTTATTTATTAAATTCACTATCTTTCTTCACTAATCTTACAGAAACAAAAAAGCATTTTTATCTGCATATGAAAAACTTGTTTTGGAACAAAAGTAAGAATAAATCCTAACCACAGAGTCTTGACAAAAATAATTTGTTTGAAACAATTAAAAACACATCAAAGGAAACAAGAACCGCCTAAAGTCACATTTAAGTATTTTCACAGAAAAAAAAAACATGTTAAGTATTTCAGAAATAGTTAAGATTGATATGCATAGTACATGTATATATCAATTTACACTCAGAAAAAAATCAATTTAGATTCTGGTTAAGTTTAACATTTCTAACAATTGCAGGAAAGTGTTTATTCCACACTAAGGAAAAGCCCCTTTTCCGGCAGATTTGGGCTGGTCTGATTAAAAACAATTTAACTTCTTAGTCATTATGCTGTCCATTTTAAACATGCTTGTTACCATGTAAATGAAATCTTTACACTGGGGATTTGAAGAAATTATAAATCAGAATAGATTCAAAGTGATACTTTAGGATTAAACTTGATTGTTATTATTTTAGTAAACATCAGAAGGAAAGATCTTTTTTAAAGATAAATTGTGATTTTCAACCTTTAAAATTAAGAGGAAAAAAACCCAGTGTTTGCTTCCATTTCCAAATCAGGAAAAATGGAAGAAAAAAAAAGGTAAACTTTGTTTCTCTAGGTTTATTAATTTTCAGTGCCCAAACTTTTTTTTTTAGGATTTAAAGAGGCAAAAGTTAACAAGCAATAGCTAATTGTAAAGTATTGTTTATGATTTAGCAAAGATTAAAAATACTTAATAGATTGAAAGGCTTTTGAAAATTCATGTTAAAATGCAAGTTCTATTAGTATTTTGCTTTTTTCTTGTTATGCACAATAAAAAATGTTTTCAGAAATATTCCTTAAGTATTGAGATTTCTCATAATTGTGTTCAATATTCTGTTGAAAAGTTTGTAAATTAAATTTGAATTTATAACATGAAACCACTAGCAAACAATCACAAAATACTGGTACAACTTTGTCTTAGATCATTTTTATCTCCTTTTACATCTCTTCGATTGCAATGCCTTACTTGATTCATCCTAAAATATAACTCGAGTAAAAAACGCACTATTTCCAGAAAATTCATTCCTGAAATCACAAAACTTAATCTTTAAATTTGCCAAGATGAAAATCTCAAGAGACTATTTCAATTCGTAGGAAGTCTTTAATGAATTTTAACAAAATCTGTGCCAATTATCTATATGAAACATTTCTATGCATAGTGGATAGGATTTTCAAAATTTCAACAAATCAATTTAGAACAAAGATTATGGGAAATCTTATCAATTCTGCAAGCTAACATTCCTCAAGAAAAAAATAACTAGCGCCCCTTAGTGCTCACATTGGGAAAGACTCAACTTAAGAGTTCTGAAACTTTTTTTTTTTTTGGACATTCCAGAAAGTTTTCTGCCTCCACAATTCTTCCACTCAACTGCCAACACAAATAGGAAAAAGCAGAAATACTTAAAGGGACAGTTTAACTTTTCCGGTACTTCTAAACACTCACAGGTTAGATGATTCTATTTAGAGTGGAAAAAGCCAATTTGAATGTCTGTTTTTAAAAAACAAATTTAAACAAAAAAAAAATCTCAGTCATTATAATGCGTTTAAATATTGCTAGTAGTTCCGTGATTTCCAGGACTACAAAGGCCTTTCAGATTCTTCTTTACCCATTTTTTATCACAAGGGACATTTCCGGTCTTTTGTTCTTTAGTGACACTCAAAACTGACTGGGTTTCCTCCCACTCCCATACTCCTCAGTAGGATACTTTATATAAATTTAAATAAACTCGAGATGTTTCTGAAACTTTAAAAATCCAATGTTCATCTTTATTATCCTTAATTTTGTTCTCTTTAAACAACCGGTAAATTTTCTTAATCACCAATCTCTTTGCTACTCAATTTCCATAAAGCATCCAACAACCATCTTCTTTCACCGCGTCCATAAAACTCCACAAGAGAAATCAAAGCTCCAAACTTGGGTTGGCCAGAGCCGTTCTTTGGATCCCTAACTATAGCTTCTGCTCTCAACCTCGGTCCCCCAAACTGCCTGCTGCTTCCTTTCCAGAACCCCCTCCTCTATCCAGCACGACAACGCCTTCAGGCACATTATTTTCACCTCTCATTTGACTTTCCCCTCCCCAAAAAGTGAAGTTAAACTCGAATGGTTTTCGTTTCCTCAAATCAAAAAGGACAAAATGCTCAGTTGTCATTTTGTCCTCCCCCCCCTTCAGTCAAATTAGCACCTCTCCGGTGGCATTTCTGTCTAAGTATAAACAAAGAAACGCCACTTGGTAACTTCTCGTGGAACATTTGCAAGCTCTACAGACTTTAAACTGAATTCCGCCCTAATCTGCCAGGAATTCCACCAGGCAGAGCAAGGCATGGGTAGTAACGGGCAGGATCTGTTTCGAAAAGGTTAGGTCAAACTTCCCTTTCGGAAGAGAGGGAAAGGGCTCGGCGGCAGAAGGGACACCAGGAGACACGCGGGGCCCCGCGCCCCCTTCCCCCCGCGGTCCGGGGGTCCGGCGCCGGGCTCCGGAGAGGCCACTTCACTGGGTAAAAGGCTCCGGCTTTAAAGGCACGCCGCCACTACCCTCTCGGTTTTCCCATTTTTCTAAAAATCAGACTCCAAGCCGCAAGGGCGGCGGGGGGAGGGGGGAAGCGGGGGATCGGGACGGGGTCGGTCCTCCTGCTGCCGCTTTCCCTTCCCCAAAGCAACTAGAGGGATTGAAAAACAAAAAACTGGGGGTTGACTGACTGGAAAAAGATGGGGAGCGGCCGGACAGGGCCCCGGCCCCTCGGTCCTCCAAACCAAGTTTTCCACAGCTCCCCAGGAGCTTCCCGAACACAACCTCCAGGCAGGGCTGCCCTTCGTCAGGCCCCGCACTAGCCCAGGACCCCGGCCCCATCGCCCGGCTCTCCAAGGGCCCCGCCCTCCCAAGTGCCCCCCAGACTTTCCCGGAGCTTCGAAGCCGCTCGGGCCAAGCCCCCTGGGGCAAACAGGACCTGGGCCTCGACCCGCCGCCGTCCGCCCTCGGGACGCCGTGCTCTCCCCAAGTCGCCCCCCAGCCCCGGGGGGCTCAGGAAGAGGCGGCGGTGCCGCCGAGGCAAAAACGGGGAACCAGGCTGGGGGGGGAGGCGGGGGGAGCCTTTTACCTTCGTCCAGCAGCCGCTCGAGGTGGTTGAAGATCCCACAGAAGTTGGGCAGGCTGCTCATGAGCTTCTTGTCGTTCATCAGCTGCATCAGGTAATCTGGGGTCGGCTTGGGCTTCTCCTTCGTTTCCATTTCCCCGACCATATTCCAAGCCCCGCAGCTCACACCGCCCGCCGCCACGGAAGAAAAGGGGGGCACAGGGGGCGGGGGGGCGAGCCCCAAGAAGCCGGGGGCTGCTCCGGGAGGGTCTGCAATCTTCGCCCGCAGCGGGGAAGGAAGGGGACGGGAGGAAGAGGAGGAGGAGGAGGAGACGGGGGGGCAGGGGGGGAAGCCGACTGTCCCCACAGCGCAGGAAATCGAACCGCCCGCTCTGCCCCCCCCACCCCCCGCAGGCACTTTTCCCTCCCGCGGCCGCTGCTCCCACAACGTGGGTCCCGGAGCCGCCGCTCCCGCCGCCGCCTATGCTCCCGCCGCCTTGTCCTCGTCCTCCTCCTCCTCCTCCTCCCGCCGCTCGCCGCTCCCGGTGCTGCCTCCGCTGCCCAGCTCAGCCCGTCCCCTCACGAGTGCCGGCGGGGTGGGGAGGGGGGAGGAGGGGTTATCTCCGCGGGGCCCCGCTCTGGGCGCTGGGGGAACCGCTTTCGCTGGGAGGAGGAGGAGGAGCCGCCGCCGCCGGGGTTGTGGTTGCTGCTGCCGCTGCTGCTGGGGCTGCTCGTTTGGCTTCTCTCAGGCTGCTGCTGCCTGCTCCGCCGCCGCCGCCTCTGCCGCGGGCTCGGGGTCTCTCTGGGCTGGTCCCCGACGCTGCCGCCTCTGCCGCTGCTGCCGCCGCGCACTGACTCTCCCGCTCCTCCTCCTCCTCCCCTTCCTCCTCCTCCTCCTCCTCCTCCTCCTTCTCCTCCTCTTCCTCCTCCTCACTCACTTGGCTGTGGAGTTCGCTTCAGTTCAGGCGGCGCTGCCAGCAGCGGCGGCAGCAGCGGCGGCGGCGGCGACGGCAGGGGGAGGGTAGAGAGGAAGGGGAGGGGAGGGGGAGGAGGAAAGGGAGGGGAGAGAAAGAGAGAGACACTCGAGGGGAGGGGGAGGAAAGGGAGGGGGTACAGCGAGGAGACCCAGGCGGGGCGGGGCGAAGGGGAGGAAGGGGAAAGCGGCCGTTAATCCGAGACTCGGTCGGTGTCTTCCCCACACCCTCACGCACCCGCTCCTCCCTTCCCTCTCGCCCTCCCGCTCACCCCTTTCTGCCCTCTCTATTCCGGGCCTTGGAGTTGTTTTCGGCGCCTCCCTCTCCCCCGGGGGATGAGGTGGGGTGGGACGAGGGGGTAGAAAAAGAGGAATTTGGGGTGGGAAGGGGATTGGGGAGAGGGAGGGAGGGAAGGAAGGAAAGAAAGAAGGGGAGAGGGAAGGGCACGCGGGCGCAGCCCCGCCGAAGCCGAGCTCGGGGGTCCGAGCGCGAGGCGCGGAACTCGGGAGGGGGAGGCGGGGTTCCCCCTCACACGCAAGCCTCGCTGCTTCCCCCCCTTCCTCCACGCGGGGATGGTTGAGAAAGACTGGGGCTGGGGGGGGGAGTGCAGATTGGGTGGAAGAGCTACGTAGCTGTGTGCTGTGAAGCGGGGTGTTTCCCAACGAAGAAACGAAGAGAGGTGCCGGGGCCGCCTCGGCTGTCCCAGTTTGTCTAGCTCCCTGTCGGGGAGTGCCGAAGCTCTCCCTCGAGGCCGCTGTGGACTGGGCCCACTCCTGCGCCTGGCATGAATGGCAGAGGGGAATATGTGTACGTAGGAGTAAGAAGCTATGTGTTTTCACGCTGTGCAGAGTACACGGGGGCTGGGGGGGGCGCGATCTGGTACAGGCGGTGGCATTTGTCTGCATCTCATAGGCTCCTCGCATTTATTTGTGAGTGCCCTTTCTCCACGCGGCTCCCACGTCTCACAGTTGCCACTCGTCCCAGCCCGCCGGCCTGCCTGCTAGCCTTTGGCGCGCTCTCAGCCTCGCGCGCGCGCGTTAAGCTATTTGTGGTCACCGGGGACTTGCGAGCGTAGACCTTTGTGGTCGCGTAGTGCAGGGGGGCGTCTCGTGCACTCCGACGGAGGAATTTCCTGCGGAACCTGCCGCGCTAGCGTCGTCGCCCCGCCCCCCCAGCCTCGCTGAGCGCGTGCGCGAGCTCGCTGGTCGGCGTCCTGTTTTTATTGTACTTAAAAAAAAAAAATAAAAACTCGTTTCTCCAAAAAGAAACACTCCCCTTGCTTCGCTGGGGGCCCGTCGGGGTGGGCGTCACGTGGTCTGGGCACGTAGCTGTAAGTTCCGAAGGCGCGTGCGCAGCAAGGAGCCGACGGCTACTGAGGAAAGGATTTGGTAGCTGGCTGGTCACGCCCCTTTCCTGGGCTCTTTCTTGGCCCCTCCTACTGTCCGAGGTGGAGAAAGCTAGAGGAGTAGGGTGGGGGAGAGTGGGGTGGGGTTCTTTAATTTATGCGCCTGCGTGGGATGAGGTGAGTGGAGTCGGTCTCTGTTAAGGTGGGTGTCCCGGGCAGGTGCTCGTGCCTGGCCGAAGCTCGCGGGGATCGATTTCGTCTCTTGACCGGGGTCGGAGGATAAACGGTTCTGGCAAACCGCCGGCTATTTTCGGCCACCACCACCTCGGGGTGGGGTTCGTTTGGGCCGACACTCCGCGGCTATACCCAGCCCTGTCGTGGGAGTCCTGGCCAGTGCCCGGCGCAGCTTAGACCCTGCCCCGGGCTGCCTCCGAGAGACTGCCCCCAGTTAGGCTCTGGGCGCCCCGCGGGCTCTCGCTAATCGTCCGGCCCTTTGCTCTTGCGGCTTCTTGTTCGGTAGCGGACTGGGAAAGTCAGGCTGCAGTATCCTTCCCACCCCCCCTCACCCCAATTTCCCCTGGGCTGGGATCCCCCGAGGTAACCGAGATGGAGGAGCTGACTTGTCTCCTCACGTATGTTACTAATGCACTGTGCTGTAATTTATTCATCATCGATGCAAATAAATTATTTTCCTGTGAGCATTTCCTGGTCGTGGTTTCAGCCTTGGCATTCGCTCCATTTATGAAGCCCCACCAGTGTTGTTGTTGTTGTTGTTTTTATTTTGCTTGCTTAGGGATTTTTTTTTTTTTTTGGTCATTTTCTCCTTCCCATCCCAAAGCAAAGGGCAAAAAGAATAAAAATGAAGTGGCGGAGAAAGGGATGGGAAGGAATGAAGGTTACTGGTAGACTTGCAATTCCTATGTCTATTATACGTGTACACACACCCACTAAGCTGAATGTAGCTCAGAAGTATAAAATGACAATAAATGGGCAGACTACATAGGAAGCAATTGTGGATGGAAAAAAAAAAGATCTTTGTTATGACTGACATAGTATCATTACTATTTAATATTATCTTGTCCGGGCATTAAGGAAGTGCTTCTTTAGGTAGAAGATACGTATGTCTGCATTTTTCCGTTACCCTGAAAGTCAGTAATCTAGCATACGGAAGTATGAGTACAGCAGTTATAAAATAAATGGAATGTTATGGCATTGTAAATACAGTGGTTGGAATTTATTGTTTTATAATGGCATCAGCATTCAGTAATAAAAAGTGCCACTGAGATAATCCAGTAAAGCATGGTAGGGATTTTGAATTGCAAAACAGCTAGCATTTATATTTACAAACCTCTCAAAGATAACTGCAATGAGCACGGAGCCGTCTGAACTCTTTATTACAAAATACCACAGATTTTGAACATTTTCAAGTATATTTCAAAAAAAGGACAGAGCAGAATATAATGTTGAAGTTCTCTTTCAGCTTATAGGTTAGGTATCAGCCTCTTAATCTGAAACTATGTTTTATTATAAATCACTTAGAGTGCATATCGTATTTAAAAAGTAAAACAGAGACTTTAAAATGACCATTCCGGAGTTACATTTAATTTGGATGAATTAGTTAGTCGGCTTCTTACAGGGTTGGCATATATTATTTCATACAATATTCATTATGTAACATTTGAAGTATAACGTTTATTTCAATTAAGTTTGAATATTAAAAGGTACTTTGGCATTTAAATTTTGGATAATAGGTAACAGATGCATTTCAAATTTGTCTATTCTCTTGACTTCTGTTAATGTGTTTTCCCTTAAAAGGTCTGTAATTGGTTTGTTTGGTTTTTTTTAATCAAGATATTTTATTTGCTGCAATCAGCTTGGTAAAGTAGTTAAATTTTATTTTCAAATATTTAATTTTCCCCCAAATTTTAAAGACCTATAGATCCCTTTGGAAGAAAAAAAAAATACCACCTTTTCAATGACCCAGTTAAGATTTGGGCCAAATGATCCAGAGTTGTAGTTTTTTTGTTTGTTTGTTTGTTTGTTTTGTTTTTGGTGAGGCAATTGGGGTTAAGTGACTTGCCCAAGGTCACACAGCTAGTACGTGTCAGGTGTCTGAGTTGAAATTTGAACTCAAGTCCTCCTGACTCCAAGGCTGGAGCTTTATCCACTGAGCCATCTAGGTGCCCCCAAGAGTTGTAATTTTTGATCAAAAAGTTGTGGGTTTAAAAGATAAATAAACCTTCATTTATATTTAGTTTCTATATGCCTGTCCTAGTCTAGCAGAATTAGGGTAGGAAGTTAATAATTATTGATGATAAATTATTTTATCACCCTTCTTAAGATTGAGAACCATTGCGGCTTACCACAGAGTTGGCGTTGGTTCCAGGAAGACCGGAGTTCAATTCCCAGCTCTGATCATATGACCATGGACAAATCACTCTACCCCTGAAAAGCTCCTGGCAACTTTAAGAGTATTAATTGCTGAGAAAGTAACAATCTGCACTGCTAAGAGTTCCTTCACAGAAAGTTCTCTATTCTAATGAAATGGTAGATCCAGTTCCTATTCTTATTCTTACCATTCATCCTCAAGTACTACCATTATAACATCAGAAAAAATATGACCCTTTCAATGCTAGAAATTTACTGTGCTTTCTTTTGTTGTGCTCTTTCAGATTTCCAAGTTTAGTTGGTGGGTGGTTGTCTCAAGGAGAGATTTTTTAAAGGTGTCTAACTTTAGTTACTATTAATTATTAATCTATTTGGGGAAAAATGACTAAGGGTTAGCATTCACTTAACAAATATTTATTGAGCACCTATGTATAAAAACTACACCAAAGAGAATTCAAAAATATTAACTCATAGAATGTTGGAACTGGAAAGGACTTAAAGAGATCATCTACCCCAATCCTTTCATTTTGCAGAAGAGGTAATTAAACCCCAGATAGGTGAGGTGACTTGCACCAGGTCCCAGTCAAGTGAGCAGCAGATGTGGAAATAGAACCCAGATTCCAGTTCACTGCTGTTGCAGTTTTACCAGCCTTTTCCCCAGGACATTGCCAGCTACAGTTTTCTTGTAGGACATTTATGAAATACCTCCAATTGGTCCTTATACAAGGCACAGCCCTTCACCTCTGGACTGTTGCATTTCTAACCAACCAGCATAACTTACTACTATCTGCATGAATAACAACTGAGGATATGACTACGAAGTAATGCTATTGGATTGACATTCGGAAAGGCTGCCATACAGGGTAAACCCCAAAAAGACTGGAGCCATTCAGGAGAACTAGACCCCTATTTGAGAGTTGCCTTCAGAAGTAATTTCTGAGTCAGCCAAGAAAGGGTAATCATTACTTTATAGTCTCATTTTTTAATTGAAAACCAATCTTACCTATTTGATGTCTTATGAATTCTGAAATTTGGCACTGAATGACTTTGAATTGTGTAAAAAAATAAAAATCCACCTTTAGAGAGTGAAGATTTGCCACCATTTAGGGCAGGTACTAATTTGCGTTTGCATCCAAGTCACCTAGTACTTGGCACATAGTAGATGTTTAAAGAAACGTTTGTTGATTGACTGAGGCTATATAAAACTTATGTCCTGTGGAACCTAAAGATAACGTCAAGAATCCGCTGTTCTTCCTACCCCCATAAATAATCAGTTAAGTGTTGAGTCCCCACTATTCTGCTGCCACAACGTCTCTTACTCTGACTCCTTCTTCTGGCCCTTCTCACCTCTTACTTGGACTATTCTAATTGTCTTCTAATTCATCTCCCTGCCTCCGATTCATCTTCCACAAAACTACCAAACTGATATTCCAAGTCTAACCTTGTCATTCAAGAAACTTTGTAGCTTCTTTTACCCTTTGGGATAAAAGACAAACTCTTCTGTTACAGCATGCAAGTAAATTCTTCGCAATTTGCTTCCAGCCCATCTTTCTGGAGTGATTTCACATTATACCTACGCTACACTGCAGCCAGTTAGTTCTCTTTACATGATAATTCCATTTCCCATTCCTGTAGTGCTCTCCCTCTCTTTTGGCCACTTGAAATCCCTAGTCCCCTTCAATTCAAGTACAGTGTCCTACCAGAGGTCTTTAACATTTGCCCTAGTGGTTGATATCCCTCCTCATCCCCCCCAAAAAATTACTTAGAATTCATACTATATTTTCATATATGTCCACTTGATATTTCTTCCCAATAGAATTGAAGCTCTTTGAAGGTAGGGACTGTTATTTTTTCAAATCATTAAAATTGAAAAGAAATTAATCTGGCACAGAATATTTACACTAGCCCTCCTTTTTTAAATGCCATTAACCTTCCTACTTCATTTCTTGTATTTAGTAGACTAAGAAAATAAAAGGTCATAGCAAATATTTTCAGTTCCTGCATGAATACAGGCCATGTGTACATCTAGATGCAGCCCGTGAATTGATATTTTTGAGTCAATTTTATTTTTTTCAACCATATTAAAAATTGATTTCTGAACACCCAGTCAACATGTCAGTCTGATTGTAGAGGCAGTTGTGGGGAGGGGGACCTTACGTGACACAGCTAGCTAGTAAGTGTCAAGTGTCTGAGCTCAAATTTGAACTCAGTTCCTCCTGACTGCAGGGCTGGAGCGCTTATCTGCTGTACCACATAGCTGCCCCCTGATTCTACCTTCAAGATGTAAAGCTGTAACCAACTCTCATGCGTGGATTTTTCAAGAAAAGGAAACTAAGGTGGAAATTTTGAATTTGTCTACTCCCTTATCTTCATTAGTCTGACCACATTACTTTATTCCAGAGTTGGGCAAAAAGGCCAACCTTCGTCATTGTCTGAGGATGCTGCTATCAGGGGGATGAGTTCACTTATAATTATGAATTGCTTCCATGGCTTCCAACCCTTAGCAGTACAAGATTTTCAGTTAGAAACTATTTTTGTTAACATACCCCATTGGTATTCCATTTTTGTTAAACTGAATTAAATTAGAAAATAACAAAAGGTTTCCTCTTAATCTTTTTATAAATATGAAATTCCTGATTCCTTTAGGGGAGGAGGAAGAAAATAAGCATTTATTTAATCCCTACTCTGTGCCAATCACAACAACCCAGTCAGGTATGTATTTTGCAATTGAGGAATCTGAGGCAAAGACTAAGTAACTTCCTCAGGGTCACACAGCTAGGAAATGTGTGAGGTCAACTTTGAACTCAGATCTTCCTGACTTCAGGCCCAGTGTGCTCTCCACTATACTATCAGCTGCCTCTAAAGAGACCTTTAGGTAAAATAAATAGCCTGAGCAAAGCAAGTCTTAGGACATCATTTATTGTATTGAATAAAAGAAACAAAAATACCAAAATTTGGAATTTTTTTCTTAATAGCACGTCATCATCAAAAATAATGCAGAAATTAAATCATGTGATGAATCTGTTTACTTCATCAGTGAGGCTACTCGCTCTATTGATGTGGACCCAAACCTTATCCTATCTTTTTCAGTGTTATTCTTGTTAGATATTTATTAAGCACCTAACATATATGAATCACTATGCTGTTTGAAAATGTAAAAAAAAATCCCTGACCTCAAGGAGGTCAGAAGGAAAGAGAACATGCTGTGGTTTAAAAAAAAAAACAGGCAGTGCAAAATATGGTTGAACTCTGCAAAATTCTCAGTTGCTAGTATGGATTCAGATTAGTGTGAATGCTTAATAGATTTGAGAATAAGAGAATGTTCATTGTATCCCCAGTGCTTAGCACAGTGGCTGACACATAATGCTTAATAAATGCTTGACTTGATTCTTTTGTAATAGATCGTGTGATCTGACCCCCTCATTTTATAGTGAATATTGAGACCCCAAGAAATGAAATTACTTGCCCAAGGCCACACAGAGTAAGTTGCAGAACGAAGGATTCAAATCCAAATTCTCTCTATGTGTTTTTACCCCTATAAAACAATGACTTCTATTCTTCCAAAGTATAACCTTCTTCAGGGTAGAGAATGTTTTCTTCAATTTTCCTGGATTGTAGAAGCCTTTTTAAAATTTTTGCCCATATAGCCATATTTCCCATCTTCACAACTAATTCAGTATCTTTAATTTACCTTACTACACTGTTTAAATTCCTGTTACTGAGGGAGCCTGTGTTACAGTGTCATTAACATCTAATGTTGAAATTGCTTTTTGCTAGCATATTAGATAGTATGAGTTCTTATACTGAAACACTTAACCTATAAAATCCCTGAACGAAAGCCTCAGACATTTCAAATTTTAAAATATAATTTGTACTTTAGAACTTAAATTTTGAATATTATTATCTTAAGATAATTATATCATTTTACTTTGAATATGTAAAGGAATTTTTGGCATTCGTTAGTATTATTTTTAGTATACTAGAGAGGGAATGTATATTTGGAACTTGTAGTCATGAAGAGACCTAGATTCAAATCACACCTGTAAAACTTAAATCAAAATTCTGGTCGATTCAAAGGGCAGTTAGAGAGATGTGCAGTGGGCAAAAATAGGTTACATCATATGACAACTTGCACACAGGAAGTCATGAAAGAGATTATTCAGGAGATAATCAAAAAAGAATATGAGCCAGTCACATGGTGAAAGCTAAAGATAACAGAGGGAAAGCTGAACTGGTACTCATAATGATAAACTAACAAACAAAAAGACTTACATCACATGAGCTACACACCCTCAAGGTCTTATGGGAGGAGACAAAGGAGTTGTATAGCATGAGATGGCATAAACGAGCAGCAATTTGTAAACAGCATATCCACAATAATGAGTCCATTTATTCACTGCAATATTGAAAATATTCGTTGTTTAATGCTTTCTTTCCAACTAAATTGGAAACTCCTAGAAGACAGTGACCAACTCTTTTTTTTATTTTGATTTATCAACAATCACTTACATATGCTTTTGAGTTTAAAATTTTTCTCCCCCCCTTCCCACCATCCTCCCCTAGACGGCCCACAATCTGATATGAACTATGCATATACATTCCTGTTAAACATATTTTCACATTAGTGATGTTGTAAGTAAGAATTAGAAACAATAGGAGGAACCACCAGAAAGAGGAAACAAAACTCAACAGAAGAAAAAAATAACAAATAGTATGCTCCGATCTGCATTGAAACTCCATAATTCTTTCTTTGAATGTGGATAGCATTTTCCTTCACGAGGCCTTTGGAGATGTCTTAGATCCTTGTGTTGCTGGGAAGGATTAAGTTTATCAACATTAGTCATCGCACGAC
>NW_020954953.1:26428420-26433258 GCF_900497805.2 Vombatus ursinus | reverse complement strand
TACATGTGGGTCCTTTTCCCATTTGTATGATCTCTTTGGGATATAGCCCTAGAACTGCTATCGCTGGGTTGAAGGGTAAGTGACCAACTCATAATATATTGATTGATAGTATGAAATGTTATTTATAAAGGAATATGACAGTGTAATAGGATATTGTTATGTTTTATGCTATGACAAATATAGAAAAGCATGAAAAGATCTATGAAAACTGATGTAAAGAACACACTATACATGATAACTCCAACAATGTAAATGGAAGGAACAGTGAGCATTAAAACAGTGCTTCAAAATTATAATGACCAAGCTTAACCCCAAAGAAAAAGTAGAAGACACCTCTCCTGTGTCTTTGTGGAAGTAGGGGACCATAGGTATGTAACACTGCATGTAATGCCAGGCATTTCCTATGTTGTGGTTAGTTTTGCTGAACTTATTTTTGTTCTTTCTTCTTACTTATTTTAAGGGATAGCCCTTCTAGAAGAGGTTATGGGAAGAGATACAGTGGGAAATGTAGTTGATATAAAAAATAAAAGATTTCAATAAAATCTGTCTTGTTAAAAGAAAATTCACATGCATATCAACTATTGTATCTTTAGCTCCAAAATAAATGCAAAGCAGCACCAGCCATCTCATTATATTTGGTATAAAAACTAAGCAAATATAACTTCTAGGGTGGGAATCAGTGTCTCACCTATACATGTTTTAGTATTTTTCTAATATATGTAGATCTTATTGTGATGGATAAAATACAAATTTATTCAAAAGCTTGGGAAAAAGTGATATGATATGGCTTAAAAGACTATGCTAGGACTTGTACATGCAAATTATTTTTGTCCCCAGATCTGGGTACCTAGATGTTTTCCTTTGTGTGAACTGCACAAGTATTACTGATACCACATATTTGTTTCCATCACTCTTCACCTATTTTTAATTACTTAGTCTCAGTCTCTCTGTAAAAGTTTGCTTTTGTTAAGTTTTATAGGTCTGGATCAAACAGCTTGATTAGCTGACGTTAATTTCTGCTGTTTGTTACTTGGCTTATTGGTAGTAAGCATCATTTTAAGATGGAAATAAAATGTAGCATAGTAAAATGAGTAACACTTATTTTTTTGTGTAGCAGTTCTGCAATGTGTGCACTATATTTAGAGTGTGAGACTGGATTTCAGTGGTGGTGTGAAAATGCAAAAGGAAGCAGGGACAGACATAGAATGTTGCTTTCTCAAAGACTGGCACCTTTTTTTGGCCAGGTGGAGATTTGAAGGAGTAAGAGGGAAAATGGGAGGCAATAAAAGCCAAAAGGCTTTTACCATAAGGTAAGAAGTAAAGGAGGAGAAGATGGAAAGTAGTACCACAGGGAGTTTGAAGAAATGCTGGCTGTCAGCTCTACTCTTCTCTACTCAGCTCCTAGCCTTCAACGTCTTTATCAACTGGCCTGCTTGTAACACTATTCCCCTTTTCTTCCTACAGCCTCTCTTCTCTGGGTGGCAACTTAAAGTGATGGAGAGAGAGTGGTAGACCCATTTATATATGCCGCACTAGTCAGATATTAGACCCAGACTTTACCCTCTCTAGTCAGCAGTGTTTCGACATTATTCAGATCACATGCCTGATTCATAGAAAACAGGACTTCACTCAGTAAAACAGTTCCACCCAAGTCCTTTAATTCTCATGTTATTTTTTATTGGTAATAAATATTTTCTAATGTGAAAAAAAAACACTAAAACATATAGCAGAAAGACTCATACTTCTAACATTCTCAGTATAGCCTATTATGAGTCTCATGAAGAATGACGCCTCATATCTATATTCTCATATACTTGACACTCAATGCTACTAACAAGCAACTCCTATACTATCTTTATGCATTTTAAAAATATAAAATTATGATGATACCTTTGTGGTCCTCAATATATCAAATTTCAAAATCCTACAGAAATGCATTGTTCTTCCCTTGAATCCAAACAATGCGACAAATCAAAATCCCATAAAATTGGTTGTTTGCTAGTTTGATTTTTAAGACTAGCAGTCCTGAATTTTTTAAGCAAATATATAGTGCATGTCAAGTTATGGATGTGTGGTTTAGGATCTGTATATGTTTACCTGTTTTTATCTAGGGTAGAGTAGGAACGGGAAGGCAGGGGTTTTGCCAGCTTTTTGCCCCTTCCCAGGAATTTTGACATTAGGATACAAAGGGGCAAATGCACTGTTGTATTTGTATATGCAGTATATGTAAGTATTCTACAAGGAGTGGGAGCTTGCTTGAACTTTCCCAAATTCACCTCCAAACAACCTTGCAATAACATCTCAAAACTAGTTTTGAAATGGTAAAGCAGTTTTCCAGCCCAAGACAGCTTGGAGAGTCAGCAGGAAAGATCTGTCTCACTAGAAGGGATATGGTTAAGCACAGGCAAGGCTCAAATACCCAGCTACATCACAACCCATGGGGCCACCAGCAAGTCTCTGAACCCTGGCTACCAGTGAGGCCCCCTCCTCCAGTGTAATCCAGCAGCATAGCTCTGAGCCTGAGGCAAACCAGCAGTGTGGGCTAGCCCCTGGTACAGGCCAGCATCCAGGCCCCACCCTCAGTGCAAGCCTGCAGCTAGGCCATGCCCCCAGAGCAGTTAAGCAATAAGACCCTACCCCCAGCGTTGGTCAGCAGCGAGGCCTTGAGCCCCCAACACAAGAAGCTTGGCATAATACCTTCTGAACTCCAGGAGCAGAGCCCAACTTTTACATAAAGTAAAAAGTCACAAAATAGGCAGAAAAATGAAACAAAAACCAAAAGAAGAACTTGATTGTAGAAAGTAATTATAGGAAGATCAGGGAAGATCAAGGCACAAACTTAGAGGATGACAACAATGTCAAAACAACTACATGTGAAGCCTCAAAGAAAAAAATATGAATTGGTCTTATGCCCAAAAAGAACTCTTAGAAGACCTCAAAAAGGATTTTAAAAATCAAATGAGAGGTAGAAGAAAAATTGGGGAAAGAAATGAGAGTAATGCAAGAAACTTATGAAAAAAAAAAGTCAGCAGCTTAGTAAAAGAAGCACAAAAAAAATGGAAAAAGATATACAAAAAATTCAGAAAACAACTCCTTACAAAGTAGAATTGGCCAAATGGAAAAGGAAGTGCAAAAGCTCACTGAAGAAAATAATTCCTTAAAAATTAGAATTGGGCAAGTGGAAACTAATAACTCTTTGAGAATCAACAAGCAATAAAGCAAAGAAGAATGAAAAAGTAGAAGACAATATGAACTATCTCTTACTATCTCTCTTGCAGGACTTTGTGGTGATATATAGAAATGCTAATGATACATGTGGGTTTGTTTTATATCCTGTTACTTTGCTAAAATTGTTAATTGTTTCAACTAACATGTTAGTTGAATCTCTAGGATTTTCCAAGTATATTATCATGTCGTCTGCAAAAAGAGATGGTTTTATTACTTTATTGTCCATTCTGTTCCTTCAATTTCTTTTTCTTCTCTTATTACTATTGCTAGCATTTCTCTTTTTTTCAGCACATGTATTTTATATTTTTTTCTCTGAAGTCTTTAAATTGTTTAATATATTTTATTTTTTCCCCACTTAAATGTTAAAACAATTTTTTTTAACATTTGGCTTTTTTTTTATGTTTTCAGTTGCAAATTTTTTCCCTGCTTCCCCTCCCCCTTCCCTGAGATAGTAAGCAATCAGATTATACATAGGTTATACATGTGTATTCATGTAAAACATTTGCATATTAGTCATTTCGTACAAGAATACTCAAAGAAAAAGAATGAAAGTGAAAAATAGCATGCTTCAGTCTGTGTTCAAAATATCTCATTGGAAGAAACAAGTGACCTGGAAAATAGATCCAGGAGAGATAATTTAAGAATTATTGGACTACCTGAAAGCCATGATCAAAAAGCAAAAACGTTGTGGACATCATATTTTAAGAAACTATCAAAGAAAACTAACTAGAGGATAAAATAGAAATTTAAAAAATTCTGCTGATCATCTCATGAAAGAATCCTAAAATGAAAATTTCCAGGAATATTATAGCCATTCCAAAGCTCTCAGGCCAAAAAGAAAAGACTGTAAGCAGCCAGAAGGAAACAATTTAAATATTGTGGTGCCACAATGAGGATTACACAGAATTTAGCAGCTTCCACATTAAAAGACCAGAGGACTTGGAATATGATATTCCAGAAGGCAAAGAAACTAGAATTATAACCAAGAATCACCTACCCACCTTACCTGAGTATGATCCTTTTGTGGGGGGGAATAAGAGGGACACAGACATTTAATGAGGACTTTCAAGCATTTCTAAAAAAAACAGCTGAAAGAAAAAAATTGATCTTCAAATACACAACTCAAGAATAGCATTAAAAAAAGTTAACAGAAAAGGGGAAACATAAGAGATTCAATAAAGTTAAACTGTTTATATTATTACATGAGAAGATGATACTTGTAACTTTAATAACTTTATCTGCTTATACAAATAGAGTCAGATCTAAATAATTGGAAAAATATCAATTGCTCATGTGTAGGCCAAGCTAATATAATAAAAATGACAATTCATTCTAAGTTAGTTTACTTATTCCATGCCATAATAATTAAACTACCAAAAAATATTTTATAGAGCTAGGAAAAATAATAACAGAATTCACCTAGAAGAACAAAAGGTCAATAATATCAAGGGAATTAATGAAAAAAGTGAAAAGGAAGGTGGCCTAGCCATTCCAGATCTAAAACTATACTATAAAGTGGCAGTCATATTTGGTACTGTCTAAGAAATAGAGTGGTGGATCAGTGGAATAGGTTAGGTACACAAGACACAGTAGTCAGCGACTATAGTAAC
>NW_020954953.1:26427879-26428388 GCF_900497805.2 Vombatus ursinus | reverse complement strand
CTACTGTTTGATAAACCCAAAGACTCCAGCTTCTGGGATGAGAACTCACTATTTGACAAAAATTGCTGGGAAAACTGGAAAATAGAATGTCAGAAACTAGGCATAGACCATCATCTTACACCGTATACCAAGGTAAGGTCAAAATGGTTACATGATTTAGTAAGCACTTTAGGAGAGCAAGGAATAGTTTACCTGTCAGATCTAAGGAGAAAGGAAGAATTTATGACCAGGGAAGAGATAGAGAACATTATAGCCCAAAGGGCTATAAAAGTGTATTTACTCTTTGATTCAGCAATACCACTACTAGGTCTGTATCTCAAAGAGATCATAAAAAAGAGGAAACTCACATGTACAAAAATATTTATAGCAGCTCTTTTTGTGGTGGCAAAGAGTTAGAAATTGAGGGAATGCCCATCAATTGGAGAATTGCCAAACAATTTGTGGTATATGAATGTAATGGAATACTATACAATTTGGAAAATTAGGCAAAAAAGGAGTCCTACCAAATT
>NW_020954953.1:26415302-26427847 GCF_900497805.2 Vombatus ursinus | reverse complement strand
CTTTTTTTTTTTTGACACAAATATGGTGCTGATACCTGAAAGAGGAAGAGTGAAAACAGAGAAAGAAAACTATAGACCAATTTCCTTAGTGAATATTAATGCAAAAAAAGAATGAAAACATTGGCAAGGAGATTCTAAAAATGTATCACAAAGATAATATACAATGACTAGGTAGGATTTATACCAGGAATGCAAGATTAGTTCAATATTAGGAAAATTATCAGCATATTTGACCATATCAGTAGCAAAACCAACAAAAATCATGCGATTATCTCAATAGATGCAGAAAAAAACTTTTGACAAAATACAACAGCTATTTCTATGAGAAACACTAGAGAACATGGAAATAAATGGAACTTTCCTTAAAATGATAAGTAGTATCTATCTAAAACCATCCACAAGCATTATTGTAATGAGGATAAGCTAGAAGCCTTCCCAATAAGATCAGAGATGAAGCAAGGATACCCATTATCACCACTATTATTCAATATTGTACTAGAAATTGTACTATAACAATAAGAGAAGGAAAAGAAATTAGTAAACAAAGTTATGACTCTTTGCAGATGGTGTAATGGTATACTTAGAGAATCAACTAAAAAACTTATTTAAATTATTAACAACTTTAGCAAAGTTGCAGGATATAAAATAAACACACAAATCATCAGCATTTCTATATATTATCAACAAAGTCCAGCAGCAATAGATAGAGTAATTCCATTTAAAATAACTATAGACAACATAAAATACTTGGGAGTCTGCCTGCCAAAATGAACCCAGGAACAATATACACACAATTACAAAACACTTTTCACACAAAAAAAGTCATCTCTAACCAACTGGAGAAATATCAATTGCTCATGGGTACGCCAAGCCAATATAATAAAAATGACAATTCTACAAAGTTAATTTATTTATTCAGTGCTATACTAATCAAACTACCAAAAAAAATTATAGAGCTAAAGAAAAAAAACAAAATTCATTTGGAAGAACAAAAGGTCAAGAATATCAAGGGAATCAATGAAAAAAAGATATGAAGGATGGTAGCCTAGTGGGACGAGGTATCATACTTTTATAAAGCAGTAATCATCAAAAAAGGGGGGGGGGGGCAGCTAGGTGGCACAGTGGATAGAGCACCAGCCCTGAAGTCAGAAGGACCTGAGTTCAAATGCAGCTTCAGACCAAACACTTGACACATACTAGCTGTGTGACCCTGGGCAAGTCACTTAACCCCAATTGCAAAAAAAAAAAAGCAGTAATCATCAAAACACTTGATTACTGGCTAAGAAATTGAGAGATGAATCAATGGAATAGATGAGGTACACAATACGTTGTAGCAAATTACCATAGTAATTTAGTGTTTGATAAACCCAAAGATCCAATCTTTAAGGACAAACACTGTGACAAAAAACTGCTTGAAAAACTGGAAAACTGGAAAACAGTATGACAAACACTAGGAATAGACCAACGTTTCTTACTGTATACCAAAATAAGGAAAAAATGGGTACATGATTTAAACATAAAGGTTGATACTATAAACAAATTAGGAAAGTGTGGAATTCCTTACCTGTCAGATATATTTAGGACCAAACAAGAGATAGAGAGCATTATGAGATATAAAATGGATAATTTTGATTATATTAAATTTTAAAGGTTTTGCCCAAACAAAACCAATGCAACCAAAATTGGAAGGAAAGCAGAAAACTGGGGGAGGGGAGCATTTTACAGCAAGCATCTCTGATGAAGGCCTAATTTCTCAAAGAACTGAGTCAAATGTATAAGAATACAAGCCATTCCAAGTGATAAATGGTTGAAGGATATAAATAGTTTTTAGACAAAGAAATCAAAGGTATCTGTAGTCATAAAAAAATGCTCTAAATCACTACTGATAAGAGAAATTCAAATTAAAACTCTGAGGTACCATGTCATACCTATCAGATTAGCTAATATGACAGAAAAAAAGTGACAAATGTTGGAGGGGATGTGAGAGAACTGGGACATTAATGCACTGTTGGTAGAATTGTGAACTGATTTAACCATTCTGGAGAGCAATTTGGAACTATGCCAACAGGCTGTAAAACTGCATTGCCTTTGATCTAGCAATACCACTACTTGGTCTGTATCCCAGAGAGATTAAAAAAAGGGGTGGAGGGAAGCATCTATTTGTACAAGGTTATTTATAGTATCTCCTTTTGTGGTGGCTCAGAATTGGAAATTAAGGGGATTGCCCATTAGTTGGGGAATGGCTGAACAAATTGTGGGTATATTATTATAATGGAATACTATCATGCTATAAGAGATGACAAGCGGGGCGGTTTCAGAAAAACCTGAAAGGATTTACATGAAATGAAGCAGAGTGGAATGAGCAGAACCAGGAAAACATTGTACACAGTGATAGCAATGTTGTATGATGAACAACTGTGAATGACCCCAAAGAACTCGTGATGAAAAATGTTATCCACCTGCAGAGAAAGAACTGATTGGGGTCAATACAGAATAAAGTATACTATTTTTCGCTTTCTTCTTTTCTTTTGGGGGCAAGGTTCAAATTTTCTTCCACAAAATGACTAATATGGAAACATGTTTTACATGATTTCACATGTATAACCTGTATCAGATTGCTTACTGTCTCAAGGATGGGGGAGAGGAGGGAGGGAGAGAATTTGAAACTCAAAATTTTTTCTTAAATGCTTAAAATTGTTTTTATATGTAATTGGAGAAAAATAAAATATTATTTAAAAATAAAATAAAATAACATAACCATAGACAATGCCTGGGAGTATACCTGCCAAGACAAACCCAGGAACTATATTAACATAATTATAAAACAAAGTCAGATTCAAATAATTGCAGAAATATTAATTGTTCATAGGTGGGTCAAGCCAATATAATAAAAATGACAATTCTACCTAAATCAGTCTGCTTATTCAGTGCTATCCCAATTAAGTGACCAAAAAACTGTTTTATTGAGCTAGAAAAAAATAATAAAATTCATTTGGAAGAATGTTCAAAAAAGTTCAAAAATATCAAAGGAATTAATGGGGAAAAAATGTGAAAGAGGGAAGTCTAGCAGAGTCATATCTTAAACTGTATCATAAGGCAGTAATTATCAAAACTATCTGGTACTGGCTAACAAATAGTGTGGTGAATTAGTGGAATAGAATAAATATACAATACACAGTAGTAAATTATTATAGTAACCTTGTGTTTGATAAGTTTAAAGATTTAAGCATTCAGGGCAAGAATCATTGGTAAAAAGTTGTTCAGAAAACAGTTCAATAGAAACTAGGTATAGACCAATATCTTATACCACTTTTACCAAAATAAGGTCAAGATGGATACATGACTTCTTAGATTTAAAGGGAGATGTCATATTACCTATAAGATTGTTGGATAGGAGAAGAATTTATGAATAAATGAGAGCATTGTGCGATGTAAAATGGAGAACTTGAAATTTTTTGTACAGATAAAACCAATGTGACCAAGATTAGAAGGAAAACAAAATTGGGGGGAAATTTTATAGAGAGTTTCTCAGGTAAAAGCCTCATATCTCAAATATGTAGAAAACTGTCAAATTTATAAAAATATGAGTCATTCCCCAATTGATAAAGGATATGAATGCACAGTTTTTAATGGAAGAAATCAAAGCTATATATAGTCATATAAAAATGCTTTAAATCATTATTGATTAGAGAAAAGCAAATTAAAACAAATTTGAGATACCATTTCATATACCTATCAGATTGGCTAAAATGATAGAAGGGGGAAATGACAAAAGTTGGAGGGCATGTGGAAAAATTGAAACACTAATAAACTGCTGGTGGAATGGTGAACTGATTCAACTGTTTTGGAGAGCAATCTGGAATTATGGCCAAAGAGTTATAAAAACTGTTTATACCACTATTAGGTCTATTTCCCAAGATGATTAGAGAAAAAGAAAAAAAAAACTTTTATGTTCTAAAATATTTATACCAGCTCTTTTGTGGTGGCAAAGAACTAGAAATTGAGGGGATGTTCATGGGGAATGGCTGAATAAGTTGAAGTGTATAATTGTGATGGAATACTACTGTGCTGTAAGAAATAATGAGCACAGGTTGATTTTAGAAAAACATGAAAAGATTTGCATGAAGTCATGAAGAGTGAAATGAGCAGAACCAAGAGAACATTGTATACAGTAACAACAATATTGTTCAAAGAGTAAATGTGTATGACTGAGCTATTCTGGGTTATATGAATATTCAAATCAAGTATAAAGGACCTTTGAAGGAAGATGCTATTCAAGAACTGATATTTGTATTGTATAGTTTCAGATGTTGGTCTTCTCTAATGTGGGATTAGGGAGGGGTTCTGGGAAGTAAACTGCTTGGAGCTCAAATGTAACTAAAATAAAATAAATACTTAAAAAAAAAATTCCAGTGATCTCTCTTATGGGAAACATAGCCTCAATTGTCCATAGTCCAATGTAGTGGGAAAAGTCCTAGAGTTGGAGTTAGAAAATCTATGTTTGAATCATAGATATGTGACTTTAGTCAACTGACAACTTCTTTGAGTTTCTTCACCTGAAAAATGGGGATAATAGTGCTCACCCTGCCTACCTGATGTGCTTCTCATGAGGGAAGCTTTGAAAACTTTAATATTCCTCTCCTTTTTGTTAAACTCATTGGATATAGTAGATGAAATCCTGATATGTGGGAAAACTACAGGCCACATGACCTGTACCCCTTCTCTTCCTCTCCAGTCAACTCAAGAGCTAAGCATATATACAGTAAGAAAGAGATATAATTAGTCCTTTTAGAAATTCTGTCATACTGAAGTTAATTGATCTTTCCCTTTCTACACCCTTAGGTAAAGTGATTAAGAAACTGCAATTCTTCTCCCCTGTGGTCTTCCCCTTACCCAGAGGTTATACTGTAACACTTGGAGCAGGGGTGAGGAACCTGGGGCCTCAAGCATGGCCCTTTGACTGAATCCAAACTTCCTCACACCTGACTTAGAGAATATCTATCATTTTAACTCTGATGAAGGGTGAAGATCTAATGAAAGCCAGAAATGCAAAAGATTGGAAAGCAATTTGAAAATTGAAGGGAATATAAAACTGGAAAACAGAAGTTAGGCTTTCCTTTTTGTCTTGTTTGTTTGAGGAGAGGGAACTCTTGAAGCCTTTGGAACCCTGGATATAGCTAAGGCTTTTAGGACAACCCCTTCTGGTACATTTTTCTTAAGACTTCCTTTCTGGGGCCTTTTTCCTTTGGGTCTAGGGGTTATGTGCAGACCATGGGACTCAAGGTACTTTTCTTTCCCCACCCCCTCACCCTTTTTTCCCCTTAGCTTCTTCAGAGATTTTAACTATTCCAAAACTCCAGTAATCTTGGAAAAACATAACCCCGCTCCCAGCAGGGATATGGGGGTGACATAGTGGAAAGACTACTGAATATGAAACTTAAGTTCAAATCCTGGCTCTAGTACTTATCTGTCCTTGCAATCTTGTCTAGTCATTTCATCCCCCTGGATCTCAGTTTAGTAACAATATTCTTCTCCACATACATTTGAAAACTTATTAAATCACAGATATGGATCTATATATACATATATATATATAATACGCAAAATATTATTTTATCTACAATGTATTATGCAGAGTCACCTTGTCTATCTTGTTGGACCTAAATAAAAATCACAATGATGCTGCATGTATGTGTATATATATGTATATATAAATACATAGATGTACATTTATTCTGTCTACAGAGTCTATTATACTGAGTCATTCTGTATGTTTTGTTGGATTTAAGGGTCAACATGCGCTTGGTGCACATATTAATTGATATACTCCATATAACTGAAGAATTTCTGAATTGGGAGACACTGAAGCAAATAATAATGATATCTGTAAAGTCCCTTATTGCTCTAAACCCATTTTCTATCTGGGTGCATGCATGCATGCATGCCTTTTCTGTGTGACTATGGTGTAGAAGTGTTGCTCTGACTTAATAAAGTCGTTCAAGAAAAGTACATTAATCTAAAATTTCTTCAAAGTAGCCAATATGTTTAATCCCTCTTATAAGAAAAATATACCTTTGTTTTCAAGGAGAAGCCTGTGTGTATATGAGTTAATGGGCATAATTTACCATTTGACTACAGTATTTTTAAAGTCAAAAGATTTCCTAGTTCACAAGTCTCTAGGTCCATATATAAGCAAAATATACTCCATAATAATGTATGCTAACTCTAATGGAGACTCTGAAGAGTTTTCTTAACAGTCATGGTTGCCATCAAGCCAATGTCAGATTAAATTCTCCAAAGGATGTCCCTGACCTTCATATATATCTCATGTTCAGGAATCACATTTTGTTTTATCTCCTTTGTTTTATCTCATATGGTGTTCAGCAATCCACTTTGTACTATTTAGAATGTAAAAGGAGTAAATAAAATGGTCCCTGCTTTGAAAGAGTTCATTCCTACTGAGGAAAGAACATACACACTTAAATAATGTATGGCTATCAAAAAAAAAAAAGACTTCTTTAATATGTGGCTCATTGAAAGTTAGTGTAATTACTTTATTTTACTTTATTGATTATCTTTGAGGGTGGAAAGGGAGCAGAAAAGTCCTAAGGAGTTGCCCAAGACACATAGAAGTTTTATGAATTGCCTAAAGTATTATATCTATAGAAAGGGAACCCAGATCTTCCTGTTGAATCCAACACTTATCTCCTGAAGAATACTGCTTTAAGTATTTTGCAGTATGTGTGATACCTCATATTGGCCTATTTCCTCCCCAACTTCCCAAAGGTATCTGCCAAGTTGATGTTGGCCCAGAACAAATGGTAGATGCCTCCCATCCAAGCCTAGACCTGCCCAGGCTATATTTCTAACTTCTGAAATAAACCTGGCTTTAAGAAGTACGGGGTGAGAAGAATGAGTGACTTCTAGTTCCTTTGTTAACATTTTCCTGACTATTTTGTGGGAGCAGGGGAAGGAAAGAGAAAGAAGTTTTAAATAAGTAATGCTATAACTCCCAGTATAACTTCACAGCTGACATATTTTATAGGCATATATAATAGACCACACCCTCCCATCAACACCCCCTTTCATTACAACTGATAGAAATGCAATGATGTATTAACATTATGTGGTCCCATGTTATGGAAAAAAAAAACCAAAAGGCACAATAATACATCACTTTGGCCTTGGGGGGACTTGAAATGAAGTTGAAACTCAAGTTAGAGCAAGATTGATAATCAGAGGGGCAGCAAGGTGGTACAGTGGATAGAGCTCCGGCCTTGGAGTCAGGAAAACCTGAATTCAAATCCAGCCTCAGACACTTGACACTTACTACCTGTGTGACCCTGGACAAGCCACTTAACCCCAATTGACTCCCCAAAAGAAAAAAAAAGATTGATAATCAGGGTTTTGATTTTTTTCCTCTGTGACTTTTTACACAAATTATTTTTATAAGCAAAATGGAATTGTAGTACAATAACTGCAGTCTAATGCTAAAATTCAGGAGCTTTCCCCTCTGCCACCCCAGGAGATTCCTTCAAAGTAGAGTCATAGCCTATGAATTCGGTCTCCTTAATAGCACAGACCACACCCTTGCTATGGTCTCTCTCTTTCTCTCTCTCTCTCTCTGCTCACCCCACCCACCCCTGCCAATCCCCGGTTGAGTAAAAAACTTACCTGATGCCTTCTTTCCGTTCTCTTTTTAGTCATTGTCAGGACAGACATTTCCTACCAATACACTAACTTCTCCATTCATATGTGCATAGGTTTTAGACTAGAAGGGACAGACTTCTGGTCTAATCCCCTTATTTTATAACTGACGAAACTGAGGCCCAGGTGGGTGAACATGACTTGCCTAATATCACAGAGATCAGAAATAGCAGACTCTTTGAGTCTCCTAAGAAGTAATAATTACTTTTATGTAGTAACTTACTGTTCGAACATTTTTTAAATGTACTTAGTTTATGCATATTTAACATTGGTGGACATACTGTGGCCTGTGTATTTTCTATGAGAAACTCCTTTAATAAGAATAGAATTGAACTTTCTGGTTATAACACTTTGTTGATATTTTAATGTAACTTTCTTTTTCTTATACAGTATGCACAATTTAAAATTTATGATTATTATTTATCTTTTATGTTAGCACAGTCATCTCAACCTTGATCTTTACACTTATAGTGGTTGGGGTTTCCTTTTCAATCACAATTAATGTAATCACAAAAATCCCAGACGTTTCAATGGAACCAATGAAAAGTAAAATAGGTATGACTAAATCCTTAATCAATTTGAAAGGATCATGGCTTTGGGTCACTGGGTGAAAGCAGATGATGCCACTCAAGAAATATCTCATGACTGGCTGAATCAGACACACCTCTGGATATAGGTATATATGTACTTATGTATATCAGCCAATCATTTTGGAATTTTGTATTCCAATAGAATGAATGAAATACTGGATAAGCCCAGTCTTGAAAGACTCAAGAGATGGAATTGCCCCTGGTGAGGAGGAAGGAGGAATGAGTTTCTATCCTCTAGAACTTTAATTTTCAACATATAGTACCCTTTCACACCAGAAGGACCCATGAGGTGTTGATTAGATTCAGGAACTGGATGTCAGAGCTTTTTAACTCTTTATATTCAGGGTCCATTTACAGTTGGGTTTTTTGGTTTTGTTTTGTTTTTTTTGGTTGTCGTTGTTGTTGTTGTTTTGTTTTTGATGAGGCAATTGGGGTTAAGTGACTTGCCCAGGGTCACACAGGTAGTAAGTTTCTGAGGCTGGATTTGAACTCAGGTCCTCCTGACTCCAGGGCCAGTGCTCCATCCACTGTGCCACCTAGCTGTCCCACATTTTCACTTCTACAAAAACATACTAGTCATGTTAGAATTTAGTTGGTGTAATCCACCAAGTTTGAGAATATCTCACTAGACTGCATACATAATTTCTTAAGGGTTTTTTTTGGGGGGGGTGTTTTTTTCATGGTATAAAAGGCATATGTCTAGCTTTCAAGAGTACTCATCCATCTGGGTCAATGCCTCCAACTAGGCACTTGCAGTCACAGCCTAGACTTGCCAGAGGATAGCTGACTGCTAGTCGTAGGGTTTTTAGGAGTAACTATGAGAGGTCAGATTTTAAATAGTGTCATTTATGAGTTTTACTGTGTTTTCCAGTAACAATCAGGGAAAGGAGACAATTATCACTTAACAAAGGTACTTAAGATAGTATAGTAAGAATAAGGCAGCTAAATAGTACAGTGGTTATAGCGCTGGGCCTGCAGTCAGGAAAACGTGAGTGCAAATCTGGTAGCTGTGTGACCCTGGGCAAGTCACTTAACCCTGTTTGCCTCAGTTTCCTCATTTGTAAAATGAGCTGGAGAAGGAAATGGCAAACCACTCTAGTACCTTTGTCAAGACAACCCCAGTTGGGGTCACAAAGAATCAGAAACGGCTGAAACAACTAAATGAGCAACAGTAAGAACAGTTGGTACAAAACATTTCCCGAAAAAGCCTGTGGCACAATCTCCCACAAATAAATCCAGATACATGAGAAGAATGAGCTGGGACATAAGAGTACAACTATAATGGAACACTAGGTATAGGATGCATGTGTGGCAAAGGGATCACTCACAACTTCTGTCTTGGAAATCGGAAGTCTACATTGATCTCTGGCCCAAGGAGGCACGCTCTTTGAACCTACCTTCCTCCTCTGGTCACTGTCTTTTAGCATCTGTTTGTTCTTGGTGTGTCATTCTGCTCTTGGCTGAATGTCTTGTCTCTTACTGGTCTAGTCTCTGTAATCTTAGAGAGATGCACTTTCTGCTACTGTTTCATTCTCTCTGATGACATAACATAGTCAATGATGGAAAGAGAGGGAGAACTCACTCCCAATAGCAATTTTGTCTCAGGAGCCTGGTTCCAACTCTGGAATCCCCCACTGCTGGACAGATTCACTGCTGGAATGGCTATTGTTTTTATACATAGGCCCCAGGCATGTCTTATTCTTTTAACAATCATAAAATGTTTCCTGTGTGGTTTCATCTGCCTTCATCCGATGGCCCAAATCCTGTAATCCTCTCAAATAGATCAATAACTTAGTCATACATTATGGTGTAATTATAGGAAAATTTCTCAACACTGGAAATGTGTGGGTCTTCTGAGATCACAGTAATTGAGATATTTCTACTCTTCCAAAAGTAAATTGTTCAAAATCCTGGATCCAAATGCAAGGATGCTTAGCGCCTACCTCATAAACTTCCCCTTCTTCAGAGAACACCCCAGGGAATATGTTACTTTCTGTTTGAATGTTTTGAACATTGATTGCTAGTTGTGTGTATCATTTTCTTCTAAAGTTCAGCTTTTGAGGAATTCATGAATGAGTTTAGGCATGGTGGCATTATTTGCCAGAGTAGCGTTACATGCTACCTTGAAGCCCTTTCTATTAGGTCACTACACATTTGCATTGTGTAATGCATTTTGACCTCTTTTCCACCTTCCTTTTCCAGAGGTTAGTTATGTTTTTGTCTCAACAGGTTTGTCAGTTCTGTTGTAGAATGATGCATATCTATAATTCTTTGGCAGAATATTTCTGCGTAAGATGCAAGTTTTTATTGCATGCAAGCACTGTAAAATGCTGCCAAGAATTTGTTTTAAAGTTTTCATATCTATTCACTCATTTAGCATTTATTAAGATCAATTCTGCAAAAAGTACCAACCTTTAAGACCATATCTGGGTGAGTAACAAATCCTTATATTATTAAAGTGGGGCATTATGAAAATACATTCAGTATTTCTTTCCATTTCTGCTAAATAAGTCTATACCACTCAGTTTCCTCTCTCCAAAGTAATGTGTCCAGGGTCTGTCCAGGGTCTGTTCTGGTGCTAGTCATACATCAGTGAAAGCAGACTTAGAAAAAAACCTTTTCTATTCTTATTATATTTTTTGGATTTCCCATTCCTATCATCTCCCCTTGAAATGAAAGTTTGGGAGTTCCAACTTCAAGAAAACATTCCTATAAGATATCAGCATGAGAAAATATGATCTTCTTTATACATACATACATATATATCTTCTAAATTTATATAATTCACCAAGTAGAGAAGCAGCACCTAAGAAGATGGACGAAGTCAGTTAAATCTAAAATTTAAAGCATTTTTCTCATCCTCTAAAAAGATTACATGATAGAAGAAAGCACACACATAGTCTTTGAAAAGCTGCCCTGTTTGGTCATGCGCAGAAAACAGCCAAGCATAAGACTGAGATTGTATTGACAAGAACAAGATGAATGACCCCCTGGAGACTATAGGGTTTGTATTCGAGTTTCCATCACCTTTTCATCCTTTTGTCCCGCTTCTCCATTCACATGTAGATGAACTCAGACCAAGTCCTTACTAAATACTTTTTTTCTCTGGAGTTTGGAAGGTAGGTGGAGGATCTAAATATTTATGAGTCTTTTTTCTCCCTGGTTTATGATGCACTCTTGTTGAATGTTGAGGAATTACGTTAATGAATGCATGCCTGCACACACAGACACAGAAACCAGGCAAAGGAAAAAAACCCACAAAGCTTTGTCAGCCCTAATGTCGGCACTCACCAAACAGTTCCCATGAAGAAGAAGAAAAAGAGTGAGAAAGGCAGAGAGATTTAAAATCTGTTGCCAAGAGAAAAATAAATTGTACAGCTCCACACAAAAGAAGGAACAAAGTTTCATCTTTGCTTTCCGGAGCTGCAAATGTAACTCTTGTTTCAAGTCAGAACAAATTTGAAATAAAGCGTGGTAATTGAAAAATGAGAGCTGGCCCAAAGCATGTGAGCAGTTTGACTCTTTTCACTGATGAAAAGAATTGAGGACAGAGATCCAATATTATGCAGAAATAGTTTATCTGGAAACCAAGGGCTAACAAATGGAACCCAGAATTCTTTTTTAGAACAATTATAAATATACTTTTCTTACAGATTGTTTATCATGGGAAAGGTTGTTAAAGGCTTTATGGCACTGAATGCATTTATTTTTTTTCTCCCCTCCCCCTCTATTTGTTTTTTTTTTTTCCCAGTGGTTTTTAGTCACTTTTTCATTAGACTAGCTAAATTCTATTTTAAGGGAAATTTTCCCTGAAACATTCATGAATGGAATTCTGGCTAATGTGGTTTGGAATGTGGGTTGGAATGTAAATCTTCTTTAAATATAGGCAACCTCTATCATTCTTTAATAAATGGAATAATATATTATATTAGTATACCAGAGCAGACTTGCAGACATATTTAATATCACACTGTCAGAAACAGTCATCTTTCCAACTTCTAGTCATTGCTCTCCTCTCCCCTCCTTTTTTATTCTCTCGTGAATAGAGAGTTGTAGAAGTCAAGGCCTTGCTTAAAACTCTCATGTCTGTGTACTAGAGTATGAGGTTTAAAAATTGCAATTTTTCTGTTAAAAAGAAAAATATATGCCTTAAGCAGTGCCATTTAGGTTCTTTTGTAGATCTTTAATGTGTCGTAAGATGCAAAAACTTGTTTCTCTCCATCTGGCTCTGAAGAGATCAAGAAGGGC
>NW_020954953.1:26408432-26415266 GCF_900497805.2 Vombatus ursinus | reverse complement strand
ACACACACACACACACACACACACACACACACACACACACACACACACACACACCCTTGCTGAAGAGAGAGAATTGCGTGCAGCGTTCTCTCCCAGAAATGAGGGAAGACATTACAAATATATCTGCAAAGTCAAAGTCATTTTTTTTGTCATAAATGTAAAAAGTAGTGCCCAAAATGTGCCAGCCCCCTACCAAAAACCAACCAGTTCTGGTTGACTGAGTTTTATTTTGTTTTGTTTTCTTTTAATATAGTTTAGAATCACCTACAGGTAATTTCTTGTGTAATGCACATATACATAATATAGATATGCAAACATGTACAAGAGTCAAACTGCTCACATACTTAGTACTACATCTCATGAGAAAACCACTGCAGAGCTGCATCTCCTCCCTATTCAGATCTGCAAATATTCTGTAATTTTTATAGTTTTAAAGAGTTGTCTGATGCACTCTAAGGTCAAGCAATTTGCCCAGGGTCACAGTCAGTGTATATCAATACCAGGACTTGAACCCTTTCTTATTCTTGTTCAGTTGTTTTTCAGTCATGTCCAACTCTTTGTGACCCCATTTGGGGTTTTCTTGGCAAAGATATTGGAATGGTTTGCCATTTCCTTCTCTGGCTCATTTTATAGATGAGGAAATGAAAGCAAACAGGATTAAGTGACTTGCCCAGGGTTACTCAGCTAGTAAGTGTTTGAGGCCAAATTTGAACTCAGGAAGATGAGTCTTCCTGATTCTAGAACCAGAACTCTATCCACTGTACCACCTAGCTGCCCTTGAATTAGAATTGTTGTTTAGTTGTGTCCAATTCCTCATAACCCCATGGATCTCTATCTATGGGGGTTTTCTTGGCAAAGACACTGGCGTGGTTTGCCATATCCTTCTCCAGTGGCAAACAGGTTAAGTGACTTGCCTGAAGTCACACAACTAGGAAGTTTCTCAGGCTAGATTTGAACTCCGGTCTTCCTGATTCTAAGCTCAGCTGTCTATCCACTACGCCACTTACCTGCTTCTTTTAGAGGCTTGTCTAAGGTCTTTCTAACTCTAAGGCTAGTTCTTCTACATTATCCCATACTGCCTGTCAATGATCATTTATTTTAGGTTCTTTAAACCCAGAGTGCAGTAGACAAAGCCCTGTCTCTGTACCTGGGGAAACAGGATTTGAATTCCAGCTATGCCACTTAATACCTCTGTGATCCTTGGCAAGCCACTTACTTTCTCTAGGCCCCAGGCTCCTCAACTATAAAATGAATGATTAGACCACATGACCTTTAAGGCTCCTTCCAACTCTAATGAAATCTATGATCATTTACATGAAGCTGAGGCCATCCCCCTCAGAGAACACGCTCAGTTTCCATTCCTGGTTCTAAGGACCATGGTGGTATTTTGAGGCCTTCTGGCCATGTGGTAGCCTAGTAATGAAAGAATTTACCTTTTAGTTTGTCATGATTTCCTATGATGGTATCAGTTAAAAGATGCAATTTTGGGCTCAGCCTTCTTGGCTATGACTCTCCATGTACAAAGTAGTGTACTCTTCACTTTGAGTTTAACATTTTGAGAAGCTTTAGGGGGTAGGAGGGCTCTTTCCCTTTACCCAGATGCTGACCTCATACAGAGAGTAAACTCAAACAGGTGAACTTATGAATGAACCCTGCTGGTCTTTTTCCATTTTGCGTTTCCTTTCCTGAGGAAGTGACCAGACCTTGAAGGCAACTTTGTCATTGTGATAGGTCTAGAGGTTTTGGGTCCAATGAGAGAGATGGTTCATTGAGACAGTGGCGGGAATGAGCTGATGGCAGGGAAAGCTCCTGAATCAGAGAGAAAGGGCCCTGACAAGAAGATTGTTCCAAGCCTGGCCATCTTACCAACAAACACATACTACTAGAGGTTTGGACAGTGCAATATGGAGGTGATGTGCAGAATACATCTTTAGCAGTCCTGAAAACTGCTTTATATCCTGATCTTTCCAGCATATTGTACCAGTAATTGTAAGTTAAATTGATGAATCCTATTCTGTTACCCTGTGCTTATGAATGTCTTGTGTTGAATATTCCTTTTGTGAACAGAAGTTACTTGCCTCACACCTTATATGAATAACATAGGCTATCCTGAGTACCTTTTTTAAACTTCTACTTTTGGGGAAAGCCTTAGATGTTAGTCATAGGTAAGATATTCTCTGGGATGTAGGGTGGGAGACTTTCTGAGTCAATAAGTGAAAAAAGAAAGGAGCCCCATCTCATAAGAGGCAAAATCTTCCAAGACTGAACCTGGTCCAAACTGCATGCTTTGTTCCAGACAGGGAATATGTGGTAGTCCCAGTAGCATTTTCTCAAGGTTAGGTATATGTAGCTCAAAACTCACACTGTATGATGTAGGGAATCTTGAAAATAAAAATGCTTTATAAATAGAGGCTAAAATTTACACTGAGAGATTTTTAAGCCATCTTTATTAAGGTGCCCTCCTAGTAAAATGAATTTCAGCACACTTTTCTGCTCACTTAGCACAAGTTATCTGTCATCTGGGGGAGTAGAGGAGGCAAGAACTCCCTGAATATGAGTCAAATTCAGCCAAATACTTCTAACAGCAATTTATATAGTACCTACTCTGTCAATGAAACTAATCATCATGTGGCATCTCCCTGTAAGTAGATGACAGGTACATCAAATGGCAGGTACTATTGGCTCCTCTAATCATACAGCATCAGCTATGGGAGAGGTTATGGCACATTTGGCAAGTATACATGTAAAGTTAGTCTTGGTGAGTATCCTGAATTGATGATGCCTGTGTGCAGCAAAGTTTGCATTGTATATGTCTAGCATTAATTCTATAGGAAGACTTATATGATACTGACAAATATTTCATACAAAATAACTGACATCTTGGCAATTTCCTTCATGGTATGATTTGAGGAGCACTAGGAAAGACCCCTGTGACCAAATAACTACGTCTATATCTATGTCTATATTGACGTCTGTATCTATATCTATCTACAGAGCTAATCTGTAGAAATCTACTGTCTGTTGTTATTGTTCAGTCATTTTCAGTCGTGTCTGACTCCTTGTGACCCCATTTGAGGTTTTCTTGGCAAAAATACTGGAGCGGTTTGCCATTTCCTTTTCCAGTTCATTTTACAGATGATGAACTGAGGCAAACAAGGCTAAGTAACTTGCCCAGGGCTACGTAACTAGTAAGTATCTGAGGCCAGATTTAAACTCAGAAGGATGAGTCTTCCTGACTCCAGGACTGGCATTTTGTCCATCATGCCACCTAGCTGCCCATCTGTCTAATTTGGTTATATCATTATGGTATCATGCTAAAATTCCAGTCTTAGGGGAGAAATGCACTTTATTGAGGCAATACTGGTCAGTAATATATTAGCTAGAATTAGTTTAATAGATTTGGCCTAGCAGAGAAAAGGTTCTTTAAGGAATTTGACATAGTAACATTAAGTTGTAATATACATAAGACATGAGGAATTGGCCAAGCATGGTAGGGTACTTTGGATAACTACATAACAATTTGAGAGGAGTGAATAGGGGCTTCAAAAGGGGACATTTGGAACACAACAGAGCACTAAAGACAAATTTAGCCTGCCTCACAGTTTTACCCAGGTTGGCCTTTATTGACCATTATTATCTGGGTACCCTATATAAGACCTTCATGGGTACCACTGAAAATGTTATGGAAGTTCTTGAGTTAGATTAGCCAAGAAACCCTAGAAGCTTTCTTTGTATTATGTTTTTATGATATTAAATTTGGGAAAAAATGGTAAAGCTGTCATGTAATCTAATATTTTAAAGTTGAGTAGAAGAAAATGAAGAAGTTTTATTTTTAAATCAAATTCCACCACCTTTGCTAAAAAAAAAAGCCTCATTTGAACTGTTTTTACTCAATTCAATCTAATACACATTTATTAAGTGCCTCCCTTGTGCCAGCTATTGGGGATAAGAAGACAAAAATAAAATACTCTCTGCTGGCGAGAAGTTTAAATTCTACTGAATGCCTCTATGTTTAGGTACAACCTAAACGTATCCAGTCTCTCTTTTTTAAACATAACTGCGTACAAAATATATTCGATGCTTACTCATTTTCAGTTTCTAAACTTGGTGACTAGTGTTTAGATTTAATCTTCCTTCCTTCCTTCCTTCCTTCGTTCCTTCCAAAGCAACCTGCTTTAAGACCATAGAGTTGATGGCTAATAGGAAAACAGTTCTGTTTACAATTCTTTTTTCGAAGCGGAGCAGATCCTAATTTGTCAGTTGTTAATCTCTAGAACTGAGCCAGGGAATTTCAGAAGAGATGCTTGACTTAAAGTTGACAAAGCAAACAGTGACCTCCACTATTTAATTTTGCATTCCCACTTCCATCTCTAAAAGGTTCGTCTTATAGCATGGTTTTCATGCCTACAACATTTTAAATTATTTGATCCTTGAAACCACCTAGCTCACTGCACATTTCAAATATGGCCCATTCCAGTGTGTTTACGGACATTTCTCACACCTGATAGAAACTGATAGATTGGCCCCCAGTTGTGGTATTTTGTTTTGTTTTGTTCGGGGGGGGGGCTTGTGAGTTGGTTTTTTTTTTAAGTACTAGGACAAGATGTCTTTACACAGGATGATAGATTTTTCCAAACTAAACTAGTCTGAATTTTACTTATAGATGTTGTTACCCCTAGGCTGACACATATCCTTTACAGCTGTATGTAAAGCCAAACTGAATATATATGTGTGTGTATATATATATATATATGTATATGTACATAATATGTATATTTTTTAAAAGTTTAAAGGCTAAATGCCAAGCTCATGACTAACCTGACCTGTTTTTCCACTATTTTTGACTGTACCTAGGAATGCAAACTAGTTAAAATATTTTGACTGAGTTAACAAGTTAATTTAGTCAAACTGGTTTGTGTGTGGAGAAAAAGTCCAAGGATTATCTGCACAATACCAAAATAAACAATTAAATGAACCAATTTTGTCAATCATTCAAATACTCAAACCCAGATGTAAATATATGGCTACCCAACCATTTAATTCAGTGGGAGGAAATTAGTTAAAAGGCTCTTTTATTAATTTAACTAGTGATTTGAAGGATTTTGTTTTTTTGATCCATTCAGTCATCTTAGTGGAGTTTATAGCTATGTCAGTCAGTTGACAAGCATTTATTAAGTGGAGGACAGAAAGAAAGGCAAAAGATAATCTCTGGTCTCAAGGATCTCACAGTCTAAAGGGGGAGACAACATACAAACAACTATGTTCAACCAAGTAATATACAAGATAAATTGGAAATTTAACAGAGGGAAGGTAGTAGCATTAAGGGGGAATCAGGGGAAGACTTCTTGTAGAAGGTGGGATTTCAATGGGAACTTGAAGGAAGCCAGGAGGCAGAAATGGGGAGGGAGAGAATTCTAAGCAAGAGAGAGAGAGACAGTGAAAATGCATAGCGTTGGGAGGGTTTTGTTTAAGGAACAACAATGTCACTGGGTCAAAGAGTATATTGAGGTGTAGGGATAAAGTCTGTCTGAGACTTTAGACTTAGATTCTTAGACTCTAAGAAGACAGAAATGGAGGAGGGGGTCAGGTTATGAAGGGCTTTGAATGCCAGAGGATTTTATATTTTATCCTAGAGGTGATAAGGATCCCCTGGAATTTATTGAATGAGATGGAGAGGTGGGGGAGAGGGGGTGTGACATGGTTAGACCTGCATTTGTGGAAGATTAATTTGACACCTGAATGACATTGGACTGAAATGAGTAAGGACGAGGCAAGGAGACTAATCGGCAGGTTACTGAAATCATCTAGGCATGAAATAATGAGAGCCTGTACCAGGTTGGTGTCAGTGTCAGAAGAGAAAAGTGGGCATATTCCAGAGGTTATGAAGATCAAATTGACAAGACTTGGCAGTAAATTGGGTATAGGGGTTGAGGAAGAGTGAGGGATTTGGGGTGACACCTAGGTTTCAAGCCTGGGTAAGTGGAAGGATGGTGGTCCCCTTGACAGCAATAAGGAAATTAATGACAACAATAATAGCTAGCATTTATGTAGTGCTTTAAGTTTGCAAAGTGCTTTACAGATATTATCTTATTTTACCCTCACAACAACCCTGACAGATTATTGCTATTATTATCCCCATTTTACAGATGAGGATACTAGGTAGACAGAGGTTAATTGACTTGCCTAGGGTCAAACAGAAAGTAAGTGTCTGAGGCTGGTTTTGAATTCAGATCTTCCTGTCTCCAGATCCAGTACTCTATTCATTGCAACAGCTAGCTGCTTCTTGTTCAAAAGAAAGGAAGATTTGGGGGGAAGTAATGAATTCAGTTTGAGACATGTTCTGATACACACTGTTTGAGATGTCTAATAGGCAATTGGAGATACAGGACTGGAGGTCAGGAAAGAGATAAGGATTGGATAGGTAAATCTGAGAATTGTCAGCATAGAGATAATAATTGAATGTGTGAGAGCTAAAATCACTTAAGATCACCAAATAAAATAGTATAGAGGGAGAAGAGAAGAGAACCCAGGACACAGTCCTGAGGAACACCCTCCATTAGCAGATATGACCTGGATGAAGAATCAGCAAAGAATACTGAGAAGGAGCAGTCGATGTAGTTGAAATGCGGTGGAAGAGTAGGTCATGAGAAATTAATAAGTTGAGGAACCAGGAGGTTAGGATGTTGAAAGAGTGTCAATATGTATAGCGAAGTCCCATAGAAAGAGGGCAGAGTTGCTTGAAAGTTACTAAAGCACTATATGAGTGTCATCTCATTTAATTCTGCTAACAATTCTGTAAGGAAGATGCCATTATTATCATTTTTCAAATGAGGA
>NW_020954953.1:26402878-26408400 GCF_900497805.2 Vombatus ursinus | reverse complement strand
AACTGAGTCTGGAAGAGGTTAAGTGACTTGCCCAGGGTCACATAGCTAGTAAGGGTCTGAGTCAGGATTTGAATTCAGGTCTTACTGACTCCAAGTCCAGCACTTTTACGTACTTTGCCACATCAACTTGTCTGTAACTTACATGTGTCTGGGACCCATTCTCAGGATCACATATCAAATATATCAGAAGCAAAACTCAAGCTGACTCAAACTCAACTCTTCCTGACTATAAATCCGACATTCCACTATGTCACACTAACTCTCATAGAATAGTGTATAGGTTATAACTAAAGTCTTCTAGCCTGCCTCTGGTCTTGGACAAGGCTACGTTTAAATTATCTCAGAATCTTAAGTTATGTTCACTTTAATTGTGTCTAAGTAAAGAGGAAGCTTCTTCCACACTCAAGTGCCATTCTGATGCCTCTTCGTGTCAGGGAGGTGAATCTGTGAGAGCAAACCATAAGAGAGCAAACCATAAGCTCTTTCCTAGCTAGAAAGTCTTAAAGGATGGGTTCTGTAATGGACCCTACTATTTGTCTTCCAAGGACCAGCTTAGTAAAGTTTAGAAAGGCTCATCACCATATGGTTTGGCCACTGGATGATGGAATGATGATGACTTTCTTCCGTGACTGGAACTTAAGAGGACACTCTCTTAAAAGAGGCAGTGGTGTGTAGTACAACAAATAGAACACTGAACTTGGAATCAAAGAAACTTGAAAGTTTGATGATGGCTGAACAAATGTTTGAATGCCTTCGATACTTAACAGCCGAGCATCTCTGGGTTAACCTCTCTGAGCCGCAGTTTCCCTGAGCTTGGTCAGTCATTGAAGATGGCAAAGTCATCCCCTGCATCATGGGCCATCTCCAGTGGTCTTGACTTTGGTCCTGACACTGGACTTCAGTGACTCAGGAAGAGATAATAAGGCTTATGACTTTTTGAAACTCTGCCTCACTTAAATTCAGTTCGTGTGCAAGTCAAAGTGTCACCTGTGGTGTCATTGGTCCTCTTCTGAAAGACAAACAACAAGTAGCACCTATTTAACAGGGTCATTGTGAGGAGTAAATGAGATAATATGTGTAAATTACTTTGCAAACCTTAGAGCAATATGTAAATTAATAGCTATTAAGGCATAGAATTAGATTATGCTTTGGGGGAGTACCCACATAGAGGAAATAATATTGGAAATTACAGTTAAAAATCCATTCTAGAATCATAGAAACTTAGAACAGGAAGAGACCTTAGAGCTCAGTTAGTCCAGCTTCTAACCCATATATAGTTTTTCACAAAAACATGAAAATCCCAGTGGACAAAACCTGGAGCCTATCAGTTGTGTCAGTGTACATTTAAGGAATGTTTATCACTTTAAAACATGAGATAATCTCTTTTGCAGCTTTCTACTATATTAACATTGGCTCCTGACTTTCTACACTGTATTCTCCTATGCATGTAAGTATCTTGGTTTTCTTGATTTTGAAGAACTACTGAACACCAAGGGAGAGGAATAAGGTTTATGTAAACCCCGGTTTCTAACATCATTTCTCTATAAAAATCATTCAGTCTTCCCTAGCTATGTGAATGGAATTTGTTTGCATAAATGTAATTCCACCAAAGGCTCATAAACTGAGTGCTAATTATACAATCTAATTTGGGGAATTTTTTTAAAGTTTGTTTCTGGATTAATTACCTTTGTACTTTTCTTTCATGTGTCATCTTGCTTTTTCACATTTCATTAAGTATCAAAATCAAGAGAGATAAAATACGAACTACTTACCTTTTGTGAAGTCTCAGACACTTGAAATGGAATACATTGTACCTCCATTAGAAGAGCAGAAAACTTAGGTGATGGCTAGACCCATGTTGAACCATAGACTACAAAGAGCCAAGAATTAATAATCAGCAGTATTTTAAACCATTTTTTAAAAGTTTTGTCTCCACGTTTTTTTTCTTCTACAAAAATCTTTTGACTATCAACAAGTTAGGTTCACATCTTGGCCTTCTCCCCAGAAAGACAAGCCATATAGAAATGGTTTGTAGATTTAGAGTTAGAACTTAAAGATCATCTAATCCAACCCCCTTATTTCACAGATGAGGAAACTGAGGCTCAGAAAAGGTATTTGACATTCATACAGATAGTAAGTGGGAGATCTAGAATTTGAATCTGGATCCCTTGATTTTAGAAATACCTTTATGATTTTTCTTTACCATACTGCCTCCGATAGCATTAATGCTGTCTTGCTTACTGTCTGACTATTGACAAATTATCTAACTTTTTAGAGCCTTGGGGTTTTATTTTGGTTTGGTTTTTTTTCCTGAATGCTTGATGAATTACTTCTAGAAATATATGATGTAGGGTCCATTTCTCTCCCTGGTTCAGAACAAATCTAGGCATTCTCTGACTGTTCCCTGTTGATTTACTACATGGTAACAAAAAGCATTTTAAATGGCTGCTGAATCAGAATAGAGTGTACATACAAAAGGTTGAAATGGATGAAATCTCTCTCTTCCCTATGGCAAGTGAGATAAAAGAACCGTGGCCTCCTAGTTCATGAAATTTATCAAATCCTTTGATTTACACCTTTATCTATGTCAGCTGTACCCAGAGAAGGTCATACCCTTGAGTATCATCCACATGTTCCAATTCCATGGTCACAAACTCTGAAATCCTTCTATTCATTCATAGCCTCCTATCATTCTGTCTCCTCCTCTGTCTCAATCCTCCTAATCTTATTTGTTCTTACTGTGACCTCTAGTCCCCACACTTCTCAGTGCCCTCCCAGATACTCTTTCCTAACTTTCCTTCCTTCCTAATCTTGATTCTGTAGTCAACCAGGTCAATTTGACACTGCCTATTCTTGAATCCCTCACCCTTTTGTCCTCTCACTATTCATGCCTCACCAAAAACCAGAGCTGAATTATCCCTCTATCTGCCTTCTCTGCTCCTACCCACAATCTGCTGAACAGTTTGGGTGAAAGTTACATGACTTTGCTAATTGGTTCTACTACAAATTTATCTGATCTCTCCTGGGTCCTCACCATAGCAAAGCAATCTCTTTACTCTTCCCCAATTGATTCTTTATTATATTCTCCAAAGAAGCTTTCCAAGCATTCTCTTTTCTTCTCAAGCTTCCTAAACCATCACTTCCCTATTCATCCTTCAGCAGATAATTCTCATTCATACTTTCCTTAGAAAATAGTCTATTTATCGTAACTCTCTCTTCTCCTTTACTCTACATCTCAAAACCCTTTGACATCATCTTCAATTCTTCTCCTTTATTTCAGTCTCTGAAGTGGCTCTTGTCCTTGCTCCTCTGTTTATACCTTTGATTCCATCTCCTTTCATTTCCTTCAACATAGTGACCCCATTATCATCCTCTCCTCTGATCTTCAACTTCTCTCTATTCTTGCTGCCTTCAAATAGGCCCATATCTCTCACATCCTTAAGAAAACTTCACTGGAGTGAACAGAACCAGGAAACATGGTACATCGTAACAGCAACATTGTTCAACCAACTCTGATAGACTTAGCTCTTCTCAGCAATGCAATGATCTAAGACAATTCCAAAAGACACATGATGGAAAACGCTATCCACATCCAGAGAAATAACTATGGAGTCCGAATGGAGCTCCAAGCATACTATTTTCTCTCTCTCTTTTTTATTTCTCATGGTTTTTCCCTTTGGTTCTGATTCTTTTTTCACAGCATGACTAATGTGGAAATATGTTTAATATGATTGTACATGTATAGCCTATATCAGATTGAATGCTCTCTTGGTGGGGGGGGGAAGGGGAAAAATTTAAAACTCAATCTTATAAAAGTGAAATGTTGAAAACTAAAAATAAATAATTTGGGGGGAGGGGGGGACAAGGCAATTGGGGTTAAATGACTTGCCCAGGGTCATATAGCTAGTAAGTGTTATATGTCTGAGACAGAATTTGAACTCAGGCCCTCCTGACTCCAGGAACTATGCTCTATCCACTGCGCCACCTAGCTGCCCCAATAATTAATTAAAAAAAAAGAAAAAGAAAAAGAAAACTTCACTGGACTCCACTATTGCCTCAAAATATAATGCTGTATCTTTACTTCCTTTCCTATCTAAACTCCTAGAAAAAGCTATTTTTGCAGTGTCTGTGCTTACTTTTCTGTCACTCATTCCTCAAGCCCTTGCAGTTTGGCTACCCACATCACCACTCAACTGAAAATGTTCTCCTCTAAAGTTCTCAGTGATCTCTTATTTGCCAAATCTAATGGACTTTCCCCATCCCTAGTCCTGTTTAATCTTTCTGTAGCATTCAACACTATTGACCAACCTCTACTCCTAGATATTTCTCTTCCCTACGTTTCTGTGACACTTTTCTTTCTTGGTTCTCCTGTATAGGTAGTCCTTCCCAGTTTTTTTTGCTTAGTCATTATCTATGTGCCATCTCCTAATTGTACACATACTTCTAGACTCTGTCCTGGCCTGATGACTTTTTTCTGTGTTTCAAGCACAGGCTGATCTCCATCCTGGAAAAGAAAGTGAAGGGACTCAAAGAACTCCAGGCTGTTAGGAAGAATGAAATGCTCCTATAGAATATAGAAGCAAGGCTTCTATAGGAAAGGGAGGGATCCTGATGTAAAGGAAGGGAAGCAACTTTTTTCAGATTGTTGGAAAAGGGGGAATATTATATAGAGGAGAAATTAAAGGAAAAGGGAAACTATGCAAATAGACTTATATATTTATTTATTTTTTATATATTATATATAAATTTATAATTTATATATTATATATATATATACACACACAAAAAAACTATACAAATAGATTTGAGCCTCTTCCTGAATGAATAGGAGGAAGCTGAATGCTTTGAGGAGAAAAAGATCCTTTTTCTCTAAATAATAATCTAGTAGAGTAACAGTAGTTATCAGGTTCTAAGAGGCCCTCCAGTAAGGGTCAGAGGAGGAAGATAAGAGTAGAAATTGGTTATTCCTTGCTCAGGGGTCCCTAGGTAGCTATTTGTTGACCTGAAAACAGCAAGGTAGTCTGTTGTCTTCCTAAGGCAACTGGTTAAGACATAATCAACAAACACTTAGGAAGTTCATACTATGTGTCAGTTATAACAGAGGGCCTCCCAAAATGTATTATAACAGATGCCAATTATCCCACTTCTGGTGATTTATAAGATACAAATGAAATTCCTAGAAGGAATCTAAAAAATACTGCCAATGATTATGAAGTCTTGTGCAAGAAATTGAAGTCCATTGGAGCATGGTTGTAGTCATTTTATGATTACCAATTGAATAAAAGAATACAGAGAGAAAAATTAATTTGGGAAGTGAACAGCTGGCTAAGGAGGTGGCATCTGAGAATGGGATTTAGATTTTCAGATCACAGTTTACAGCATTGGGTTGACAGATTCCTGACCAGAAATGGAGTACACCTAATAAATGCTGTTAAGACTGTATATGCTGGGTATCTTGGAAATCTAATCAAAAGGGCTTTAAACCATAAAGGATAGAGAAAACTTCACATATATATATGCAT
>NW_020954953.1:26400321-26402848 GCF_900497805.2 Vombatus ursinus | reverse complement strand
TATACATGTATCTACATATGTATATATACATGTATCTACATATGTATACATGTGTATACATGTATATATGTATACATATATCCCCAAAGTTAAAATCTATGAAAGCTGCAAATAAAAAAGAAGGAATTCAGAGGAGACAAAATTCAGGGAAAGAACCAGGAGTAAAATCCAAGACATTAAGTGTCTCTACACAAATGCCCAAAGCAAACTAGAGTAGCTAGAGCTTCTAATAAAAAGCGACAAACTTAACCTCATAATTGTCTCTAAAACTTGATGGAATGAAGCTCATAAGCAGTATAACTTGCTCAAAAGAAACAGAAAAGGCAAAGGAGGGTGAGCATTATCTATTAAAAAGGTATACTCATGTAAGGAAATCCAAGGACTTAAGTGTATCAAACGAGAGAAACAGAAGTGAATTTTTAATTAGCATACATTTTAGACCACCTAGACAGAAAGAGGAAGTAGGTGAGTTTGAGAAATAGATTACAAACCTGTCACAGAGACATGATATCATAGTAATGGAGGAGTTCAATTTTCCTGACATCTTCCGGGGATTCTGCCAAAAGCACAGCCACTAATAAGATCTTCACTTGCCATGGTGATAAAATTTCACTCTTCAAAAAGTAGAGCAATTAACAAAGGAATTTTATTTTGGATCTGATTCTCATTAAGAAAGTGGAACTCATTTCTGGGGTGGAAATGATGGAAACTCTGAGGATGGGCTAGGGAAGTTTTCACTCCTTCCTACAGACTGTCATAAAGGAAAGAAAATTCAGACATCCTCTGGTTTGTACCTTAGATTTTACAAAACCAAATTTCAAAGAACTTAAAAGAAATCCTGTAGACTTGAAACTTCTACAAGGAGAATCAGTCCAGGAGGGATAGGTGCTCAAGAATGAAATTCTGGTGACATGAAGGGAAAAAAGTCTAAGAAGAAATACAGGAAAAACACACCAATGTGGATGCATAAGGAACTCACAAATCAACTTAGATTTAAAAAAAAAAATGGAAAGAAAATGGAAGCAAGGTTAGGTAACAGAGGATCAACATAAGAGCATGGCACTATCCTCTAAAAATAGTGTCAAAAATTCTAAAACTCAGAATGAACAGAGGCTGGTAAGGGAAGCCTAGGATAACAAAGAAGGTTTTTTTTTATTATTTATTTGGTTATTTTTATTTTTTAGCTAAACCGGGAGAAAAAGGAAGATCTAAGAAGAGACTGGATTGATGCTTGGGGTGGGTGATGATAACTGACAACTGAGGGAAGAAAGAGCTGTTCAGTGTTTATTTCTTTTCTGTTCTTGCTGCAAAGAAGAGTGTCTTTTACATGGGAAAGCGTGGAATCAAAATAATTATCAGGGAATTGGTAATCAAGATAAATAAGAGTGTAAGAGGGCACCTAACTGCTTATGATAAATTCAAGTCCCCTGACCCAGATGACCTACATCATTGCATCCTGAAAGAATGGTCAGGTATGATTGCTGACTAATGGTCAGTGATATTTGAAAGACTATGGAAAATGGGAATGATTCCACAGGATTGGAGAAGTGTAAACATCATCCTAGTTTTCATAAAATGGAAGCGAACAGAATCTGCAAACTATAGGCTAATGAGCTTGACTTTATTCTTGAGAAAATTCTAAAACAGATCACTGTAGAGATGGTTGGCAAATATTTATGTGGGTTACACTGATTATAAAGAGCCAGAAAGGCTTCATCAAAAACAAGTCATGCCAGAATAATCACATTTCCTTTTTTTGACAGGATTAATTAACTAGCAGGGGAAGATAACTTGGCTGAGATAATTTACCTAGATTTTATTTATTTATTTATTTTGTTACATTTAAGTTCCAAACTGTTTCCCTCTCAACCTCCCTCCCAATCCCATGCTAGAGAAGGCCAATATTTCACACACACAATCAACACGCACACACACCATACACATGCACACACACATACACACGAAACATACAATGCATAGTTCCACATGTAAATTTTTTCTCTGGAGGTGGATAGCATCTTCCTTCATAGGTTTATTGTAGTTGATTTGAATATTCACAATATTGCTGTAACAGTATACAACAATCTTTTGGTTCTGTTCATTTCATTCTTTATTATTTCATGCAAGTCTTTCTATGTTTTCCTAAAATCAACCTGCTCATCATTTTTTACAGCACAGTAGTATTCTATCACAATCATATGCCTCACTTTATTCAGCCATTCCCCAACTGACGAACATCCCCTCAATTTCCAGTTCTTTGCCACCACAACAAGAACTGCTATAAATATTTTAGAACATATAGGTTCTTTTCCTTATTCTCCGATCCCCTTGGGAAACAGAACTAATAGTGGTATTGTTGGGTCAAAAGGTATACACAGTTTTATAACTCTTTGGCCATAATTCCAGATTGCTCTCCAAAATGGTTGGATAAGTTCACAGTTCCACCAACAGTGTATTAGTGTCCCAATTTTTCCACATGCCCTTCAATATTTGTCATTTTTTTAGCCAATGTGATAGGTGTGTGAGA